>NC_142364.1:13360083-13725708 GCF_059441175.1 Urocampus carinirostris
GAGGGATTTTAAAAATATATGGTTTGTATAAATGGGATCTAAAGAGAATTATTTTAGAAGATGATCTGCTACGAACACACCGCAAAAAAAAAAAGGAATCCGATGACGTCACTTGAAAATCGGAAGCTCTTCGGTGCTAGTTCTTTGTGGTGCTACGCTTTATGTCTCCTCGTGGATCGTTTTTGCTGCATGTTGTACGTTATCTTGCACAGTTTCAATTTCAGGAACAAATCGGTGTGGAAAACCAAAACAAGAATCCAAAGAGCAATATTTTGTTGTTGATGTTCGTGATACCAAAAAACAATGAAAAAAAAAACGAGCTTTAAAAGTCGATATTTCGAACGGGAACGGTGCTTTTTCTTCCTTTGAAACAGGTTTTTATTTCAATAACTGTTCGACCTTTGCACTCTTCTACGCTTATGACCACTACTTTCTTACCACAGAATTTTCTACAGCCCCCCCCCCTCCAGTTTGTGGCGTACTTTTTAAAAACAATAAAAATAAACATGTGACTTGAACAATATCTCTGTTTGCTTTTCAGTGGAAATTTTCCAGCAACAGCTTTTATTTTGTACTTTTTTTCGCCAAACCTGTGTACAAACAAAATAAAAATCAATTTGTTTTGGAGGGTCCCCCCCATCCTCTCAATTCCATTTGTTCCAAATGTCAATAAATCCAAATTGACTGTGGCCCTCCACTTGTATGTCTTTTGAAGCATTAAAACACATCTGTATGCATGAAATGGTTAAGTTTGCTCTCTTGTTGTCATCACCCTTATTTATTGTATTATTTAATAAAATAAATAAAAAATATATACATCACAAATGTAAGTGTAAAAAGGCCATTCCGGTTTGAAGGGTTTGAAATCTTAAATTGTCTTTGTTGAATCAATCGGTGAATACAAACGTTGCTAAAAGACCAGCGGACAGGGTTGGGTAGGGTTACTTTAACTTGATTACTTTCAATTACTTTTGGATTACTCCAATACCAAATATGCTGATAAAAGACAAAATAAACTAAATATAAATAAAATTACTAAATTTTGTGCAGGCTTGGGGAGTAACGCAACACATGGAACGGCAAAAATGATGTTGGGAAGCTGTTTGGATTTATTTTCATTTTGTTTCTGTCGCATTTGATGTCTTTTATTAGCATATTTGGTATTGGAGTAATCCAAAAGTAATTGAAAGTAATCAAGTTAAAGTCACCCTACCCAACCCTGCCAGCGGATTTGTGGAAACCAGACCATTTGGTTTTTACTCGTCCCGACACAGTTCTAGAAGTTCACAGACATCAACAAGAGCTTGGTTGGTTGGTTGGTTGGATCCATGAGGTGTGTCTTAAGCAAGTACAACCTGGTGGCGCCCATCCCTCTCCATCGTGGATGATCTGAAAGTTGTGTGGGTCTAATTTCAAGTGTTTTCGATTTTTTTTCTCCTTTTTTGTCTCTTTTTGGCTCGCTCTCTCTTTCTTTTACTCTCTCTATTTCTCTTTCTTTCTCTCATTCTTTGTCTTTCCCCCCTCTCTCTTTTTCTTTCTTTCTCTGCAATATTTTTATGCTCCATGAGTTGGACTCCCCTGCCCCAAGTCGTCATTTCAAGGCCTAGGTGACAAGAGCTTTTTCATGGCGGCGCATCGAAGAACGGGAAGATTTCAGCACCTCGAAACAGAAAAGTCGCTTATTGAATTCCATCGCAGCTTATCTGATTGGCATGTAAGTGGGTCAGCGGCGGCGGGACCCGACTTCTGATCACAGTGTATCTATCCTCTGGCTCAAAGCAATTACGCGTCGATACGAGAGGGAAGGCGGGCAAATCGAGACTCCCGCCTCTTGACCCGTCTAAACTCTCTTTAAATGAGACGTCTTTAAGAGAATTTCAATGACGTTTCCTTTTTTAAAGGTATTCCCAAACAAATTCCACCCCCCTTTTCAACCAAGCACAGAACATGTTGTGTTCCTCACCATGATTATACAAACACGCTGTAAAATATTCCATGCGCCTGGATTTGAGAAATTTAGTCTCAAGGTTGACCTGTTTGGCTTCTTTACTGTTGAGCTGTGATGCCATTGGAGGGAAACAACACTTTCAAAATGGCGGATGCCGTTTATTCAGTCAGTGCCATAACGTATAAATAGGTTTTCAGAAGCGTTGTCTCTCAGTGTCAAAACATAACCTTTTTTGTCTCTTTTATCTTTAAAAACTATCATAAATGGTTTAGTGCAGCTCATCAGTAAGTATTAAGCCTTTGGGAATAATTTTGTGATGAGTTGAATGATCGCAATCGCCAAGGAGAATGTTTGTGCTCCCTATCTGTGAATCTACAGCAAACTTTTACCTAATTTAATGTTCTAGTTGTTTATACCAAGCAACTTTAAGAAACAAATAATCAAATAAACTGCACAACAAAATGTAAGATGTAAGGTTTGCAGAGACACGTCACCGTTGGCATTCTGCATCCAAGGTATCACACTCTTTTTGACTGCCAGTAACCACAACGGCGGAAAGTTATTAGATTACCCTGTTACTAAAAAAATAACGGAGTAATTCCCAACACTGGACCCCTCTCATGAAAGTATGTACTGGAATGTCATGCATCCAAGGGTTGAGTCCAACATGACAGCTAGCATTTGGTCTGGTACTATGGCCTGACCTGTGAAGGCATTGAAAAGTCCCGCAACAACCTATAGAATACTGCGAACCGACAAGAAAATGTGTGACTAAAAACCTGCAGGCCATCCATGTTTTGCGGTTCAGACACAGTACACTTCATGTTGCATTACTACAATGTGTGTTCTTCTTTTCTTCGCTTTGCCCAAAGAATTACGATAAGATTAAAAAAAAATACATTAAAAAATGCAAAACTGACATTTTTCCATTTCAACGGGACATCTTATCGGCCTGCGGCATCAATCAAGTGGTCTTAAAGTTAACAAGAAGCGCGTAAAGTGATGCATCGCCGGTACGGCCGATGATTAAACTGTAAATCTCCGTGCACTCTCAGGTACCAAATGACGTTTGTCGGCTTTATGTCGACTTAAGTCGCCCGGGCGAATCAGGAGATTTTTAATAGCCGAATATTTTTAAGACACTGAGATTTTTCTTCATACGTTATTAAATCATTTGCAGAACAACAAACAGAAAAGAAAATTCCAAGCGCCTTGTTTTCTGATGCAAATGAGGGCATAAAATATGATATACGCCGGCATTAGTGAGGGGAAAGGTGTACGTAACAAATTGAGCTTGAGAGATGAATAACATAAAGCATCAACTCCGTATGGGATGGAAATCAGCACAGAGAAGACAAAAGTAATGACCAACAACCCGTAAGGTATTACCACAAACATCACCATCAACGATCAACAGCTTGAACCACTCATTACATTTAATTACCTTGGAGTTGTCATATCAGAAAGATGAGAACCAGAAATCACGGCCAGGATAGCTCAAACCCAGACTTAAACCCATCAAGAGAGACTGGAACATTGCAGTGAAATCAAAGGTCAGACTCATGCAGACGTTGGTTACTTCCCTCTCCTCTATGCTTATCCAGGCCATGGAGATGGGATGCTCCAAGAAGCTTCTAGGCATCAGCTACATAGTCCATCTGCCAAACACCATCAGGGGGTACATTGTACCCTACGAAAAACTGTTGTCAACTATGCACGGACGAAAACTGCAGTGGTATCTTCTTGTCACAAGATTGTCAGGACTGGCAAAAATTCTTCTTCAGGGCAAAGTCCAAGGAGCAGAAGGAGAGGAAGGCAGAGAAAGAACTGGGCTGACAACATCAAGGAATGGTAGAGCACAACCTAATTCCAGGCCAGGAACTGACAGCAGTTGAGAGAGCTGTGGGTCTTTAGTAGTGCCTCGACGACCCAGTTGGTTAGGGGTTTGTGAACCATGAAATATCAGAATGTTGGGCATTTAGGCCAGTTTTTTGGCTGTGGACCATTTTTGGGTGACATCTCCCTTTTTGGAAGGGTCGTTGGGGAAAATCCATAGAGTAATACTGAGTCCTGATAAAGACTAAAATCCTGAAATGGGAGGGCGGAAATTGCGTGACCTCCCTGATTGCTTGTGACTGATTGTGAGCCGGGCCAAACTTGTTCTTGCCTTGAAGAGTAGAATGTCTTTCTGGGAAATTTGCTAAGTCGGCAAAACCAAAAATGCCAAGACAGCTATTTTCACATCTGAGGTAACCTACCTGAATGTTTGTAAAAGATGGTGTTCAAAGTCGTTCTGGCCTGGAAGAGTGGTTGCCTATCTGGGAAAAATTCTGAGTCTAAGAGACCAAAAGTGCTAAGTCAGCTCTTTTTGGGGGTGTTTTTCACATCTGGGGTAACCTACCTGACTGCTTGTGAAAGATGGTGGTCATATCTAAACTAATTTCCCCTTTTCTTAGGTGGACAGACGCACAAACAGGCAAACAATGAAATGAAGTCAATCGACACTCGCCTTAGTCCTTGGCGATCGTCTCGGGTGTGGTATAATGGGACTCCTTCGCCCGCTCTCTCGGCGGGGTGTGGGCATAAGCGCTCTGCTTCAAAGCGGGCACTCATCTCAGCATCCTGTGCCCGACGTGCTCGTGAGGGGTTACGGGCGCAGGACCATATGGTCTCCCTTCTGGCACTTAAAACCCACCAACTAATTAAATCAAGGCTACATACTGCAGCGGCGCTACAAAATGTTCTGCTGAGAGAAGTCTCAAAGTTGTTTTCTTGTAAATATTCCCTTCTTGCCCCTCCAGTGCCAACTCAGCCAAGGATGAGGACTGTGCTATTTTAAGTCCGAGGAGAAACTTTATGTCGCGTTTTTGTCAAAGCCAACCCCGCCTTCCCACTCTCGAGAAATGTCGGATTTTTGCAACCTCCTATAACACCAAAATAGAATAGTTTTTCTACATGTTATTGATCTCTGCTCCGACGTGTTAACTGCCAACCTTCAGGGAAAACATACTTGGGTGGCATATTTACACATCAAAACATCTCGCTCACCTCCCTTGTCGTCACCGCTGCCTTCAAAGCTCGCCTCGCTTCCATTTTTATCATTGTTGCTACTGAAAAAAGTATATTTTACACTGGTAGGAAAACAGCTTGCAACAAAGCTAAAACTGTAGCTAGATAGCTAGCTAAAGAGGTAAAAAGCTATGTAAATAGCATGATGGAAAGCTAAAAACAAAGCAACATACCTAACTAGAAAGTAGGCCAAGATTTAGCTTAATAACTAGCAAAAAATGTCAAATGAATACTGGATAGCATGCAAAAAATTTAAAACGGTAGCTAGATGGCTTGCTAAATGAATAGGAAGGTAGTTTGATAGCATGCTAAAATGGTAAACAGTTAAAAAACTAAAAGGGAGCGAGAAAGCTGGATAAAAGAGTAAAAAGCAATTCAAATAGCTGGATAGAACGCTAAAAACAAATCTAGATAGCTAACTGGAAAGAAGGCCAAAATTTTGCTTGATAACTGACAAAAAAAGGTCATATATTGGCTAGATAGCATGCAGAAAATATAAACGCTAGCTGGATACCTTGCAAAATAGCTAAAAATCCAGGAAGATAGCCATCTTTCTATCTACCCTTCTCATATCCCTCGAGAGGGGTGACCGACAGCAAGACAAACACATAAACAAAAACAAAGATAATAAAAAGGGAAAAACTAGCAAAAAACACAATTTTTATGCCAGTAACTTCCAGACTTTCAGCGGTCGAAAACTCCCATGATCAACCCCCCCCCCCCCTTTTATTTTTAATCATTGATTCTTTGTGTTAATAAATTGTGTGTGCTATCTCAGATAGCCTAGTTCATTGATTACATTTTCTTGGGATTAGTAATTCATATCAAAACTCAAAGAACTCAAACTAATATTGTCATATTTTTTTTATCTGTGTAGGAATTTCTAGCATACTTTAGGCAAATAAAAGGTACATGGTGGAGCACAAGCAACACCTAGAGACAAATTTGTTAAGTGATTGCAGTAAAGAATAATGTTACAAAGTTGTGATTTCTTTTAGGATATGAAGAATCGGAGAATTGCACACGTACGAAGCAATAAGTCGGACTTGAGATCGTAAAAGGAACGGATGTGGTTTAAATTCTGTATTTAAAGAAGTCATTTATGTACATGTTTAAAGAAAAATAGTGAATATATTATAGAGATGACTCATGTTATTAGGTCCAATATGCAAAACGTTCATACCCTTTGTGTTTTATATTGTGTAATAAATGTTCATACAATGTTTCAATCCGCACCATTTTGAAAATGAAAACTAGAAAAATCCCTACAAGTGATAACACTCAAAATATACACTAGTGAAAATCCATCCTGGCCAGCCCGGTTCTGTCAGATTGCGAAATTCACACTTGTACAAGTGCACAGCGTCGAAGGGCAGAAACCAGCAAGATTTTCCTATTAATAACAAAAACGGAGGAACCGGGTGTGATCTCTCCCCCCTTGAAGGTAGGTTGAAACATGGTCAGCCGGCAATGTCAATTATTCACTTCAGGCACCTTTATTATAACATGTCGTCTGTGCCTGTGATGTCTTCATGTGTGTCATATTCCTGCAGCTCCATTTGACAATCGGAGACCCCTCTCGGCTCGAGTTACCGCCCGTTTATTCCCCGGGGGGTGGACCGTGTGAAAACACAGACTTCCTGCCAATTTATTGCAGCTATGGCCTTGCATTGCATCAGGAGCCGGATATGTGGTGGAAGAGAGCTGCAAGGACTTCATAGGTAATGGAACTGAATCAAAAAGACACATATGAGACATGCTTTTTGTCCACTTCCCATAAAACTTTTCTAGGTAACGAGTACAGTAACGCTTTATTGATATCACAACTTCTACTGCAATCGTCCGTTTCTCCTTTGCTCATGAAGACACATTCAACCCTAACTTCAAAATCTTAAATACAAGAATAACATTGACAATTTTCTGTATATCGATAACCGGTGTTAAACTATGGAACAATCTTAATGAGGACTGAAGCAAAGTCAAAATATCCACCAGTTCAAGAAAAGATACTATGTTGCTTAGTGGGTACAAAGAAGAACGACCATGAATAATTACTGGTGGATTTGATGTATATATTATATATATATATATATATATAGGGCGCAGTGGTTAGCGCATGTGCGGCACAGTTCATGTCTTGGGAACCTCCTGCGTGGGTTCAAATCTAGCTCCAGACTTCCTGTGCGGAGTTTGTATGTTCTCCCCGTGCCTGCGTGGGTTTCCTCCGGGCACTCCAGTTTCCTCCCACATTCCAAAAACATGCATTTCAGGTGAGAATTGGCCGGTCCAAATTGTCCCTAGGTGTGAATGAGCGAGTGAGTTGTCTGTCCCCGTGTGCCCTGCGATTGGCTGGCAACCAGTTCAGGGTGTCCTCTGCCCACTGCCCGATGATTGCTGGGATGGGCTCCAGCACCCCCGCGACCCTACGGAGGATAAGCGGTGTAGCTAATGAGATGAGATATATATATATATATATTTATATATATATAATGCAGAATACAATAGATGAACAAAACTGATATGTATACTGTATCTACCTACAAAATACAACTGGCACAGTCTCAAGCACCGAGGTAAAGTTCACGTAATTCGTCCCCACTGATATTCTTCCTACCACATATACAGGATTGGGTAGGGTTACTTTAACTTGATTGCTTTCAATTACTTTTGGATTACTCCAATACCAAATATGCTAATAAAAGACAAAATGAACTAAATATGAATAAAATGATGACTCACGACACGTGGTAAGCTTTCTCTCCTGGCTTTGATCTCTTTGACCTCCGGCAAAACTAACATAAAATGCGACGGAAACAAAATGAAAATAAATCCAAACAGCTTGCCAACATCATTTTTGCCGTTCCATGTATTCCGTTACTCCCCAAGCCTGCACAAGATTTAGTAATTTTATTCATATTTAGTTTCTTTTGTCTTTTATTAGCATCTTTGGTATTGGAGTAATCCAAAAGTAATTGAAAGTAATCAAGTTAAAGAAACCCTACCCAACCCTGCATATAAACTACCATCCAAGTTGTATTTACAACTATAAAATAAAAGACTGAAATCAGGGGGTTTTCATGCACATACAGAGTTGGTAGTGTATCACCAGTAGCAAATAGTAAGTAGCCCATTTTTATAAGTAACAAATACTTTAATGGGGCAAAGGCTGGAGGAAAAGAATATAAATTATGCTTTTGGCCACTTTGAGTCTCCGTAGTTTGTTTTCTTGTGACTTTTAGCACTCAGTTGCATGACAGAATACAATGACATCTAGGTGCCAAATAACACACACCTTCCCTTTAAGATTGAACTATTTCCATCCAAAAAAATGCTTGGCAAAAAATTGTTGTAGTATGGTCACTCCGAGTTTGTATTCTCAGTTGTGATTTTCACACTGGCCCTTTAACTCTCATATTAGGGCTGGGGACCTCAAACTATTACCCTGAGGGGCTGCAATTTGAAACCAGAGTTGCGAGTTAGAGACCCCTGCTCAAAGACTGTAGTCGGCCAGGTTGAGACATGGCCTCCCAACAGACCTGCTTATCGTAGCGAGACCAGAAATCCAGCGTTAATTGGGTTCTAAACTCTTCTCAGTGAGAAATTTTGCTAAAAGCATACCACAAACATGTTATCAAGACTCCAGGGAACGGCTGAAAATAGTTAAAACTGCCCCATTTGTCTCAGGTAAACGAGCACTGAAGGCCGTTTTGGAGCGGTGGGATTTCAGGACTTTGTTGTTGTCCCTAAATGTGTCACTTTTGTTATTGTTTTTTTTTTTTAATTAGAATAAATTCACACAGAAAATGTGCAGTTGGTCAGCAGAAGCCAGGGGTTGTGTCAGTACCCGAACGCTTTCACACGAGCTTTATTTTACGGAAACGGGGCAGTCATACGCGGGAAGACAAACGCCAGCGATTCGGCGATCGCTGGGCAGAAGAAGTGAGACAGATAAGTCAGGCGCGGGAAAACAGGAAGCCAGGGGCAGACGAGATCGAAACCGGACAGGACAGACGGGATGGATACCAGATACAGGATACACAAGCAGATACTGGACAGGATGGGACAGAGAGGATCAATACCGGATACTGGATGCATGAGCAGGATACCTGACGGACTGAATCAATACCGGATACATGAGCAAGATACCGGACCGGACGGGACAGACGTGATCGATGCCGGATACTGGTTACACGGGCAAGATTCCAGACAGGATGGGACCGATACCGGATACTGGTTACAAGAGCAGAATACCTGACAGGACGGGACAGACTGGATCGATACCTGATACTGGAGACACGAGCAAGATACTGGACAGGACTGGATACTGGAGCAAGGTACCAGACAGGACGGGACAGAATGGATCGATACCAAATACTGGATACACAAGCAGGATACCGGACCCGACGGAACAGACGGGATCGATACCGGATACTGGAGCAAGATACCGAATAGGACGGGACAGACGGGATCGATACCGGACACTGGATACACAAGCAGGATACCGGACAGGACGGGACAGACGGGATCGATACCAGATACTGGATACACGAGCAGAAAACCGGACAGAGTCAAAATGCAAGTCCTGATAGTGCAGAGGTTTGTTGACGAACTGACAAGGAGTGAATGAGAGCACTGAGTTTAAATAGGAGGGAAGCCAATCAGGCAACGAAAAGCAGCTGGTGCCAAACGAGCGGGCCCAGGTGAGGGCAATGGGCAATTGTGACAGGTTGTAAAGTTTTTTCATAGCCAATCTTAAGCACTTTTTGAGCACTTTCAAAGCCAATTTTCCCAGTACAACTCAAAGAAGAAATACATTATTAATTTGTTAACAATAATAATTAGTGATGAATTGTCATTATCATTATTATTAATCCCACCGACACTAACGATGTACATGCATATAGGGTGATTGCCGTTTTACACTAGAACCAACTCACCACGCTATACAAACTCAAGCGGGAGCTATGAAAAAAATATAATTTTAGCCTTTATTTCCATACTTGTTCGAAAAATTAAAAAATAAATAGGGGCTGTGCACACTAGAGCGCAAGGTACTCTGTTTAAAGAGAGTGCAAGTCAAGGAAAGTCAGTTGTTAGGTTTAATTTATGTGTGAACTAAGGACTGATCATCTGAGTCACTGTATTCATCCATTTAACTTGCTGGCAACTTGTGTCCATACTTTCGATTAAAAATAAATGGGCGCCGCCCTTAGTTCTCGTTGTGTCCTCCATTTTCACCTTGTGTTTGCTTCTTGCATTTTTATGTACAGGATATGACATCACAAAAATCGGTTCCAGGAAGAAACGTCAACTTTGAAAATGGCGATATAGACATGAACCGATTGTTGTACCACTCCCAGTAACCATCACCAACTGCCGTTGATCTCGAGGAAAGATGAAATCTAATCGCAAAATGAAACAATCACAACAGGCGTGTCAGCGTCATTTTTAAGCGGACTTGTTTTATCTTTCTTCGTGAAATGATTAGTCTATCAAGATTGCAGATATTAAAATAACAATTTCAAGCTTTTACAAGAACTTTTCTAACGTTAAAAACATATACCGTATTTTCCGCTCTATGAGGCGCACCTAAAAGCCTTTATTTTTTTCAAAAGCTGACCATGCGCCTTATAATACAGTGCGCCTTATATACGGATCAATATTAAGTCGCAAAGTCTTGCAACTAAGGCAAGCAGGTTTTCCCCCGAAGGCGAAGTAGTCCACGGTGTATGCTGGGATTTATATACCGGCGTTTCATTTCCTAACCAATGTGTCAATCATCATTTGAATCAGTCACTATTGGCTAAAGTTATTCGGAGGTAAAGGGGGCGGATCCTTTTTATCATTTACAGGCTCGCATAGGCTAAAGAGGCGAAACAAAGCCTGCAATTGGCCGAAAAAGATGAATGCGAATCACACATTGGGTTGCACTACGGCATAGAGAAAACATTTTTTACTATTCTGTTTTTGTAAATATTTGACTCTCCTGGATTTACTACACTCACGGTTGTAAGAAGACCATGGTTACATATCATTATTGAACGTGATGGCTGCAAGAGAACTTAGGTGAGCTATGCGGCTTTATATTTTCCCGGTATCTTGTTTTAGAACGATCTTGATGTTTCTGTGATGAGTCTATTTTTAAACGAACTTCAATTCAAAGTGTTTATTGTCATATGCACAGTAAAGAAGTCCGTTTCCCTGCACAATAAAATTCTTACTTTGCTGTCCACACAGTTGCCAGCAAAAAATAAAATGGAAACTAAGAAATGTTTGGCATTTCTTGAATCCCAAGACTTTACCCTTCCGAATGATATTGGGAACAATGCATTTGAGTGACATCGTACAGACACTGTTTCCGTACATGTCTGAGACACGTATTTGCTTCTTTGCAAGCTTTGGGAATGTTAAGGGGGTAATAAGTTTGACTGAACCATCTGACTGTTTTGTCGACATTCCCATTGTAGCGCCTTATAATCCGGTGCGCCTTATGTATGGAAAATATAGGACCAAAAACTATTTTTTGGGGGTGCGCCCTATAACCCGGTGCGCCTTATAGTGCAGAAAATAAGGTAATTAAAATCCAAGTATTTTTAGGGATTTTCTGCACCCGTACGAAACCCTGAGAAGCTGAGCGACACATCGTGTTTGGTTTGCAGCTGCTCTTTGCTTCCAGTTTGGTGACAGCGCACCTGTGTTGTTTTCGCTCCGCTTCACCCGCCAAAAACGACGGGCGCTTAAGAATAAAAATAAAATGGTGACAGGCTGACAAATGAGCAGAAGTATGCTTTGGTCCACTTCTCAATGTGTAGCTTCCTCATTAAAGCGAAACATATGCCGCTGTTTCCTCATCACGTCGGAAAAATTGGAGCTAAGACATTTCTGTGCTTGATCTATCATTTATGGGATAAAATTATCCACTAAGGCTGTGAGAGAGTAAAAGAAACTCCTAGTGGAAATTTAGAGAATGTAGACCTCTACAAAGGAACAAATTAAATATTTCAGAAAGAGGACACTGAAAAAAAATGTGGATTAAAAGCAGGTTCCCCATAAAAAGGGTGCCAAACACCAGCTACAATATGCATTGTCTTCTTTGTTCGAGTTCAGATATAGAGATATAGAGATATAGAGATATAGAGATATAGAGATATAGAGATAGAGAGATAGAGAGATAGAGAGATAGAGAGATAGAGAGATAGAGAGATAGAGAGATAGAGAGATAGATAGATAGATAGATAGATAGATAGATAGATAGATAGATAGATAGATAGATAGATAGATAGATAGATAGATAGATAGATAGATAGAGACAGACAGACAGACAGACAGACAGACAGACAGACAGACAGACAGACAGGTAGAGTATTTAAATAGTGCTACATAAAATGAGCTAGCTTGTTGTTCTGCTTGGAGCTTTAAATGTTCTACTCGGTGATACATGTGCTTTATTTATTGATTTGATTAATGAACAATAAAATAAATAGTATAAAAGCTCTTGAATTTATGTTGATTATTTTAATCCATTTTTAAATTAAATGCCGTTTTTGTTGATTGGTTGTTTAAATACAATCAATGAATAAGACTACAGTTACTCAGTACTTGAGTTATTTTTTTACCAAGTTCTTATTTACTGTTACTCAAGTTACTATTGGGATGATTACTTCTACTTGAGTAATATTCTGAAGTAACCGTACTTCTACTAGAGCAGGGGTGTCAAACTCATTTAAGCTCGGGGGCCACACATTAGAACTAACATTCTCTCGGGGGCCGGTTTAGTAGATTAGAGAGAAAGAAAAAAGAGAGAGAGAGAAATAAGAGAAAGATAGGGAGAGAAAGGTAAAGAGGGTGGGACAAAAAAACAGAAAGAGAGACAGAGAGAGAGAGAGAGAGAGAGAGAGAGCGTGAGAAACAAGAGATAAAACAGAAATAGTGAGAGAGGGGGAAAGAAAGAGAAAGAAGGAAATCCAAAGAGAAATAGAATGAGAGAAAAAGAAGAGAGAAGAGAGAAGGAGAGAAAGAGAAAGGGGAAAGACAGACGGGGAAAGCAATAGAGAGAGAAAGAGAGTAAAAGAAAAAAATGAAGAGAGAGCAAAAGAAGGGAAAAAGACAGAGAGAAAGAGACAAAAAGGAACAAAGAAAGAGAAAAAGAGACAGAGAGAGTGAAAGAGATAGAGGTAGAGAGAGTGAGGGAAAAATGGAGGAAGAGAGAGAGGGAAAGAGAGATTATAGAGAGAGAGAAATACAAGTGCAGCGTTTGTGAGAGGCATCTGGCTTTTGCAACATCAAGTGGACCTATTTCAACCTACAGCTCTCTTTCTCTTGCGCTTCTCTGAGCATTGTCAAGCGGGCCGGATCGAATCCCCTAGCGGGCCTGATTCGGCCCGCGGGCCGCCTGTTTGACACCTGTGTACTAGAGTAAAATGGCTACTCTACCCATCTCTGCTTAATCGTTCCAAAGAATGTGAAAGAAACCAATGACACAACTATTGCACCGCTTCACTTGCTGAATCTGATTTGTTTTGATGTCTTTTGCCACATTTCTTCTCACTGAGTTCATAAAAAGGAAGAAAAAAAGAGAAAGGGGGTGGAAGTCAAAGATGCTAGCCTGAAAGCAGATTGAAATAAAGCGAGCTCTAAAAAGGTGAAGTCTGTCAGCGCAAGTGTTTGCCGCAGTTACATAAAAAACTCGTTGGCGCACAAACAAAAATGGCGGCCCACGCCATTTCCCCTCCCGGCCCCTGCATTATTAATGACGTTGCGCTGTGCTGATGAAGACGATGCAAATGAGCAGCCGAGAACGTTTTACTCCCGCCGCAGTGACGGCTGGGTTCTATTCCAAGGTTTGAAATCTGAGCTGAATAGTCCTCTTCTACTCTAAAGCATATGAATAACCTATACTTTTTGTGGACAATGTCGCTGTATTATTTGTAATTGCAACATCCTTTGTCTGGTAATCCTGTAAGGGGGATACCACATGTGCAGTTCCTTCTCAAGGTTTCTTCATTTTCCTCATGTTGGGGTTTTTGAGTTTTTCCTTGCCCTCATGTTGTTTCCAGATCAGGGGATGGTGTAATAATCGTCTGAAATCTTCCGTTGGAGGAATCTGCCACACTAAATTGTGGAAATTTGGAGGCCTGCCTCACTGAGATAAAAGAGTGGATGTCACTCAATTTCTTGCGTCTTAACTCTGAAAAGACCGAAATGTTAGTTATTGGTCCATCTAAATGCCGTGACTTATTCTCAAAAACTGCTGTGAACATTGACAAATGTCACATCACACAGGTGTCATATTTCAAACACATGTGAAGAAAATTACTAAAACCGCTTTCTTCCATCTTCGTAACATTGCTAAAATTCGTCCTATACTGTCTCAGTCGGATGCGGAGATTATAATTCACGCGTTTGTTACCTCCCGTCTCGATTACTGTAATGCACTACTCTCCGGTCTCCCGAAGTCCAGAATCAAGAGTCTTCAGCTGGTACAAAATGCCGCAGCGAGGCTTTTAACTAGGACAAAAAAGTCCGATCACATCACGCCGATTTTGGCTAACCTGCATTGGCTCCCTGTTAGCCTAAGATGTGATTTCAAGGTTCTCTTAGTATTATACAAAATCATACATGGACTTGATCCCTCATATCTTTCAGATCTGATTTCCCTCTATGTTCCGGTCCGAAGCCTTCCTTCTGAGAGCGCCGGTCTTCTGGTGATCCCAAGAGCCAAGAAGTGTTCCGCTGGTTCAAGTGCGTTCTCCATCCGGGCACCGGTGCTGTGGAATGCTCTTCCTCCTGAGATCCGATCTGCAACCTCAGTGGAAATGTTTAAATCTAAGCTTAAGACTCCCTTCTACGCTATAGCATATGAATAACCTATACTTTTCGTGGACAATATCTCTGTATTATTTATAATTACAACATCCTTTGCCTGGTAATCCTGAAAGGGGGATATTACATGTGCGGCCCCTTCTCAATGTTTCTTCATTTTCCTCATGTTGAGGTTTTTGAGTTTTTCCTTGCCCTCATGTTGTTTCCAGATCAGGGGATTGTGTAATAATAGTCTGAAATAATAGTCCGTGCAATAACCTGTGCAGCCCTTTGAGACTCTTTGTGATTAAGGGCTATGCGAATAAAAATGACTTGACTTGACTTCAAATGTCAAACAGAAAAAAAATGTTCCACGCAATGAATACCAGCCTGGTTGAGGGGCAACCAGAAAAGTGAAAGGTGAAAAATATGGGGAGAACAAAACTGTGGCATAAAAAGCTTTCACATTTCAAGGCATTGGAGTATTGTTCACATTTTTGTTTTGTTTCCATTTTTTTGATTTAGCATTTTTGTAAAAAATCCTATTCAAGCCCATTCTTTACTAATGAAATTGTCACAAATGTCGGAGTTTATAAAGATATAAACTCGTTGCTGACAAAAATGTTCAAGAAGATGCATGAAAAAGGTTAAAACTACTAAGCAAATGGAGTCAGCCCGGCCCGCCAGCCATCTTACTTGGATGCCCAGGCCGTTTTGACCACATCCGGTTCAGCAGACGTATTTATTGAAAGGTCACGCATGCGCAGTAATATACAATGGAGTCGCGCATGCGTATTACATTACATACAATGGAAAAACATTGAAAACGTATTACAAACAATGGAATTAGCCTGAAAGCATGGATCTTTGAAACGTGACTATGTGTGTGTGTGTGTGTGTGTGTGATGATTACTTGTATATTAAGAATAGAAAAACAGGTTAAATTCATAGCATAGGAGTCTGAGAAATTCACAACTAAAGGTAGCTTACTTTACACGGACCAGGGCAGGAAACAGAGTTTAGAACCCACTCGCGTAACATACTCACAGTTTATTAGGGAGAGGAGGAATGCGCACACACTCGTTCCGGGGATCGATGGTCGCAGAAGTGGATTCAAATCCGAACAAGAAAAGTTGTCAAAAACAAACAGATAAGGCCAAAAATAAAACAGGATCAAACACAGGCAGATTCACAGAACTAGACATTTAACACAGAGTTTAACAGGAGTCTTGCAGAAGTCTCAGAGACACTAAGACAACTAACGGCTCAAAGGACCGCGTTTAAGTACTCCCAAGGAGCAATCAGTCAACGCGTCTCAGCCGGTGTCCATGGGCGGGACCAACTGGGCGCCATGGCAACTGTGACAGAAAAAGGGTTTTGGAAATGCTATGTATTTATGTATTTATTTTATCCCCCCGAGAGCAGCATCCCAGACAACCTGGACCACCTACAGTATGCCTATAGGAGCAACAGATGCATTCACATGTTCTTCATCATTCCTTGTCCAACCTGGAAAACAAAGACTCCTACATCAGGATGCTCTTTGTAGATTACAGCTCCACCTTCAACACGGTCATCCGCCATAAACTCCCCCACAAACCATCCACAATCGGTTTGCACCACACCCTCTGTGACTGGCTCCTGGACTTTCCAATTGGCAGACCCCAGTCTGTCAGAATTGGAAATTGGACATTAGCCAGCATCACCACCAACAGAGAAACTCCGCAGGCATGTGCCCTCAGCCCAATCATCTACACGCACCACTTCGTCGCTTCCGACAAGGACATCAAGTCAAGTCAAGTTTATTTGTATAGTCGTTAATCACAGAGTCTCAAAGGGGTGCAGGATCAAAGACTATTGCAAACTACAGACTATTATGACACCATCCCCTTATATCTTCCTGAAGCTCACCGACAACACTACAGTGATAGGACGCATCTCTGCGGGGGACGAGGCGGCCTACAGGAGGGAAGTGGATTTATGGTGACATGGTGCAAAGACAACAACCTTACCCTCAATACGGACAAGACAAAGGAGATGATAGTGGACATGGGGAAGAGGAGGAGACCTCATCAGCCTTTATTTATCCGGGAGTTGAAGTAGAGCGAGTGAGCAGCTTTAAGTACCTCGGCATTCACATCACTGAGGACCTCACATGGACCCTCAACACCACAGAGCTGGTCAGGAAACCTCAACAGGGACTGTACTTCCTGAGGAGGCTGAGGAAGTTTGTAATGTCAAGCATGATCCTCAGCAACTTCTACAGCTGCATTGTGGAGAGCATCCTGACCAACTGCTTCACTGTTTGGTAAGGCAGTATCACAGCCGTGGACCGCAAACGCCTGCAGAGAGTGGTTGAGATCGCTCAGAGGATCACCAGGAGTCCAATGCCCTCTCTGAACAGCATATACCACCGCAAAGTCCACAGGAGGGCTGCTTCCATCATTAAGGACCCCACCAACCCACAACACTTACTGTTTGCACTTTTTCTCTCGGGACGGAGGTACAGGAGTGTAAAATGTAGGACAACCCCTCTAAAGAACTCTTTCTACCGCTGTGCCATCAGACCCTTAAATGGCTGCTGATCCAACAATACACTACAGACACGTTCAGCTCCCTACAGACACTATTACACTACAGATACTTTAAACTGGACAATTCTTAGACTATTCTTGCATTACAGTCACTTTCAACGGTGTTTTATCTTATTGCCTTAAGTTTTCTTGAGTTAATCTTGCATTTTTATCTTTTTAATATTCTTAATATTCTTTTATGTATACAGTACATGTGTATACTAGTCTTTTTAGTTCTATTACTCTGGCTACCGTGTGGACAGCAAAGTAAGAATTTCATTGTGCTGGGAATCGTGGTTCTTTACTGTGCATGGGACAATAAACACTGATTTTGAATTTAGAGAATAGTCTTTATTGTCATTGCTTTATTTTTTAAAAAAGCATTTTTACCATACCCTTAATGGGACCATGTGGTAAAGAAAACTAAAAATAATATTGCAAGCATGAAATGTCTCAGGGCCTAAATGTCGGATTAAATATCAGTATAAAACTTTTTTTGAGTGTTTCCCAGCTCAAACTAAGCATATCTCTGTATTATTTGTGATTGCAACATCCTTTGCTGTCTGGTAATACTGAAAGGGTAATGCCACATGTGCGGTCCCTTCTCAAGGTTTCTTCATTTTCCTCATGTTGAGGTTTTTGAGTTTTTCCTTGCCCTCATGTTGGTTCCAGATCAGGGGATGGTGCAATAATAGTCTGAAAAAATAGTCTGTGTAATAACCTGTGAAACCCTATGAGACTCTTTGTGATTAAGGGCTGTACAAATAAAAATGACTTGACTTGACTTGACTTGACAAACATTAAAATCATTTATCGACAACTATGAACACAATACCAAATAAAATTTACAACGTATTTAAGGTCCTTCAAAGTCCGATTCATCATCAGATACACAAAAGAGTATTCCTCGTCAGTCTTTTTCGCGTTTATTTGGATCTTTCAGGATGACCTTCTGTTTTCTCCATTCTCTGACATTTGTCTCTGGTACTGTGAATAAAGATAGTGTGGTCATGAAATAAAATCGAATAAATGAATAAATGGAGTAATCCTGCCCGGGCCAACAACACTGATTTTAATTCAAATGCGCCACCTCAAATGCCCAATTCATTGTGAAATACCTGACAATACTCTCCTCCGCACTTTGAAACATTTTCTCCTCGGATCTATACAATTCACGTAGGTCACCCTTTTTGACTTCAAAACAAAGAATCTCTCCTAAAGCTAATAGATTTTTATGCGTGATATTGATTACAATAATAAGCAAAAATACACAAACTATCATATAAATGTGCATTTTTTAATACTAGTAGGTTAAGAAATCTTTATTTAGTTTACATAACATGAGGCTCACCTAACATGGGTGTCCAAGGTGGTACCCGTGGGCACCAGGTAGCCCCCTAGAACCATATGAGAGAATAGTCTTTATTGTCATCGATTTCGACGTGGTGGAACATTGTATGCAACATGATTAGACATGGTACTCCAGGGTAAACACGTGATAAAAGACTCCAAAGAGAAAAATAAGATAAGACTGTACCATTAACATAATAGTGTAATGAAAAAATAGTACATCATGACAATAGTGCTATCAAAGGGTAGTGCAATAACAACGATTTAAACCAGGGCATTTTTAGTATTAGGATTCCTCTTGTGCACGGCCTGTTTACCAAATTTCACATTGCTCAATGAAAGCAGGCAAGCGCATTTAAATTTTCAAAATGATTCCAAGTAAGCAGCAGTATTTAATTCTCAGGCAGGACAGATGGCGGGGTTACAGAACACAATGTGCACAGAGACGGAAAAGAAAAGACGGGAGGCTGCAACTTTCCCCGTCACGGAGTAGGCAAATGTTTTGCTAGGATTAAAGTTTTGTGACTAAACCTCTGACTTCAACATGGGGCCTAGGGCAAGATGTGTCTCGCTATCCCAAAAGACCGCCCTCGTTGTCTCGGTTCCCGTGCATGTCACGTCCAACTGTGTGTCTTGGTATTAGCCTCGGTAAATCTTACAGACGCCGACGTTGTCGCCTAATCTCGAACGTCTAATTGAACGCGTTGCCAGCAAAGGCTCACGAAACAACGGTTGGTTGCTGGCTTGCTGTGTTTGTGTATCATGGACGCCACTCGCATGTTAACGACTGGAGTTAATCCAATGGCATTTCGTTCCTGTTGTTTCACCAAGAAGGGAAGAAGAACAAAGAAAGCGAAGGAAACATTTCGCTGGTGAATCATCAAGATAGTTTTAAAGCTAGTCTACTTGTCATCCCCAGAGCCAAGAAGAGATCCGCATGGTTCGAGAGCGTTCTCTTCATTCGGGCCCCGGTGCTGTGCTATGCTCTGCCCTCTGAGATTCGATCTGTAACTTCAGTGGAACTGTTTAAATCTAGGCTTGAAACACACTTCTATAGCTTATGAATGACCTATACTTCATGCTGACAATGTCTGTGCATGTTTGTTAATGCCAATTCCATTGCATCTTGGTCATCTGTATTTATTTTTTTTATTTTCTATGATACTTTGATTATTTTAATTTTATATTTTATTGTTAGTTAATTCAACATCTATTTTGGCCTGGTCATCCTGGAAGGCGGATTACCTCATATGTGGTTCCTTCTCAAGTTCTCTTCATTTTACTCATGTTGAGGTTTTTGAGTTTTTCCCTGCCTTCATGTACGTTTTAGATCAGGGGATAGTATAATAATAATCTGTAGTTTGCAATCGTCTTTGTTGGTGATAGGAAGGAGTGGAGAGGTGTTGTAAAAGGATAGTGGGATGTTTGGACGCGTTCTAAGGGATGGGCAGGGTACCTGTATGATGCGGCAGGGGTAAACCAGTGAAAGCTGTCGGGCCCTGCTGTTGAACAGAAGAGTGTGTTGTGTCACCCTGACCCAAGTGACATGGCTGCTTTCTTGTGTCCCGTTTCATTTGGAGAGACGAAAGCATGACCGACATAGGTGCCGAGGTGCCTAACTTGTTTGGGTGTTTGGGCATTTGGGTTGGCCATGGTCCAAAAATGTTTGTGTGTGTTTTTTGCTATTTTTTCCCTTTTTTATCTTCTTTGTTATTGTATGTGTTCGTCTTGCTGTCGGTCACCCCTTTTGAGGGATATGACCAAGGTAGATAGATAGTTTGCAATAGTCTGGTCTGTGCAGCCCTTTGAGACTCCTTGCGATTAAGGGGTATACAAGAAAAACTTGACTTGACTTAATGTACGAATAGTAGGACTGCAATGATTTTTCACCATAGTTGATAAAAATCAAAAATATTTAATAGACAAAAATAAATTCTGCTGTCGACTACGGTCACCAGACACGGTTTTCCAACACAGAGAAGGTTCTTTTCATAAATACAATCTCTGCTAAAAGTCGCTTTTGGTTGAAGTGGGATTAATACCAGGGTTGAGTCGGTGAGAGCATTGAACTCTGTACTGTACTAGCAATGATATAGATGACATATGAAAAAAAAGTGGGTTTTATCTCATTAACTCACTATCTTTCAAAATACATGCAGAAATGCCGGCATCAACATCAATTACGTGTAACAAACATAAGGTTTTGGAGAATTCTTGCCTGGATACGGTGGATAAAATGAGTTTGGCAGTACCTTGGTGATGCACAAACTCTTAAAGAGAAGCACGTCGGAATAGATTCTGACTCACCTCGGTAAGATTCAAGTAACATTCAAGCCAATACAGTTTTGATGACACCCATTTCACATCGTTCCTTGTATATCTTGCTATAAAAGACAGATTAACCCGACAAACAAGCAGGATAACCCGGCGTATGGTTCTGTGTGGTTCTTTAACAAGGGAACAAAAATCAATGCTGAAAACAAAATGCAAAACAATTTCAATGTCATCCATTTCAGACGTTAAAAAACCTTGAGAAAACCTGCGGCAGCTGTTGCCGACACATATTTGGCAGCAGAGCAAAAATCCCGGCAGAGTGCGAGCAACTCCCGTAACAACCTCATTAGCATCCGTCCAGCGGCGCGTTAAGCTCTCATTTCATTTTCGAGGCGTTTGCGCCGCCAAGACTACAAACAACTTGTGGCGAATTGCATTTGGCGAAGAAAACTGATCAGTATTTTCTTTTTTTTTAATGTAAGAAGTTGCTCACAACTCCTTTAGTAAGTTTAACCAGAGATTGTGTTTCAGATTTGCTAAATTTTCATTTTACTGAAGTTGAATATTGTTTAATCGGAATATTAAAGAAAATACATTTCACTAAGGTGGATAACTTGGCCGGTACGGCGGATGGGTGGTTAGCGTGTAGCCCCACAGTGAAGAGGTTCAGGGTTCAAGTTCAGCTACCTCAGCCTCCCCGTGTAGAGTTTGCACATTCTCGCTGT
This sequence comes from Urocampus carinirostris, assembly GCF_059441175.1. Classification (NCBI taxonomy): domain Eukaryota; kingdom Metazoa; phylum Chordata; class Actinopteri; order Syngnathiformes; family Syngnathidae; genus Urocampus; species Urocampus carinirostris. The sequence continues at coordinate 13,381,824 of NC_142364.1, forward strand.
GCCTGTGTGGGTTTCCTCCGGGAACTCCGGTTTCCTCCCACATTCCAAAAACATGCATGTCAGGTTAATTGGCCGGTCCAAATTGTCCCTAGGTGTGTATGAGCGAGTGGGTTGAAATGGGCTCTTGCAATCCCGCGACCCTAATGTAGATACGCGGTGCAGATAAAGGATGGATAACTTGAAAAAACAAGGTTATTATTGATTCCTTTATTCTGTTTTTATGATTGGACAAATGCAGAAGAGATTTCATAGGCTTCCATTTCCTTATTTTGACTCGCTGTTTGTTGTTTTGACTATTACTGTTCTTTGATCCCCACACTCTTAGGTAACCTTGAAGATTTATTAATTAAAGGAGGTTTAAAGGAGGGCTTTAGGAAGGGATGGAGATATCTGAAAGCACCTGTCTCGGTCACACAAGTACAAAATCCATTGATGTCCTCTCGCCTTATTTTGAGTGTCTAATAAAGTTTAAACTTAATATTAATAACCTTTAGCAGGGGTCCCCAATTTTTTTCTTGTAAGGGCTACATAACTTTTCCCTTTTCTGATGCGGGGCCAGGGTCCGTTTGTGACAGAGAAAGTGTGACGATAGCAGGAGTATCGTGACTAACAATGGTGAGATAATGAGATAAGACACAATGTCTTTTCATAAGTCATCTACAGTATACCACTGCTAGCTCAGGGGTAAGAGTTAAATGCTCTCACAGACAAAACCCGGGTATTAATCCCACTACAACCTAAAACACACATTCTGACATTGAGATTTTTCTGGGGTAAACAAATGAACAAACAAGGACGCTATATGACCCCAAAAATCCAAATGTTCTCTGGTATTGTTCAGGTGGCCGGACCAAATGTGGAGGCCGTCCGTATCTCGCCCATAAACTGTAGTTTAGGGACCACTGGTTATCAGCTTGATCTGAAGATTCACCTCTAAATAATCAAAAACAGATTAAAAAATAAAAATAACTTCGTATGTGCTAAGTTAGCCATCTACCTCATTTCAATGTGAAAAAAAACTGATTTGAGATGTTAGCAATCGTGCCCGACTGAATTGCCCCGAGCTAACACATTACGTTAATGAACACAGAGGTTCTGAGGAAATGGCGACGGTTAGCCGGCAGTCACGTTCGTGCACAAAAAGAGATTAAAAAAACATCTTCACGCCGATTGCAAATGAACGGGATAATCACGACCGCCCCCGGCACGCACGGCGTTCGTCGGGCTTTCGGTGGCGGTGTGCCATGCTAATCAAATTAACTGAGGAACTGAGGTAAGGCGAGCGAGGCGAAGCCGAGCGTGACATCGCAGAATGCGACAGCGAAAACAAATGTAGACATGTTTTCAATTTGAAAGTTGCGACAAACAGTCTGAACCTGAGATCAATCATAAGTGTTTTTTGAATGTAATTGAAGGTAAACTTGTAACACCATTTACTGATATCCAGGCATTAACATGGGTCATTGGTAAAAAAGTTAGACGGGTATGAAGGAGAAATTTTCCAGTACAATGTAAAAACCCAACAGAATATTGATAGGTTTTTTTTTTTTGTTTTTTTTTTTTTAATCTTGGTTGAATTTAGCCTCAAGTATGTTGCATAAAAGGAGATTGAATTTAGCTCACCAGTGGTGATTTATTCCCTACTGCTAGCCTGCTCCTGACCAAGCTAACGATCAGGCTAAAATTATTCCCAGAGATTCCTTTGTCTCTCTCTCTCTCTCTCTCTCTCTGTCTCTCTCACTCTCTCTCTCTCTCTCTCTCTCTCTCACCTTCTCTTTCAATCTCTTTCTTTCTCTTTTCTCCTCCTTTCAATCTCTTTCTCTCTCCTCTCTTTTAATTCCTTTCTCTCTCTCTCTTTCAATCCATTTTTCTTTTGTCTCTCTTTTTTCTCTCTCTTTCAATCTCTTTCTCCCTTTCAATCTCTTTCTCTTTTCTCTCTCTCTTTCAATCTCTTTCTCTTTTCTCTCTCCCTTTCAATCTCTTTCTCTCTCTCTTTTCTCTCTGTCTTTCAATCGGTTTCCCTCTCTCTTCAATCCCTTGCGCTCTCTTCTCTCTCTTTTCAATCTCTTGCTCTCTCTTTAATCTCTTCCCCTCTCTCCCTCAATCTCTTCCCTAATATGTATGTATGTATGCATGTGTATATATATATATATATATATATATACATACATTGTAGCAGCCCTTGGATCCCCAAAGAGTCTCAACTGATGCTTAAGGTTTCCTTTATTTAGTTGTAGCATACAGGTTCACCATAGCGCCGTGAAAACTGCGTGTCAGTGTATACAAACATAAAACCAAGTCACCTTATGGTCTCCACAGTACAAACACAACTCTGCATCAATCCCCAAACAAGCGTTCATTCATCAAGGTATACATGACAATACAAACTCACAATGCTACAATGATGCAATATTTCATTTGGACAAATAAGCAAACAAAAATACCTTACTGCACTCACCAAGGATGCTTAAATATTTGTAATGGTTCTTTTTTCCAGTCACAGTCCTTTTTGTGCAAATGAAAATGTTTAAGCTGGAGCCTGGAGGACAAACCTTTTGTGGCTCAGGCTCAAATAAAGCAGCTTCCTCATTAGCAACATTAGCAATTGTGGGTTCACCTATACCTGTCTCCCTCTTCTATAGCTACGGTGTCACTCAAGGACAAAACTCATTCAACACTCATACCCATAGTCCATAAACACAACTTCTCTCCCTTTTGTTTTAACACACATACAATAGAAGCATTATTTAATTATTTGAAATTTTCTTAAGACATAAGACAAATTCAAATAATATTTCGCAAACAATGGGAAGAATGTGGTCCTTTATTCATAGATAGATAGATAGATAGATAGATAGAGAGACGGATGGACGGACGGCTAGATGGACAGATGGATGGAGATAGATAGATAGATAGATAGATAGATAGATAGATAGATAGATAGATAGATAGATAGATAGATAGATAGATAGATAGACAGATGCACGGATGGACGGACGGCTAGATGGACAGATGGATGGAGATAGATAGATAGATAGATAGATAGATAGATAGATAGATAGATAGATAGATAGATAGATAGATAGATAGATAGATAGATAGATAGATAGATAGATAGATAGATAGATAGAGAGACGGATGCACGGATGGACGGACGGCTAGATGGACAGATGGATGGAGATAGATAGATATATAGACAGATAGATGGATGGATGGATAGATAGATAGATAGATAGATAGATAGATAGATAGATAGATAGATAGATAGATAGATAGATAGATGGATAGACGGATGGACGGACGGCTAGATGGACAGATGGATGGAGATAGATAGATAGATAGATAGATAGATAGATTTCAAGTTACCTCACGTTAAACTACGCCAAACTGGAATTAGGCACTAAAAATGCTGTTTGTAAGTAGTTCGCATGCTGAGTGTGAGCACCCCTGACTTTTGGGAGGACAGGAGCGGACTAATCCGTTTGTATTATATTATTTCATTTAAGTAAGTGTACTTGTAACACAAGCAATTCGAGCTACGAGCATGATCCTGGAACTAAACTTAAAGATCCACTCCAATAGAAGCTGGGTATGGCTGATTCCAGATTCAGAACCTATCGCATTTTACATTGCAGCCACAAAATGCCCGTTGACATTTCAAAAGGTCGTTCAGAGCAAACAAGTCATCATGTTCACGGCAGAGGGACGGATGGACGAGGCAATAATGGCCTCTCCGTGCGCCGGCCCCCACTCCAGCAGCTTTCATATTCCTCATAAATCAATGGATAGTGCAGCGCCTGTTAACACGGAACTAATCAGGGCTCCGGTACGAGGCCACTGCAGTAAGTGGAGTAGAGAGGAGGAGGCCGGCGGCAGCGGCGGCGGCGGAGGGGAAAGTGATGAAAGGGGTTAGTAATGGCTGCACGCCTGAGAACTGAAAAGAAAAATCTGTCTGGGACCTAAATTTAAACCCGCTTCCGCTTTCCTTCCATCTCTGTCCCCTTTTCTTGACTGCGCCATCAAGCAGCCTTTCAGTCCAAATCTGAATGTTCTCTTCCTGCTTCATTCTTGCTGTGGCTCGTGCACACACGGAATGAAAAATGTGGCTCATTTTTAAGTGAAAAAAAGGATATTTTCCTTTGAATATATAAAATACATGTTTTCCTAATAAAAGAAATATTGTGAAAACATTGTTTTTCATAGGAAACAACTTTTAATTTTTGAGTACTTTGTAAAATCTTTATCTTAAATAATTCTTTCAATCCCAACTGTATTATTTCATTCAAACAATATATTACTACAGTCAACCAAAACATCTTCTGACTTATTTAAAGCCAAATATATTTTTGTGTAAAAACACCCCAAAAACAAACATATGGCCACAACATTTATGTGGAATCAATATTTGAAAAAGATAAATACTCATAAAAATGAAATTGTCAGGACCAGAACGGAAACAGGACCCAATTGTGTGACGTTTACAAGTTTTATTGAAAGAAAGAGCCGGTGTTCGCTGGACGACAGAGGCAAGCTTACTTGCTCTCGGATTTGGACTGTGAACACGGGAGTGGATCTTCCGGAACGAGCGATGGCGGTTTCAGGGATAGAAAAACTGGTCGGTAGCCAGGACTGGGACAGCAAAGCGTGGTCGGGGTCGGAAACAAATCGTAAGCCAGAACGGGAGAGTCAAGTCAAGTCAAGTCATGTGTATTTGTATAGTCCTTAATCACAAAGAGTCTCAAAGGGCTTCACAGATCAAAGATTAATGCAAACTATTATTACAGACTATTATGACACCATCCCCTAATATTGTCAACATAAAATATAGGTTTTTCGTGTGCTATAGAATAGAAGTGTGTTTTAAGCTTTAGATTTAAACATTTCCACTGAGGTTGCAGATCGAATCTCAGGGGGAAGAGCATTTTGAGAATTCAGAGTAGACGTAGTCGGGGACAAAAAGAGGTTCTAAGCCGGGACGGGAGAGCAGACGTGGTCAGGATCAAATTTAGGTTGTAGCCGGAGACAGACGGGAGCAAAAACGGGACAGTTGGGAGTCAGGGTCGAAAAAAGGCTTGCCTAGTATACACTGAGGTTCGCAGACGGGCTTCAAATAGTGACAGGGAGCCAATCACAACCCGGGGCAGTTGGCGCCAAATGAGTGGGCACAGGTGAGTCACATCAGTTATCATGACAGAAATGTAATCCTCAAAATGTAATCTTTTACTTAATAAAACATTTTTAGTATATGTTACATATGTGAGACACCAAATGTAACATTTCATTTGTCACATTAATGCAACTTTACAATACTTTACTTTTTATTTACAATTTTACTCTCATTAAATTACCGTAGGGTGATACCCTTTCCTACAAATATGTCCCCCTTTGTAGCTACAGACTGTCAAAATGAAGGAACATTGAAAGACTCAACATTTATCTCCAAGACACCCCTTTTCTCTGATTATTAGACCTAAGCAGCCTGATAAACTCTAAGACCTCTGTCTGCCAACGCTCGTGATGAACTGAATCACACCTACCTATAGATGCCATCCCTACGCCCACTTCCTCACGCCTGTGATGGAGAGCTTCAAAATAATATTGCACACCAGGCATCTCCAAGAGTGAACACGGACAACAATGTTTTCAGGTTCCAGGAGATAACCAGCCTCTACAGATTTATAATAAAGATTCAAATAATCAAAGTGTTAACTTGTCATCAAAATAGGATTGGTTTGCCGTTGTGTGTCATGATTCATGCTTGAGTATTCTATGGCATTTTTGATAAAAATCTACCCCAATTGGCATCTCGAGAAATTTATATAGTTAAAGCTCCAGTCTCTTAGGAGGAACTCACGTAGCAGGTTAAAAGGTGGAGGCAACGTTCGCCTCGCTCTCTTTTCTTGGGCTCAGAAGCATGTTTTCACTATCCAGCAACATCCCCCACTCGCCATTCCTCCTACCTAATGTGTTCCACCCAAAACAGCATTGCTAATAGTAAGATAAAAACAGATGGGTGCAGTGTGAAAAAAACACAAGGTTCTCTGAACTCAAACATTTTTAAAGGAGCTCTACAGGATCAGAAACTTATTCTCTGACACCTTCCCCTGGCTAGAAGTCTTAATTGCAGCCTTAGTCAGCTAGTTCATGATGCGCTTGCAATTATGCTGGTATAAGTTACTCTTTTTTTCACCTTTTGGGGGTTCATGGTGGTGTTTGGACTGTACTGAAAGTAGGCCTTTTCTTACTTTCACCGTTTTAATGCTACAATGACCAAAAACTGCAGAGATGAGCATGACATCACTTTTCAGCACTCCCCCTATTCCACTTTTCCTAAAACTTAATGTGTTACGCACCAAACAGTTCTGATAAAAGTAAGATAAAAGCAGATAGGCACAATGGATAATAAAGCATAATGGCTCTTTGAACTCAATTCGGCATTGTTAACATGTACGTGTCACGGTTGCCATGGCGTCCAATTGGCCCCGCCTGTATGGCACCAGCTGCGGCTCTTTAGCACATGGGCTTTCTGTCTTTTTAAGCTCAGTGCGCTCTCTCTTACTTGGTCAGTCCGTCAACAAACTTCTGCCCCGCAAGACGTGGGTTTCGACTCGGTTGGTATTTCCTGTCCGGTATTGTTCCCGTTTATTTTGTCCCGTTTTAAATCGGTCTTCAGTTTAGTTTCCGTCTATTTTTTTGTCCTGTTTATTATTTTCTCCAGTTTTCATTCCTGTCTAGTTTGTCCTGTTTACTTTTGATATCCTGATTCATTGTCTATCCTGTCTGTCCCGTCCTGTCCGGTATCGACCCCATCTGTCTGATATCTACTCGGGCAATTGGAATTGATCTCATTGGTCTCTGGCTTCCTGTCTTTCCACGCCAGACCGCTGCCTAAAGTGCATGACTCCCCATTTCCCGTCAAATACAAGGCTTGTGTAAGAACGTCACGCATTTGGGTCCTGATCCGGTTCTGGTTCATGACAGTACGTACAAGAGAAAATGTTTTTAAGGACACCGCAAATGGCACACCGTACGTTTACCTGAGAAACTGTTTTACTTTCAATGGAGCACCCAAAAATAAATTGAAACACCTTTGTTTCTGACACACATGTCAAGTCAAGTCAAGTCATTTTTATTTGTATAGCCCTTAATCACAAAGAGTCTCAAAGGGCTTCACAGGTTATTACACAGACAATTTTTTCAGACTATTATTACACCATCCCCTGATCTGGAACCAACAGGAGGGCAAGGAAAACCTCAAGATGAGGAAAATGATTTGTAGCGCCTACTACTGTTCCGGGGGGCTTGAAACACAATGTTGGTATCTTTAGTTGATATTTTCAAACTCAACAACTTCACAAAAGCTACAAACACAAAACAGAAACGGCATGGTGAACAAGGCCACAGTACAAGAAATTACGGCTTCATTCTTGTCTCTTTTTTCTCTCCCTTTCGTAGCCCTCCTTCACAACTCCCCCCTATTGATTTTGGAGTCATTCATCTCCTCCATGCGCGTGCCAGTAGGACCACCCCTTCCCCGCATCCTACCCTCCCTTCCTCGCCTCCCTCCCCTCCATCACTTCCGGCTCTCAGCGCCTCGCACCTAGCCAGTCTCTCTACCGGCATCATCGGAGCTGTGTCAAGGTGGGGGCGATGTCAAAGTGGTAGCACCACCGCCGACCACCCACCAACCCCGATGCTTCTATCCGTCGCCTAAAACCAAAACCGGGAGGAGGAGAGGACGAAGAAGGGGGGAGGAGGAGGCAGGGTGGAGACAAGGCGATGTGTTGGCACACGCACGGTTGCTGAGGAAAAAAAAGGGAGGCTAACTGTAAGCGTAGGTTTGGTCATCCGAGCATCAAAACAACACCTGCGACCCCGGGGAAGAAGGAGGCTCGAGGAAGGCGGTCGGCGGAAGAAAAAAAAAAAGCGAGGTGAGGGGGTGGTGGGGAGACTCCATCCTCACTCTCAGGAAGGCAAGAGAGATGCAGCCCGCCAGCAGGCTCCTCACGCTGGTCCTCTTCATCTTCATGGGCACCGAACTCACACAAGTAAGCTCTTATTTTTTGGTTTTTGTCTTCCCTACCCGCTTTAAAACGCCATTTTGCTACCCAGGCCTTTTAATTGTTTCAGGAAACATAAGCAAAGCCTATTTAACAGGATTACGCATGTAGCCCTTGACAGTGCTACTCATCTACATGCAGGGTTGGGTAGGGTTACTTTAACTGGATTACTTTCAATTACTTTTGGATTACTCCAATACCAAATATGCTAATAAAAGACAAAATAAACTAAATATGAATAAAATGATGACTCACAACACGTGGTAAGCTTTCTCTCCTGGCTTTGATCTCTTTGATTTTCGGCAAAACTAACATCAAATGCGACAGAAACAAAATGAAAATAAATCCAAACAGCTTGCCAACATCATTTTTGCCGTTCCATGTAATCCGTTACTCTCCAAGCCTGCACAAAATTTAGTAATTTTATTCATATTTAGTTTCGTTTGTCTCTTTTTTTTAGCATATTTGGTATTGGAGTAATCCAAAAGTAATTGAAAGTAATCCAGTTAAAGTAACCCTACCCAACCCTGTCTGCATGCCAGAAAAAATCTGTTAATGTTGTGGTTAACAGGAATCAAATGACTGCTCGATAACAAACCGTGTTTCTTCAGGAGGTGTTATGAGCATGCACGAGTCGATTAACGCAGTGGTCGGCAACCACAGGGCCGTGGGTAGTATGGTACCGGGCCCCACAGAAAGTCAAATAAATTCCATTATTTTTACCTATTTTTGTTTTACTGACACTACGTTTCAGACTGAACTTAAACCAGGGCTTTGAGATAGTGTGTATAAATTAAAATAAGTGTGATTTGCACGGGTGGGCGCAGTTGCTATGGAGTAAGATCGCTGTCGAAAAGGGGTAGCCAGAAAAATACACAAAAATAATAGTGCCTTTTTGTGCAAACCATAAGATAGGAGTTGAAAACTAGGAGTACAAAACAAAAAGTCACGGGCAAATTACGATGACTTCACAGACTCTTCAGGGAGACGGCAGGGGAAACTACTTGACCCCCGTTTCCTCTATAAGGCTATGATATTCATATAAGACAAGTTGGATATCATTGTTTTTTTACATTACCTGTTGCAAGGACGAGTGAGTTCCCGCACCTAAACCTGAGGTCCCGCTTCCTTCTGCCATCCATCCATCCATTATTTGTAGCGCTTATCCTCAGTAAGGTCGTGGGGGGCCTGGACCCCATCCCAGCTATCTCCGGGCAGTGGGTAGGGGACACCCTGAACTGGTTGCCAGCCAGTCGTAGGGCACATAGGGACAGACAATTCGCTCGCTCAGTCACACCTAGGGACAATGTGGACCGGCCAATTAACCGGACATACATGTTTTTGGAATGTGGGAGGAAACCGGAGTGCCTGGGGAAAACCCACGCAAGCACGTGGAGCACATGCAAACTCCACACAGGAGGTTTGATCTCACGACCTCAGAACTGTGCTGCACATGCGCTAACCATGTTCTTTAAAAAATGTGCATGTCATTTTCGGGAAACAGAGCTTAACTAGTTTCCCTTGCCATCTCTCTGAAGCACCCGTGATGTCATCAACATTTTCCTACACCACGTAACCTTTTTTTTTTCTTGTACGTTTTTGTTTTTGTACTCGTAGTTTTCAACACATATCTTTTCAATTCAGCAGCGAATTTGAGTCTTTTTCTGAGTATGCCTTTTTGACAGCGATCCTACTCTAAAGTGCAACTTTCACATTCAAAACAAGGATTCCCACCCAACGATGACACAGTGAAACCAAGCTGTTGCTCTTCTATCCAAACAGCCTGGAGAACGATTGACGCTAGAAATGGGAAAATGGTAAATGGTCTACATTTAGCACTTTTCATGTCAATGATGACCTCCCAAAGCGCTTTACAATGTGCTTTACACTTACCCATTCACACACACACTCACACATCAATAGGGGGTCATCCATGCAAGGCGCCTACCTGCTTATTGGGGGCATTAGGGATTCAGTGTCTTGCCCAAGGACACTTCGACATATAACACGGAGGAGCCGGGGATCGAATCTCCGATTTCTTGATCCCAAGACGAACGCTCTACCACCTGAGCTAATGCCGCGATTGTAAATAAACTGGACGCTAATGAAAAACTTTTGGATACATGGATCCCTTAGTCAAGTACACAACAGCAAGATCACAAAACACCAACAAGCTTTTCACGGGTTGGGACATTTGGTGGGTTTGTATTTTTGATTAATTGGCACACGGATGGACATTTCGTGTTAAACGTTACGATAGCGACCAGAGTGTTTTGCTATTAGTCCGTCGGTTCAGAGGTCCTTGTGTTTAATTCCAACTACCGTCCTCCTGGTGTGGAGTTTTCATGTTCTTCCTGGGCCCTTAGGCACTCTGGTTTCCTCCCATATTCCAAAATCACTGGATGGAATGATAAGCGGTTTGGAAAATGAATGAATGTGATTTTGATGTGATGTTACGAGGACATCTAAATGTTCAACATGACTACACAGTACGCTTATTATTATTACTGCTTTTATTGTTATGTTATAATACTTGTTATTATCATCGTGATTATTGTTTTAGAAAAAGTACAAACATGATTAACGCTGCCCTTGGGCAGTGCCCGTGAAAATATCGTCAGAGATTGAACCAGTCTGTGGCTCAAAGAAGGTTGCGGACCACGGCATTAAACAACATTAGTGCAAGTGATTTGGGAAAAAAAAGGAAACCAAAAGAAATGGCTGTCCTTCTGTGTTGTCAAAAAGTGAACATTTCACCGGTTGGTGGCTTAATTTGTGATCACTTTAATTAGCGCTGACTGAAGTTTCCAGAGTGGATGAGTTTTGCATTATTTGGCCAAGAGTGATTTGATACCACAGAACACAAATTAATAAGGTTGCAGTCCAGACTCTCTTGAAGTCATTCAGTGTTTTTATTGTGCCTGGAATTTTGTTGGAATATTGAATTGCTTTTCAATAGTTGATATCTGGATAAGAGTCCAATATAAGTTTGCAGATGCTAGGGACAGCATTTTTTAAAAAATGTATTAAAGTTTTCGCCATGGAAAATCCAAATGGATAATATATGCCATTGTTTACACATATCACACACTTTTAATCTGAAAATCTTTATATCTCAACCTATAAACTTATTAGTCTAGCCAAATATGTCATTACAAATAAAGCAAATGTAGAATTTTAGAGGATTTTAAATGCAGTTTCTTTTAAAGACTAAATTACCTTGAAATGATCTTGTTCTTCTTCTTTTAAATTACAACTAGAAGCATCCTACTCTCCAGTGGTCAACAGTGTAATTGCACAGAAATAAATGAAAGACAGAACCAAATAGTTCAAACTTTTAGAAAAACAAAATTGATATTGTGAGGTACAAATTACATTGAAACATTACATAGCTGTTTTTCTAACGCTACATTTGAATGAGAACGGCCATGTAACGGATTTTGTCATAAAGGTAGCCGTTTATTTGTTCAAAATACTGCAAAACACAAAGCCATTTGTGATATGAGATGCATAAAACAATGAATTAAAACAATGTTTCTTTCAAATATCACAAAACCAAAGCGATGAAACCATTGTGTTAGACATAGAGCATAAACAACAATGCTAACTATGCACTGACACAATAGCAAGGTTGGTTTTCTTTTAATGTGCCTCATAATTATACTACTCCGATACTATTACTAATATTGTGCCACTGACAGTTGTTCAATATGATTGTGGGATGTATTTGAGCATTTTTTTTTGTCCCCCAATATACAGTATCTATTGTCGTAGTACAGTGAGTAAATTAGCAATATATTTGTGGATTAATAGCATCTGAAGAAGGATGGTGGATTCTGATCTTGTCCTTTGCGTGTTTGTGGAATTTTGGGACGGGAGAATGTTGGTAAATTAAGAGGCTGGAGATGAACTGCTTCTCGAGAAGTTTTTATTGGCAGAATATATTCTAAAGACCAGCCGCAATACAAGCCTTCAATCGGACAATCTTAGCAATAGTCTCTCAATGACATTTTGAAGCAAGATTTTTATACCTTGTTTGAGGTGTTGTATAGGTCAACAGGAAACTATAACTTCAGTTTCACACATTTTTGTGCTATCAGCCATTTCTCAAAGTTTCAGTTCCCTGTCACCACCTTGGTCTGGTAATTTATTTTTTCTTGTATTTAAAAAATCTGATATACTTCATGTACAACAGATCTTCTTATCACAAGTCATGTGATGAGAAGATTTGTTGTAATATATAAATATAACAAAATGTCACCATTTAGCTATAATTATGTATTTTAAAATCTGTATGCGTTTGAGAGGATATCAGACAATGATAACCTAACAAGTAAACAGCTAACCAAGAAAAAACAAATAAGACTGTGCCGGAAAAATTAGGCATGCGAGCTACTTACAAAATTACCAAGTCAAAATGATCTACCCACCACAAAAAAAAGGAAATTCAAGAGCAATCTAACCAGCCAAGAAGCGTCCTAATAAGTGGAATATTTCTCAGTGCATGCTTAGATAAATCAAACATATTCAATCAAATAGAAATATCTATTACAATCGTAAATACCAATACCCAATTCAAGTCCATCTTTTTTTAATTTCCAACATTTTTTGTCCAATGATGCTATTGCAAGTTAAAGTATCACTGTTTTGTTGTACTGTACTGTAGTTCAATGAATCGGAAGAAAATAAGAACCCTGTACTCAAACTGAGCAAATCCTAACAATTATGATTATTAATCAAAATTAATCAAAATTCCACACATTCCAGTAGTATAATTAACAGTATTTTTGTATTTATTTATTCTAAGGAATATTGACAAACTCCAACATAATATATTTTAGGATATATAAATATAATTGCAAATATTACTTTTCTGTCACGTCCAGAACAAAGGGTAGCCTCAATCGCGTAACGTTTCTCACAAGTTTATTGAGATAGAGAGAGGAAGGGCAGCGCCGATGATCGCTGGACGCAGGAAGCACGTCGCTCTCGCAATCGGATCGTGATCCGAATACGGAAGTGGAACTTCCGTAGCGTGCGATGGCAGTGTCAGGGACGGAAAAACAGGTCGACAGCCGGGACAGGAGAGCAAAAACGTGATCGGGGTCAGAAACGGGGCGTAAATCAGGACGGGAGAGCAGTCGTGATCAGGATCAAAATGGGTCGTAGCCAGAGACAAACGGGACCAAAAAACGGGACAGGCGTGTGTCAGGCCCGAAAAAGGCTTGCCTTGTATAAACAGTGGTTCGCAGACGGACTGACAACAGGGGGCTGAAAGGACTGGCTTTAAGTCAGGACAGGGGGCCAATCAGAACCCACGGCGGTTGGCGCCAAATGAGCGGGCACAGGTGAATCACTTCAGTAATCATGACATTTTCATTTGGACTCTTATTCATTAAATACTTACATCACAAGCGCAAAAAAATAAATAAATCAAAAACTAATAATTAAAATAAATTACACCTTACATCGACACAAATTGGTGTTCTCCTATGCTACATTGATGTCTATGCTGAAATACTGCGTCCCAACAAATACAATGCACTTAATACTTGCGATCTACCAGTAAAGTACTACCCCAGAGATCCATGGGTAGCTCGTGATCTACATAATGAGCACCCATGCCCTAGTTCGTGCACATCTTTCAATCTGTATCTTTTCTAGCATGCCTGCATATGTGTGTCCTAGTTCCGTGCGTTGTTCGGAGTGGGAGGTGAATTTGCCCTTGAGGGAAATACAATAAGCAACATTTAAAGAAAAAAATGAACAGAACCAATACGCTTACAATTTGTTGCAGAAAGCTAGTTGTTGCTTTATTAGCGCCCAGGGGTATTTCTTTTATGCTTTTTCAATACACAACAGTTATCTCGCAATAGTTACAAGGAAAACAGTCCAGAAGATCGATAACTCAAAACAAGCTCTCACACAAAAGGGCAGATCCTCTCTTACCACGTCAAAGCGCCTTCAAACCTGGCCGCAATAAAAAGCGCGCTAAAAAGTGTGTTTCCGTAGTTATTGCACTGTTAAAAAAGTTGGAGATCTATGAAAGCCTTTGAGTGCTTTTAGATGCTGGAAAAAAAATCCATATGAAATAAGAAATTCATTAGTCAATGTTGTGTAAAAATGGTGATATGTTTATGCTTTCTTCAAAGTTGTTAGAAATAGTTTTCAGAAAACAAAAATATGTTTTTTTTACAATACAGTTCTCACCAGCTTTCTAAATCCGTAGCCTTGGTTTAGTAAGAATCTTGAGCTGGAGGTTCGACTAAATTGCGCGCATCCACACGGTGCTTCTCCATGCAGAGTTTGCATGTTCTCCCTGTGCCTGCTCGGGTTTCCTACAGGCACTCCGGTTTCCTCCCACATTCCGAAAAAATGCATGTCAGATTAATTGGCCTGTCCAAAGTGTTCCTAGGTGTGAATGAGCGAGTGAGTGAGTTGTCTGTCTCTGTGTGCCCAGTGACTGGCTGGCAACCCATTAAGGGTGTCCCCAGCCCACTGCCAAAAGATGCCTGGGATGGGCTTCGTGAGGATAAGCGGTGCAGAAATTGAATTAATCATTTTAAGGGGACAGCGTGTAATATTTGACCAATAGAGGTCACTGTATTGTTCGTATTTGTATTGATATTGTGAAACCAATATTGAGTGCTACAAAGCACGAGAAACAATACTAACTATTGAGATTCGAAGTGACTGAACTATTTTTCATGTACATTTTTCTCCCAACCTCTTGGTCTTCCAGGGCTGTCCTTAGATGGTGGACAAACATGTGTCGAATGAATGAACATAACATTTTAAACACAATATTTTAAGACAAATGCATGTTCATATGATGGTTCATGTATTTCTGATGATACTTCGAATTAAATATGACATTTTTTTTACGGAATGTAAGTTTTTGTTCCCGCTATGTGGCGCTAAATAATCCCTAGTCTAGTTAAGACATTTTTTCCCCCCTCTGATTTTCTAGTAACACAATTCAATGGAATCTTCCTTTGCCAGTTCCTAAACTGAGCACCCAATTATTTTTGGGAAAACAGATATGCCCCAAAAAAGAAAAACATTACGCTCATTAAACTCCAGATTACATTCAATGTTGATGAAAGCAAAGATGATCGAAGAGATATTTGTGTACAGTAACATTATCATTAACCCAAACTTCATCAATTGTCCAATTGTGCAACATGGGCCAGAAACTAGTACGGACCATTGAAAAGCTGTGTACCAGAGCCAACACGAGTAGCCGCCATTGTTCGATAGGGTCAGCATCATTTTAAGAGAGCGTGTTTTCAAACCATAGTTGGTGTGAGAGAAGGGTGCATTCTCTCTCCAATTTTATTTAACATCTTCCTGAAGAGGATCACGGCCTAAGCTCTGGACCCACATGGAGATACAGTCAGCATAGGAGTACACAACGTTACCTACCTCCATTTTGCTGATGATATTGCTGGATTGGCAGGAGAAGAACAGAAACTCAGAGGTCTGGTCAATAGCCTGGCCAAAGCATTAACCCAGTATGAGATGGAAATCACATAAAAATAGAAGTAATGAGCAGCAACCCCCAAAAAGTCACCACAAATGTCATCATCAACCACCACACCCAAAGCTTGAACCTGTCACCAAATTACAATATCTTGGAGCTGTCATATCCGGAGAGGGGTCAAAACTCAGAAATCATGACCAGGATAGCTCAAACCACAGCCACACTTGCCAGCTTTAAACCCATCTGGAGGGACAAGAACATAAAGTTTAAATCAAAGATCAAACTCATGCAAGCCTTGGTTATTTCCATCTTCCTCTACCCTTGACTATCACAGCAAAACTGGAAAAGAAAATGCCTTAGGAAACTTCTAGGCTTCAGCTTCATACCCCTTGTGACAAATAGGGGCACATTGGACACTACGAAAACTGCAGTGGCATGTGCATGTCACAAGATCTTCAGGACTGGCCAAGATCCTTCTCCAGGGAACAGTCCGAAAGAGGCAGGAGGAGAGGAAGACCAAAAGTTGACTGGTCCCAAACAGGCCAGGAACCGTCAACAGTGAAGCAACCCACTTAGAGTTGCGTCTTTATTGGAATCCTGCGGACCTAAGGGAGGTACAACGTAGTGCTCAGAGTTTGGCCCAAGTCATAATAATGGTCCAATGAAAAAATAGTGCATCACCACCAGTGCCTTCTTGGGTCTGAGCATGTAACTTTGAGAGTCTAAGTCACAACATAATTAAAAGGAAGCAGGGTGCTGTTATGAAATAAATATATTAAAATGTATCGTTTACCAAATTGTTCGAATTAGTTATCTGACTCCATTAACCAAACATATCTTTCATTCACCTAACAATGCATGCTCGTTTCTTTTTGTGGAAAAGACGGACAAGAGACCGGCATTTCCACACCGGGGCAGATTTAATTTCTTAAATAATAAACTAAGTGAGCTCCATCGAATTAGCCGAATTAGGGTCGAGGCTCCTCTCTCGTTCTCCCTCGATCTCCTCCGATCTTCTCCAATCTTCCCACGTCTCTTCCCAAGCTGGCGGGCCGGCTCCTCCCATGGGCGTGCTGACTCCTCCCATGGGCGTGCCGACTCCTCCCATGGGCGCGCCAGGTGCCAGCTTCACCACCTCCTCGCCGAAGGGCGTCGCAATGTTTGTCCTTGTGCGTCTGGCCGTCTCCCGTCAGCACTCACAGGAATTCTGTTATCAAAATACATCTGATGCATTCCAGACAGCCTAACCTTCTAATGTACCTTGAAGAAAAACAGTCAGTGAATCTCTCTACTGCATCAAACGGAGTACATGTACTTACTTTGTAGTTAATTTTTTAATATCCTTTATAGTCAAATGTATAAAATCCTTCAGCGCTATCCATAGTAACTCAGTAAATATTGACGTAATACCACGTAAATAAGTGGTATACTGTACATCACCAATGGATTTCTGACAATTTGCATCACCCGCGTACATGAATATGTTTACATTTCAAGTCCTGCTACGTGGTTGCAGAGTGCTTGCAAAAATGGATACCTCCACTGTGAAATGCATCAACAGCCTGCTCTCTTAAAAAGATGCTGACCCCATCGAACAATGGCGGCTATTTGTGGTGAAGGGTGGATGCCATCAGTCAGGGTGGGGGTGGTAGCAGTAGGTGTGTGTACGTATCACTGAATAAACGTCTCACTGATGTTGTTTATTCAGGTCAGGTTTGAATGGACTGTCGGATGCCTGACGGTAAATCAATAGCAGGAAGTTCTATCCAGGGAACACTCTCAATCAAAATTCTGTAAATATTCATGTGAAAAAAATTAAATGTGGGCGTGGATTGTTTTTCATAGACTGATGGCCTGTCAGTCATTATCACTGATGTGTTATGTTTGTATGCAGTTGTATTTAGGTTTAAATCTTCGAACATTAAATGTTTGTTCATTTAAAAATATAAGTGTTCCAAAAAAGCTGCATATTTACATTAATGTATTGAAATTCGTAAAGTTTCAGTTGTTTTAGAGCTAGTAGGTTTGAAAAATTCTGACATAAAAGGTTGGTTTGACTTAGGCCTCCATGATGAATGCAAGATTAAGTGTCCACCGAAAACAACACGTTCGTTTATTTAAAGGAGCTGTACGGAATTTTTAACTTTTTTAATCGTGGTGGCTTGTGTCAAGCTTCTTATGATGCGCACGCAAGTAAGTGAATCTCTTAGACACACGCAAATAAACTCATCATTTTTCATCTTTCCTGGGGTTTGAAATGGCGTTTTAACTTTACTTGAAACAGGCCTTTTTATGCTTTCACCATTTTCATGTCACAATACCAAGTAGAAAAGAATAGAAAACCACAAGGATGAGTCTGAAATCTCCCAGACGTTTCTCCATTCCTCCAACTTAATGTGTTCCATCCCGAACAGCTTTGCCAAAAGATTACATTGGGAAACCTGCAGGCAAACACAGAAGAGGTTGGATTATCAGTGCATTAGACAATTATTAGTTGCAATCTGCATAAATCTGCTCCTTATGGAAGAGCAGCAAAAAGAAAGCCCTTTCTAAAAGAATACCATAAAAAATATACAAGTGGAACAAGATGCTTTGGTCAACGTTTTAGGCTAAATGCAAAAGCGTTACGTTAGGCGTGAGAGTGACACTGCACCTCAACCTAAAAACACCTTCCCCACTGTCAAACATGGTGGTGGCAGCATCATGCTCTCGACTAGTTTTTTCCTCAGCAGGCTCTGAGAAGATACTTATAATTGACAGGAAGATGGATAGAGCCAAATACAGTGCAATTCTGGCAGAAAATCTGTTGAAGTTTGCAAGAGACCTAAGAATGGGGCACAGGTTTACATTCCAACAGGACAACAACCCCAAGCATAAAGCAAAATCTACAGCGGATTTGTTTAAAACTAATAATATAAAGGTGTTATAATGGCGAAACCAAAGTCAGGACCTCAATCCATTAGAGCAGAGGGGTGTCCAAACTTAATAGGAAGCGAACCAGATTTGGTAAACTGAAAATGTGTAAGGGCTGACTATTCTGCCTGGCATTCTCTAAACAATTGTTAATAAATTGACCCTCCGTGAAAGGTTTGCAGTGCTTGACGATCAGCGTTGCAACCTCGTAGCTCGCCTTAGCATCATTTTCATTTCACCCGCAGGGGTCTTGCGAAAAAGCGTGTCTGTGCCGTTAAAACAGCGTCCAGTTGCTAAACCTTTTCACAGCGTTCGTTTCCAGTTAGCTTTTTGTAGTCAGCATGTTTTGTCTGGCAGTGCCTCTTGATTTTATATTCTTTAACAACAACCACAGTCTCTTGGCAAATTAGGAAGACTGTTGTTTCGGACTTCGGTGAAAAAAATCTCCGATACCATTTCCACACAGTCAATTTTCCTTTTTTATTTACATTCGGCTTGTTGGAAATGGGGTGGCCTAAAATTCTCACAGAAAACCCAAGGCTAGGTGGCCAAAGGGCTACTGCCATCATCTGATGAAAGGGGGATTTTTGTTTTATTTGTTTTGTTAAAATATGTTTTACACTGCGATCCACATTAATGGCGGGCCACATATTATTACGTTTATGACAGAGGCTGCGAGCCAGTAAAAATTTGATAGTGGGCCATAACTGGCCCCCTGGCCTGGACCTCGGACATGCCTGCTTTAGAGCATTTGTGGAAAGATCTGAAAAATGCTGTGCACAAACGATCATCATCAAACCTTGAGGAACTTGAAATGTTTTGTAAAAGGAAGAATGGGCAAATATTTCTGTTTTGAGATGTTCAAAACTTATACAGATATACCCCCAAAAATTGTGGCTGTGATCGCAGCAAAAGGTGTCAGGACCAGAACGGAAACAGGACCCAATTGCGTTACGTTTCTCACAAGTTTTATTGAAGGAAAGAGGAAGGGCTGCCCCGACGATCCGGTGTTCACTGGACGCGGGAAGCAAGTCGCTCTCGTACTTGGATTGTGATCCGAACCTAGAAGTGGATCTTCCGTAGCGAGCGATGGTGGTGCCCGGGATGGAAAAACAGGTTGTAGCTGGGACTGGGAGAGCAAGGCGTGGTCGGGGTCGGAAAAGAGTCGTAAGCCAGAACAGGAGAGTAGGCGTAGTCGGGACAAAAAGGATAGTAAGTCGGGACGGGAGAGCAGACGTGGTCAGGAGCAAAACAGGTCGTAGCCGGAGACAGACGGGAGCAAAAACGGGTCAGGGCCTAGTATTCACTGAAGTTCACAGACAGACTGACAAAAGGAAGGTGACAGGAATGGGTTTAAATAGCTGGCGCCATGCGGGCGGGGCTAATTGGGCACCATGGCAACCGTGACAAAAGGAGGTTGTACAACGTATTAATAGAAATATGGGCAATATTTTTGCAATGCCTGCTTTTTCAATGTTTTAATTTGTTAGCACAATATTTACTGTTATCTTTTTGTTCCCCTGATTGTGTCTCACATGTAGTTGATTCTTGGAAAATATTTTGAGTTTTTCAATCTATAAGTTTGAAGCCCCGAACACGGCACTATGTCCAAAAGTCCTTGGGGGGCCAATACTTTTGCAAGGAACTGTATTTTTAAAAAGGCTTTGAATTCAAAGCTCGAGGTGATATTCCGTGAGTGGCAGCTCGAGTGGGAGTTACATGGTAGTGGTTTCACTTGTGGGCCTGAAGCGTGATTGCTGGTGTGCGTGTGTGGTGCGTCGTCATGGCAACTGCTTCTCAGTGAAAAGCACCACGGGCTATGATGTTACATTTAAAAACACGGCTCCTGTCTGAAGAACTTTGAATCCTCATTTGTCAAGCTTGGATCTTGAAAAATGAATTCACTATCCGTGGCTTGTATTTAAGTGCTTGTGTTGACGCCGCTGTAATAAATAATACTCTCGGGTTACTTGTGAAGGTTGACCTCTGTTGATGCACCACAACAAAGCAAGGTGCCTTAATGTGGCCCAAGTAGCTTGGTCTCAGGTTTTTCCCCATCTCACACTTTGCAGGAGCCGGGAAACAAAAAGCCAGGCAGTTATTTCGGGGGTCTCATGCATGATGCAGCGCTGCCTTTCTCACAGCCTTATTTCACATGGTTGCACCTCGAGATGAGAAGGTTCTGCGTACAATCGAGTACAGAGAACAGAAGGGCTTGATATGAGTCAGTAGCAGGAAGCAGAAGCCGTGTTTCCCCACCTTCGTTTAAGCCAAAGCTCATCATTTGATTTATTCAACGAGAAAAATCACACGACAAAGACAAAATTAATAATTTTGTGATTCTTGGGCTTTTGAAGATAGTGAGTAGTTCTGCTTCATGGAGCTCGAACAGGTGGGCTCAAATGTTAACCGTGCATTGGGGAATATAGTGCTGTTCCCAACTGGTGGGTCGGGATCCATGAGTGGGTCGTGCACTCGTTTTCAGTATATAAATAATGGCAAAAAAAGAAAAAAAACACAAATAAGGGTCAAAGACACTCCATGACAGTGGATGGTGATATGCCCTTCGAATGTGACTGATGAAGCTTATTTACACATTTAGAGAATGGCCAAACGCAGAAACAGCGGATGATACATGAGATATGGATTTTATTAGATTTAAATCAAAGCTACTGAAGTGAAGCATTTTTGGATTTTATTCTAAAAAAAATCATGTGTGTAATGTTTTCCCAGTAGATGTCGCTGTATGCTGATATGCAACTTATACGGCTCCTTGTAAGGAAGGAAATAGAATATGGGCAATCAGAAGTGACCAAAATGCACCATTTTATTTCTCATTTTCTTGCCCAGCCTTTTACGTAGAAAGAAGAAAGAGAGAAGGGAAAAGAAAAGAATATAAAGGGAAAATAAGGAAAATAGAAGAAAGCAAAAAAAGGAGAGAAAAAGGAGGGACAAGAAAAATAAGGAAAGGAAAAAAGGAAATATGTAAAAAAGAGAAAGAATGGAGTAAAAACAAAAACAAAAATAAACAGGAAAAAAAACCACAAAATTAGAAAATCAACGGAAAACGAAAAAGGAAAGGAAAGAGAAGAGGGAAATAAAGAAAAAAAGGGAAAATACAAAGAGATAAAAAAAGGAAAAGAAAAAATGAGAAAAGACAGATAAAAGAAAAAAAAACATGGAAAAAAGGGGAAACTACAGGTTTTAGTGTTCCTATAGCAGCAAGATGGCTGACAATGATATCAGCTTTCCAAACAATACATTTGAAAGCTGGGAGTTATTTTTCTTGATTCGGGTCGAAGTTTGCACTTAACAGAGAAATATTCTAAGTTATTAAAGACAGTTGAAACGACACACCCCATTTTTAATGCTTAGGATTCACATTTTAAGTTTATTCTTTATTTTTTATGATTCGCTGTTTCCTGGTCGGAGTTTTGATCTTTCAATTTCAACCTCCATTTATTGTAGGTCGATTCCATCTTGTTTCATTCTTCATTACACTATTGTTGCGATGCACAATTCTTTCTCATTGCACTATTATTATAACTTAGACCAGTCTCTATGCACTACAATTTTGCCCGTTCTTCCTGACAGTCTTTTATCCTTTTTGTCTTTAAATTCTTTATTATAGGTTTACGCTGGTGTGCCATGTCTTTTCTCGTTGCATACAATGTTTCACAATGCTGAAATCAATGGCAATAAAGACAAATACATTCAATCTGAATCATCGAGTGTGAATGAGCTTGTTAACGATTGAATGGAGTGTACCCTGGCTTTCGCCAAATCCTCAGGGTTCTTGTTCACTTGCAACCCTGAGTAAGGCCAAAAGAAAATGGACAGTTGGACCTGGAGTCCTTTAATATCCCGCAGTACCTTATTTAGCGCCTAGATGGCGTCAGAGTCCAATACATTAAAAGCTCAGTCCTCATTAGGAGTTAAAAGCATCCTGGCCTCAATCAGAGAAGCTATATGACGAGCGGGGCGTATATTCAGAGATGGAGTGGAAGGCGGAGGCACTGTTGCCACGGTAACCCAGAGCATCCTCCCTCGCCATTTTTCCGCTTCTGCTTAATCCCCCATTGTCATCTCGGCTCAGGGGGTCTAGCCGCGATGGGTGGATCAAACCGCAACCGCAGATTTTTCCATGAGCCCGGCTGACATCATTGCGTCTGGCGACGGATGCAAAGTAGCTCTCCCCCGTACCTCCTCCCCCCCGTTTGCTCGCATCCACTCGGAACGTGCAGCCTCCGGATGACGGCAGGCGGGGGGCGGGATGTGGGCGTGGAGCAAATAGTAAAGAGGTGCATCAGAGTGAGGGACCAGTGCGCGGAAGAAAGCCAAACCACGCACAGCATCCTTTGTCAATTCTTCTCCCCCCCACCCAAAAAATTCAACCGGATCAAGTCGTGTTGGAAGAAAATCATGCGTGAGAAACGAGGAACCGAGCCGGAGTCCGGGTGTGAAGCGGCGAGCCAGTCAGGGCTACGCGAACCCCGTCCGAAGCAAATCTTCCCCGGATTGGTTAGGATGAAGACTGCTTGAGTGGGAACGCACTTTGGGAGGTGGAGGAAGATGTCGGTTCCGCTTCTCAAGATCGGCGTGGTGCTCAGCACCATGGCCATGATCACCAACTGGATGTCGCAAACGCTCCCTTCGCTGGTGGGGCTGAACACCACCAAATTGTCGGCGGCGCAGGGCGGCTACCTGGATCGGAGCACCGGAGTAAGTGTGCCAGTATTTGAGTTTGTCCGTCTACGGTCTACAAGTATCTGATGCGAGACTCTTATTCAAATCTACAAGTCGCTGCAGAACCAAAGTTCCAGTTTTTGTTTTATGACCCAAAGTCTGGTCCATCTGTATCCTCTGACAACTAAATGACCTAAGTCATCGCTTTATATTCTGAATCGAGTTTCCTTAGTTGGACTAGTGTGAGGGTCGGGAACCATTGGACTCAGAAAACCATCGTTTTTTTTAGAGCCACCGTTGATTTTAACAACAAAACCAACAAACCAGATTTCCAGACAACACAGTTAATCTAATTGTGTGACTTTTAATGATTTGAGAATGTAATAATGGCAGAGTCAGTGCCCCATATCAACAAATGTACCACTCAAAATTTGTCTCTCCTACTTAAGAGGCTCATTATGAACGTTATTTCTGTCCTGAATAATGGTTTAAAATCAAGGTGCGAATAGTTCTTTAGTTAAAATGTCAGAAAATACTTGAGTAGGATACTGATGTATTTAGAAAACTGCGCTGTCTGCAGAGATCCGCCCACCCCCACGGTTCACCCATTCAAACTGCTTTGGGTGTATACAGTTTGTTCTCTGGGTTTTCATGATAAAATGTTTCAACGGTGAACATAGACTATTTAATGAGCTTCCATATAAAGGATTCTTTCCGCATGTACAGCCAAAACTTTTGGTGTAACACTGTGAGTGTAAACTGTAATTGAAAGTTTGCCCTTGTTATTTTAGACCAAACAAATGGCATACTGTGCAGCTTTGGTTTTGCATACACCAAATTTGGAAAGTCACATGTTATCTCTGACACAGATGTACTCACGAAAAGAGCCATACGTTCCTGACCCCTGGACTAGTGCTTTGTCTGCCAACCGGTCATATTTGTATTTCCATATGCCAGACTGGGTAAAACTTCTCAAATTTAAAGATGAAAAAAGTCAATGTTTTTTGTCATTGGTATCGTGCTTTGACGATCCATTAAAATTTGAATGAATCAGGAGGCCCAGTACTTATTTCCTAAGACTCCAAACCAAAAGTTGTTTTTTTTTTTCTGGAGGGAATCTTGCAGCAGAGCGCCATTAGCCTTTTTCCAATTTGTTCTCAGCTTCCTCCCTCTGATGGAATCAGTAGGTGCGAGTGGGATTCGCCGAGTGATTAATGCTTTTTCCACTTGCTCAGTTCACTCTGTGGGTCAGGAAATGTTCTCCTGCGAATGAATGATTCCCGCCCCCTTCTGAACCATTGATCCTGTTTGCCGCCGGATTCGTTTTCCGCAAAGAGATGAGCGTGACTGGGATCATGGCCTTTTTCCCTTTCCTCCTTTAAGTCTACCAAGACGCCCACATTTCTGACATCCAGAAGACATCCAACAGTTTACTTCATTGATTCCAAGTCACTGCGCTTTAGTCTGTTTAACTTAAGTGGGTTGAAAATTATTCTCTATGAACATGAAATCTTTGTTCGTCTATTTATATCAGCGACTTTGTGTTACGTGAAAGGCATAACAATTACATGTCGTATGGCAACAGACAAAAAAAACATACAATGGGTAATCAACACAGCCCAGAAGATGGTTGGCTGCTCCCTGCCCAGTCTGGAGCCGGCATGCGATAGCGACAGAGCCATTGATTTTACAAAATACTCTTCTCAAGGACCTGTTTCCCTATTGTAGGCGCTATACGCCCTTAAAACAAGGACTAACAGGCTTAGAGACAGTTTCATCCACAGGGCCATCACCACCCTAAACAAGCCCCCAAAACTGTAAAAGTATATATTGTGCGACTTTTTGGGGATCTTTTGTTGTTGTTGTAAAATGTTATTGCACTACTTTTCAATGCACTACTGTTACAATGAATTATTATTTCATGGCATTATGATTATAACTTAGGCCACTCTCTAAGCAATACTTTTTAAATATTTTGCCTTTTTATGCTGACAGTCTTATCTTATTTTTTTTCAAAGTCTTTATTACCCTGGAGTGCAATCTATATATATTTTGCATGCAATGTTTTACAGCCTTGACATCAATGACAACAAAGACAATTCAATTCAATGAAATTCAGTGAATGCAAGACTCACCCCGGAGATACAGAGACCATGGACTCCATTAAACACATCAACACTTTTATACGGACTACTCCTTTCCTACGTAACCAAAGTTTGGGCACCATTTTGCCAGCGTGTCTTGTTGCTTGATACCCAGAAAGGGTCTTAATAGCTCCATCAGCGCACAATTTCTTGAGCACTGGGTTTTAAAATATGGGACTATAAACAAATACACTTGGGAGGAATTACATTGGCAAAATTAAAGGTTATTTCTATTCGTTTGAATGGAGTTTTGATAATGAATAAACAACTGTGTTAATGCTAATTAAAGAGTATCATATACAGTTTCCCGAAAACTCCCTTTAATCATCATTGACCTTTGTTATCAGGAAAACATACTTTCGGTATGATCACCCAACTACCAAATTTTTTGCACCGCCCTACAGGTGCTTCCGGCAAACCCAGAAGAGTCGTGGCAGGTATACAGTTCAGGCCAAGATGGTGAAGGCAGGTGCGTTTGCACCGTGGTGGCACCCCAACAATCCATGTGCTCCAGAGACGCCCGTACCAAACAACTAAGGCAGCTGTTGGAAAAGGTATCCTTGTTTCAAATAACCCTAAATTAAAAGAAGAAAACAAAAGGCAAAGTCTCACAGGAGTATGCTCACAGGTCCAGAACATGACCCAGTCCATCCAAGTGCTGGACCAGAGAACCCAGCGGGAACTTCAATACGTGGAGAAAATGGAGGTCCAACTCCGCGGCCTGCAGACCAAATTCAGGCAGGTGGAGGAGAACCACATGCAGAACATCGCCAAACAATACAAGGTGAGCAAATCCTCATTCCACAACATAAAACCCATCTTGTGTTTGGGGTTCCTCAAATCATCAGTCTCACGTCACTCCCATTGATACGCTTCTGTGCAAAGGTTTGGGGTCAAACAGACAATTACTGGATGTTTAGATTGATTTCAGATGCACCCATCTTCATTGGGAAGAAAACAAAATTTTTATTTATCTGACTATCAAAACATTGCAGAACTACCCCACACTTTTGAACGGTCGCATTCATTCTTCATGAAATATTGTCTAAACTCTGAGAAAATCTCAACATGTAACTGATTAATATTGCACCGTTTGCAAATTGCTAACTTCTAAAGATTATCTTCGGAAGATGTCAACTTTTGCTTACCTCAAAATTTGATAAATAGAACATTTATTGGATGTTAGGCCTTTAGTATTTATTAAAACCAATGCAATGACTTCAGACTCAAAATACAACCGACATGTTACCTTGCTAAAATCAAGTCAAGTCATGTTTATGGTTATGGCAGGAGAGTCGAACAGGCAGGCAGGAGAGTCGAACAGGCAGGCAGGAGAGTCGGACAGGTCGGCGTCAAATCTTCCCGGGGACCCCATTCGAGGCACAACAATGGCCACGACGGGCGGGGCCGTAGTTCGAATGGGCAGGGAAGGTGACCTCACTGGGCGCTTGCCAAACGCCGTCTTCCAGCTCTCCCCAAATTGTGTTGGTATCGTTCGCTGAGTTTACATCTTGGCGGGTTCATTCTGTCACCGGACCAGATCGTAGTCAGGAGGCAGGAAGGGTGAACTCATTCGCGTTAACGATCAGTTACTTTTATTAAGGAAATAAAAGTCGTCCAACACTCAGGGACAAAAACAAAAACAGGCTTACAGGCAAACAGGAACTCAGACTAGGAATACTCACAAGACAGGCTTTTACTCAGAACGGGCAAGTACAGGTTTCCTCAAGTCAAACAGAACAGAATAATGCAACGTAATGCAATGAACTCGCCACCGGCAATCCCCAAAACCTGCCCTTAAGAAGCACACACGCAAATTAGAAAATTTGCTACAGCCGGTGCCAAGGGGGCGGGACCAGCCGGTCGCCACGGCGACCATGCTGGACATGACAGTATAGCCCTTAATCACAAAGAGTCTCAAAGTTCTGCACAGATCAAAGACTATTGAAAACTATTATTACAGACTATTAACCTACATGAGGGCAAATGATGCAAATATTATCAACATAAAGTTTTTTAGTGTCTCAGTTTTATTTGATGCATGACTTACTCTTTACTACACATAACTGCAGTTTTAATGAGGAAATGATTGCATTTGAGATGAAGTTTGAACTTGTGTTGTATACTGAAAAGAAAATCAAAATTCAAATGTATCCAATTAAGAAATGTGGTTAACATTCAGGTTGGCATTACCGATAACATGTTTGAGATTTACGAAGGGCATATACTGTACGCTGTGACGCTGATCCAACGCCAGCATGTTGAGCATCATTACCACCTTACCCATCAAATGCATGCCGTTTCTGTTTTACTGTGCAAAGAAAAAAAGCAATCTTGCGCGTTTTGTTTGTTGTGTGTCTGCTAGCAAGGTTAGCAAGCTGCTATCAACAGCCTGTCGTTTTCTTGCTTGCAGGGCTAACTTTAAGACATGTAAAGAGAGAGAGAGGCAAACAGAAAGAGCCACAGGGAAGAAGAGGCAGGTCAAAATCCAGATTTTTCACCTATCCACCCCTTTCCTTTTAACCCAAGTAAGAGCTTTTGGGGGCTGTTCATTTAGCAGCCCATTAAGAACCAGACAAGCCCCCCGCCCCCGCTCACATCACTGATCTCTTCCTGCATGTTATTTATTGCTGTTCCCCCCCTTCTACTTTGACTCCTAAATGTCATCTATTAATCTCCAATAATTGTTGTTATTTCATTCTACTTGCTTTGGAGCTTTTGTCTATGCATATTTGGTTACTCGACAAATCGATTAAATCAATTTTAAAAAGACTATAGACGTTAAATTGTGTGTGAAATGTAAACAGAAAAAAAAAAGAAAATCAAAGAAAAAAAAAAAGCATGTAACCCTTTCTGCGATGTTGCATTTTAAAAGACGATGACCAATAAAGAGCTTTCCCAATTGTTGCTGGTGTACAGAGGGCTTGCTTTTTTTCATTTCATTATTTTTTTCTTTTAAAAGCGGCTGGTCACCGCCGGGATGGAGCCTCAAGTGCAAAAAAAAAAAAAGGGTGGGTTTATGATACACAGCACACTTACGTCCACGAGCAAAACACACACAGGGGAGCTTGGTGGTAGGTCAGTGTTAGCGTAGTCAGGGAAAGACAGGTTTTTTTTTTTCCTTAACCGACGCTTGGGCGGGCGGTTGGGTTGCTTTTGCGACGTGCTGACACTCAACCGAGCTTATTCTAATCCTTTCAGGCCATAAAGGCGAAAATGGAGGAGCTTAGGCCGTTGATACCGGTGTTGGTGGAGTACAAGGCCGATGCCAAATTGGTATTGCAGTTTAAGGAGGAGGTCCAGAATCTGACGTCAGTGCTAAGCGGGCTGCAGGAGGAGATGGGGGCCTATGACTACGAGGAGCTCCACAGCCGAGTGTCAAATCTTGAGGAGAGGCTGCGAGCGTGCATGCAAAAATTGGGTAGGCCACAGACACAGACGCAGACACGTGCATGCACACGCCCACCAGAGACGTTCAGGCACATTCGAACCTCGCGCCAGGACCCAAACCGGAAAACATTTACGTCATTATCCAATTTTTGTCAACTGACTGAGCCCCAACTTACAATTATATTCGTCATAGATGTATTTAAAGATTTTTTTGTGGGATTAATTAAAAAAACACAAACGTTAAATCTTTAAGAACAACAGATTTTTTTAAATTAAAACCGTACATGCAGTTATTCTTTGTATATATCGGTAGTGATTGAGATCCGAGGTTCCAATGTGTGTTCGCGAAGCCACAAGAGTACAAAACACCCTTAATCTGCACCGCTATGTTGTCCTTTTAGCTAATTAGTCACATTTCACATTTACAGACGCTGCCTTACTTACGAACGAGACGATCGTAAGTTGAATTTGTTCACAAGTTGCTTAAGTGCTTTATTTTGTACGTTTAAGGTAGTAACCTGTATTGTTTTGAATTAAAAAATAAACATTTCATAAAACAATATGTTCTATAAAGATAAATAAAGTGAAGTTTAACTTACTTTTGGAAGATGAGCTTTAAGAGTTAGGCAACTTCCTCATCCGTGGTAGAAAGTGGCCCAAAAAAGAAAAAGAGATCCAACCGTTTTCTCAACCGGATGAAGCTTTCTTATTCCACTTTCATTTCAAAAGAAACAGCTCGCCTCTTCTTTACACTTTACACCAACCACATCGAATGGATGAACAAGATATTAAACAATAAAAATGTCAACGTTCTTAGCGCGCTGGAGATACAGTATAGAATGTTTACACACAAACTAGGAAGAGGAAGTGGATTTCTTCTTCCGGTGGATGCTGCGTGACCTCTCACAGCGCCGCATGCCGGTAGCGGCGGAAAGAAGCACCACATTAATGTCCTATACTCTGAAAAAGGTGCACACAATACAAAATCTAACTTACAGAAATGTACGAATATTTTTGGATATTCCAAAAAAATGTTCGTATCTACCCTTTTTTATAAGTCGAATGGTCGTAAGTAGGGGAGCGTCTCTATTGCCCTCAATCACAAGATGTCTCAAAGTACTGCAAAGGTTACAATGACACCATCCCTTGATCTAAAACCAACATGCGGGCGAGGAAAAACTCAAAACATCAGCACCAGGACAATAAGAAATCTTGAAAAGGGGGTCTCACACGTGATAATTTCCCGTCCGGGTTGACCAGGGTCTACAGTACATCTAGTCATCAAAAAAACGCTACTGAGTCGCTGGTACTTGCCTTCAAGGGGCTTGGCAACCAATGTTCCCTCTAATTTTCCACGGGTCTGAGCGTTCACACAAAGTCAGTGAACAGCGCTTGAAACAACAGTGAGCAACCAGAATCCCAAGTGTGGCAAGATAATTAATTATCAAACATGTCCAAATTTGACATCAAGTTACATTTTGCTGAGTTTCCGGCAATGCGAAATTATTTTTCTCTTTTGAATGAATTGACTCATGTACTATTGCAAAGGTTGTACGGCCTACAAACGTTGTTTGTTCTTACAATTCTTTCTCAAGATATCCATTTCTATTTATTTCCTGATATCTTTTGTCGCATAATATTAACATTTTGGAGGGCTTATTTTGTCGGTTGTAAGATACAGAACTGTACTTAATCACATTTTTTAGTGGAAGTACAATGTTGGCAACAAGATTCACTTGATATAATTGGAAATTATTTGAATGCAACACTTCTTCTTTTTCCGTGTTTTTTTTCTACTTTTTTTTAACTCCTTGAAAAAAAATCCAATTGTTTTTATTTTTTCTGAGCTGTTACTTATTTCTTTTTGTTCTCTATTTACTT
Source organism: Urocampus carinirostris (assembly GCF_059441175.1). Taxonomy (NCBI): domain Eukaryota; kingdom Metazoa; phylum Chordata; class Actinopteri; order Syngnathiformes; family Syngnathidae; genus Urocampus; species Urocampus carinirostris. Next base: position 13,412,381 of record NC_142364.1, read on the forward strand.
TTTCCTACATTTCCTTCTTTTCTTTTTTTCTGGCTTTTTTCTAAATTTTTCCTTCTTTTTTCTCTTCCTTTTGTTTCTTTTTTTCTCAGCTTTTCACTACTTTTTCATTTTGGTATTTTTTTCTTTTTTGTTCTATTCCCCCCTTCCAAAGTCATTTTGTGCATAATTTTACATAATATTTGGTCCTGTTGGGATTAAAGAAGAAAAAACAACCCAAAGAGCCGTTTAGGACCTGAAATAGCCGGTTCCATTTAGTGAGCTGAGCCGAAGAAGCCGGTTCCCAGTCAAACTCTACTAACTTTACTCAACTTCGTTCTCCTTTGACTCAACTTCAAAATACCGCGTTTAGGACACAACGTCAGGGGAACCCGTGAATTTTTACCTTCATGCACTGTGACTTTGACTTGAGTCGCTTCTAAATTAGTAATTTTGAGCCCTCATTTTTGTGCGCTGGCTAGATTTTCTTGTGCACCGAGAATGTGCGAGCAGTGCGCAATTGCGCACGCGCGCACCTTAGAGGGAACACTGCTCACAAGTGGTAATCTCCCGTCCAGATTGACCAGGGTCTACAGAACATATAGCCATCAAAAAAACGATACTGAGTCGGTGGTACTTGCCTTCAAAGTGCCTGGCAACCTGTGTCAATCGGGCTTGGCATACAAGTGACATATATAAATATTGTTATTTAGTGAACCCCAGTAACAGCATTCATTCCCCACTTAAAAAAATGGGTGGGTATTATTTTTGTTAATAAAAGTAAAATCTGTATTTTGCTAAATTTCCACTGACCATATAGGTGTGTGTCTATCATATATTCACACATTTTAAATAGATCACTCTGAGGGGCACTGGGTTATGAGTCGCAATTCCACTAAATAGTCAATGGTGATACATTTCTTATACATAAGACCTACCTTAGTAATTTGTGTATGAGCGTTGCACATTTTATATTCTAACTACATACTGTATTTGTGCAATGATTGATCGGTCACAAAATGAAGCTGAAGCAAAACTTTTTATGCAATGGGCGTCAAATCCGGGTTGTGGGGGTGAAAGCACCGATACCTTACCAATAGACCAGGGGTCTAGAGGCTTTTTGACTCAAAGGGCCATAAAGCAAAAAAACCAAACATTTTTTGCGGGGGAAAGAGTCACACCATATATTTTAAGACAAAATTCAACCGCTAAACTGACTCTCCAGACAAAAGCGTAAGGCAGGCATCCCACACTGTAACTGATTCTCCAGTTGGGCTCACAAAATGTGCTGATCTTGTATACAAATATGGGTAATGATGCTTTGCACCAATAAAGTTGGTTCCAAGTTCTGAAATTCTAAGTAAAAAAAAAACGCTCCTCACCCATACCTTTTCATGTCATCGAAAACGGTTTCTTGAAAGTTGTGATTTGACGCTATTCTGGTGTTCAATATGCAAACTTATCAGATAGCCGTACGGTGCTGTGACATCCTATCATTAACCAGTTTTGCTATTTGAGCTCGACGACAGCAACCCTTCTTCGCAATTACCGGGGAAATCATCTGACAAAAACATGGAGGCGCTGCTGCGATGATAAATTTCTAGAGGGCTTGCCAAGTCCTTTTGCTTTCTGCAGCCCGTCGCCAGCGTGTTCACACCTCTGTCTCAAGTCTCGGTGCTAATGGATGCACACCCACACTCCGTTGAATAAGACAGAAGCAAGTGATAGGCGATTTTGAATGATCTTTGCAAGACCAATCGAGCAAATTTTGACTGAAGTCTGCAGACCAAAGTCTGCACATTCCTCTGGTCTGTTTTGGTCGATATTTAGCTCTCTTATACACATGAAAAGGTGGGCCAGTGACCATTAGACGACAGTGCTTTTAAAACCAAAGTTTCAGTGCCGATAATAATCTTGTTATTTATCTTATAAGAGGACAGGTACAATATGATTGACTGCCTGAGGAGTGGAGAAAATGAGCCATTATTTGCCTCCAATTGATATTTTTTGCCCTTCTCAGCAAGTAGTTAAGCACAGAAAAATAATGAGGGATTAAGGCAAAAGAGGATGCAAAATGAAGATCAGAGTAATGTCGAATGTCTTTTAAAAAAAAGTGCCACAGGGTATGAATTAGCCTAAGGGTACTGGTTAGCCTGAAAGAGAATGAGTCGCCCAAGGGCCGTTCTTAAGCTCACGTATGGCAACGATGTGATAAGGCAAAATAAAACATATTTTTACAACTTACACTGGATTTTATTAGTAATAAATATTTCATACTTTTAAAGTATTTTTTTAATTGTATTAATCAAAAAACATCATTTCAGAGCTGTAATTTTTTTGACTTAATTGTCAATGATGACTCAACTCAACTTTCTTAAATACCATAAAATATTACAAAATTAGTAAGAAACACAGGTGGGAAAGTCAAATCAAGTCGCTTAATTCATTGCTCACCAACCCCTGGACCGCGGACCTATACCGGGCCGTGAATCGTTTGGTACAGGGTCGCACCGTGAGAGAACGGAACCCTGATCACCTGGCCCATAAGATTATAGATGACCTAGAAAAAGGCATTGAATTTGATCTAAACCTCATTATTTTTACTCACGGTGCCACAGTGTAGGACGTTGTAGTAGAGTATTATGGGAAAGAGTTCAGCTAAAGCAAGGAAGATGTTGAGATAAAATGAAATGCCTTTTACCATGTCATCGAGATCCCAAGTCCCTGGTCTAGTGATTACACAGTGGATTTCGGTCTATTATTATTACTTTTACGAATATTATCATTAGGTCAAACCCAAGAATATTGTCAAACATTTAACCAGTCCTTGGTACAGGAAAGATTTACAACCAATAACTTCATTCAAAGATTTTAGGATTTGAGATATGTTGAACTAAATCAGCTAAGTGGTTAGCGCATCTGCGGCACAGTTCTGAGGTTACGTGTTCAAATCCAGCTCCCAGCTTAAATGTGCGGGGTTTGCATGTTCTCCTGTGCTTGGTGGGTTTCCCCCGACCACTTCGGTTTCCTCCCACATTCCAAAAACATGCATGTCCAAAATTGTCCCTAGGTCTGAATGAGAGAGTTAGTTGTCTGACTCTGTGTGCCCTGTAACTGTCTGGCAATCAGTTCAGGGTGTCCTCTGCCTACTGCCCGAAGACAGCAGGGACGGGCTCCAGCACCCCCGCGACCCTACTGAGGATAAGCGGTGCAGAAAATGGATGGATGAACTAAATCATGAAACTCAAAATTACAGACTTCACATCAAACTTGAAAATTGGCTTCCTTAACTCAGCAGGTTTATTTCCTGCACTAACTTATGTTTTACATGATGGTCGATAAGAGTCACTTATGACTCTGAGATAGCGACTCGACTTATTCCCACCTCTGGGCCGAAACGAGCAGAGTAGTTGCTTGTAGCGCAGTTTGTGCATGAGCACGAGACAAGAAGAGATAAAAGACGAGGTCACCCAGCGAGAGACGGCAGAATCTCGGCCCGCCGATGCTTTCATGTTGGCACAAAAGGCGCAGTGCCGCGCCTGTTGCTGAAATTTCACTCGTGAAGGTCAATAAGCTCCATAGGCATCAGCAAAAGTGAAAAGCGGGACTGGAAAAAGTCAAACTAAAGTTGAATGTCGCAGGGAAGATGTTGCAATTGTCTTACAAAATCTGTGAGTAGATTGTTAAAGACTGCATGAACTCAAGATTTTTGGGTTTGATTCACTGCCAGGCTAAATGTTAATGGGGAGTCTCTAAATTTTTTTAATATTTAAGAGGCACAAAATGAAAATCAAAACTACATTAAATGCAAGGGTTGCACACACAAAAAAAAGGTAAACATATTTGATCGGCCGGAATATATCACCACTCGTGATTGCATACAATGGATGCAAAGCGAATCTAACACAGATCACACTAGGTAACACACCACACCACTAGGCACATGGTTTTATCATTTTTCAATAGGTTTGATCTCATCATCACACAATGTGTTTGTCATGGTACCAAATTGTTGATGTTATGATTGGGTGTTGCCAGTCTGCGGTACAAAAAAAGGTTGGGGACCACTGAAATACATTATTGTAGTCTTTACAAAGCATACAACACTCTGAACCCAATAATAAACAGAGGCATTGTGGAAAGTAATTCAGTCTTTATGAACTGAATGTAGAGAAATGGATAGCGGGAAGTAATTAGTTCGACCTGAACGATATAAATAAACTCATGGAAAAACATATTCAGAATGTTTGTCACTTACAATTAGTTTGAGCTGAGAAGTGAAAGAAGTGGTCATGCTGTGCAGACATACGGTGAAAAAAACAAATTGTAACCACTTTGTTTCTCTCACATATCTGGTACTGTGACTAAAAGTTGAGTGATAATATGTTAAGATCTAACGCCTTTTCCAATCTTTTCTGAGTTTCTAGTAGTTCAGTGGTTAGGACCTGGCTTTCTTCCCACAGCTACCTGGGTTCAATTCCTGTTGCATGCAAAAAATTCTAAACAATCCATGTCCCTACCAGCCTGGTGGTTAGGTTTCAGCGATTTTATCATTGCTATCCTGTTTGATCCCCGTTACCACCATTGTTATGCAATTTTGGTCGGTGATAGATCAATAATTACATAAATATGGTCAACATGTAAGAACAACTGGATTACTAGACGCACATTCAATTGTTTGGCCAATATGAAGTATTTGGGTGCGCCTAATTGTCCGGAAAATACGGTATATTTCTATCAAACCACATAACTCACATCAAAACACTGACCAATTTTTGACTGAATATGTTTCTAAATAAGAAATGTTTAAAATTTTGATATTAGATCCAAAATGGCTGCCTCGAACCCAAATGGCTGACCCCCAGCTTTTACACGTAACTTCTTAATATCTTTTCTGTGGGTCTTCTCATAAAGTTGAACCTAGCAGACTCTACCTAAATAAAACTACCTATCAGTGACTTTTACTGGAGACAATTGATCTATTTCAGCAGTCGCTCCAACGGGCAAGCAAAGTGAAAGTAGATCCCGTCCTTCAAGCTTGTGTAGTGGAAATGTCCAGCAGCAAAGGGGGGAAACAGAGAGAGGGCGTGAGGGCGCAATGACCATCGATCAAGGGGACACGTCCGCTCGCCGGGCAATAATCAAATCGATAAATCACACACCGTCACGTCCTACAATGTGAGTGCTGGAAGCTAAACTTCAATATTGACAAATGACGCAGGAAGTCCGTACCGATGCACACTCTGCACCACTCTTACCCCCGCACACCCTAGACACCTATGTGACGGGGCCGAGGATTTACTCAAGTCAAGTCAAGTTTATTTATATAGGCTGTAATTACAAGGAGTCTTAAAGGGTTGCACAGACCACAGAAAATTGCAAACCACAGACCTTCATTACACCCTCCCCTGATCTAAAACCTTCATGAGGGCAAGGAAAAACTCAAAAACCTCAACATGAGGAAAATGAAGAAACACTGAGAAGGGACCGAACATGAGGAAATCCCCCTTCCAGGATGACCAGGCTGCGATGGATGTTGCAAGAACAAATGATACACAGATATTTTCAACATGAACTATAGGTCATTCATAAGATATAGAATAGAAGTGTGTTTTAAGCCAAGATTTAAACAGTTCCACTGAGGTTGCAGATCGGATCTCAGAGGGCAGAGCATTCCACAGCACCAGAATGGAGATCGCTATCGAACCTGCGGATCTCTTCTTGGCTCTTGGGATCACTAGTCGACCAGCACTTTCAGAGTGAAGGCTCCAGACAGGAACATAGGGGGCAATTAAATCGGAAAGATATGAGGGAGCAAATCCATGCATGATTTAGTTTTTTTAATACAGTGGTACCGCTTCATACAACCTTTTTTTTTCCAGGATCGTGCTTATTGGACAAATTGCTCATCTAACAATTTATTTTTTCCAGATAGGAAATAATTCAAACCTTATTGGCCAGTTTCCATCCTCCCAAAAGCATTAGACTTAACCCTAAATAGCTATAAAACACATCATCCTGATAAATATAAACACATTAAAACAGCAAATAAGGATAAAAATTCCGTCATAAGATAAATACGATTTTATTAATGGGAAATAAAAAGTGAGTTTATTATGAGCATTTACCATGACGAGAGTTGCCGGTTGCTATCGTGACAGTGGTGCAGGACTAAGGAAGTGGAGGTGCGAGAAGAGTGATGCAGCACAAGAGACTGTTATGTACGTAAGCACTTACTGTACACTTCGAATGAAAGTTACTGTAACTTTAAATAAACGTACACACATTATTTTCCAGCATACTGTTTTTATTTTCTTTCTTTTATTTCAATGAAGCGAGAAAAAAACTCTTTCGTGACTGTGTGACCAACAATCGCTCCTTCCTCACAAAGGTCACAGAGCAAGTCCTTTTACGTTTCTTAAACCAGCCATTGTCGGCATTGGAATCCGTTCCGGTTGTACCTGATGCTGCCCTTGAGTTGTAGGTCTATGCAGATAGACAGCGACTTCTGCTCTCCGTGCCGTTATCTCCAGTTGTCGCCTATCCACAACAAGTATCTCCATCTCGTCATGAATAAGTGGTTTGCGATTTTGAAAGAACAGTCACGCCCTTTGTCGGTTTTAGAGCATTGATGACAGCGTACAGGCGGTATAATAGATGTTGACCGATCATACTCCTTAGCTTTGTGAGTCAAACAAACACCATGAGTGTCTATTATCTCTTGCTTCGGTTCTATTGACAACATCGTCCTTTTTTGCGGGAAAACACCTTACACCTTGGTTATGGTCACCGAATACCACAAAAAGGAGATTCAATACGATAAAAACAAACTTGGTGAGTGACACTAACAAGTGGTGCGGGCTTCAGGGATCTGATGGTGGGAAGCGTATGCGCAAACTGGGACGAGCTGAAGCTAGCGGTGAGTGTTCTCAGACGCTCTCTAGTGGTAGCATCTGGAATTGCTCGTAGATTGGATTTACCGCTGCACGTTGAGCATGATTTTTGTTCAAAATAAAACTAGTTTATCGAATATTCTCATGTTAAGAGGTGCTTGTATAAAGAGGTACCACAGTACCGTTTTGCAACAATAGGTATTTTGTACTAAGATAATGGTGTCAGGGCGGAAGGAAGACTGAGATCACTTGCACTCGTTTCTTGGTTATTAGAAGAAGAGAATGACAAGGCGTGATTCTTCGATCCGTTGTTTGGGCGGATTGACGAAGCTTGACAGGCGGGTGAAGGCTTGGCGGGAATGGTCGTGGACAGGCGTAATCGTCGTGTTGTTGGTCGGGGCTGGAGAAGAAGGCCGTCGTCGATGGGCAGGGCAGGTCGTAGGGAATTTCGGAAACGGGTCGGCAACGGAGATCAAGTAGAAGAAAACAGGAGGCAGGCGAAGAGTCGGAGGTACGGGCTTTCTGAGCAGATGGCAACAGGTAGCATAGTACAATCAGGCAGCTTGTTTCCGGAAGCTGAGGATTTAAATGGACAGGGTGCGCCAATCAGCTGTCCTGGCTGTTGGCGGCAAATCCTGAGCACAGGTGTTCCCGATCCGGGTGATTGTGACAAATGGTTTCTACGTCCCTGGCGTCTCACCCATTTTGTTGCAAAAATAACGTGCATGCTGGTATGAAAAGAACTTGATCACTACATGAAAATTCTAATCTTTTACCCCATCAAACTGCTTTGTTGCCATGGCACCCGTCGTTGCCTGTCTGGTCATCCTTGACCTCTGTGCATTCAGGCCAATGGGGGATTAGACCCTCTCAGTTTATTGTGTCGTCAGGGGTCTTCGTTCGGGTGTATATTAGCACAAATACAGAACCACGTGAAACCTCCCCCACGGGCTGCATCGGAATGGAAAAGCAGCGTCTGTCTTATGATGGAGAAATACCTTGAGAAAAACATATGAATTATTAAATGGCGCATGGCTGTATTACTTCATTATAATCCTGTTGAGGATTATGTAAAAGACTCAACCCCCCCCAGCACCCGCCTGCCAATAGTGAACACTTTAACACAGCATTCGTTGTTTGTTACCCATTTTAATGCATTTCCTTTGAAGGAAAAAACAGTCAAGTTAGTTTAATGTTCGAAATCCTGTTTCGACCATAGATCATCAATGTCGTTATAGATATAACCAGCGTTTGATCGGCCACTGGCAACACCGTACGTTCTTGAAAAAAAAAAAGCATGCTAGGTTTGATTTAAAGCCCACTAATAGTTTTCAAACGCCTCCTGTTGTGGGCCTAATTATCAGAGGAAAATCCTGCCAATAATAATGACTGGAAAAGCTTTGAGAAGATATTCTCGCTAAATAATGGGTGAGACAAAAATATTCATCTATCCAGTTCTTTATCCGTTTTGTCACAAATCTTTCCTTTGTTACGGTGAAAATCTCTAAATGACATCAGAAAAACTCCATGCTGATGGATTTTGTCAAAAGCGATTCAATTGCTTGATGCATAAAAATGCTTGCACTACACACCATTACATCATTTTATTAATTCTTCCCATTACAGCAGGGCCCTACTTACCAACGAGATCCCGACAATCGTTAGTAAGTTGAATTTGTTCGTAAGTTGCTTCTGTGCTCTGTTTTGTATGTTTAAGGTTTATATAAGTATGTTTAAGGCTTGTATACATAACCTGTGTTTTTTTGTACTAAAAATAAACGTTTCATAAAATAACATGCTCTATAAAGATAATTACAGTTTAGTTTAACTTACTTTTGGAGGACGCGCTTCAAGTCCTCCTCCGTGGTGGAAAGTGGCCGAAAAAAAGTGTCCCGACCATTTTCTCAACCGCATCAAGCTTTCTTTTTCCACTTTAATTTCTAATGAAACAGCTCGCCTTTTCTTTACACTTTACACCAACCATATTAAATGGATACACAATATATTAAACAATAAAAATGTCAAAGTTCCAAAAATATGCTTGTTAGATTAATTGGCCGGTCCAAATTGTCCCCTAGGTGTGAACGAGGGAGTGACTTGTCTGTGCCCTGCGACTGGCTGGCAACCAGTTCAGGGTGTCCCCTGCCCACTGCCTGAAGATAGCTGGGATAAGCTCCAGCACCGCCGCAGCCCTACTCAGTATAAAGAGTGAAGTAGATGGATGAATTGTGTAGTTTAAACCAGTAGAATTTTGTCACATTTTTTTTCTTCCAAAAAACAAAATAACAAGCAAAACCAAGATGACCTGAAGTACTGCATAAAAGCCTACAACATCACACATAAGCAGACAACCCAAAACTGCTTTAAAATAGCCACATCACTAAAGACATACATACCTTAAATAGAAATAAAACATGCACCTGAACAACATTATTTCTTTAATCACGTAGATAAAACATTAATATACTGGTGAAAAAGCTATAAAAATCACTTTTTTAAACCATTCACTTTACCTTGAAGCTGTGCTTCACTGGCTGACACGGATACACCATTTTGGTATTTTAAAATCGTTTCCTTCTTCAACTTGTTGTCGCTGTTTCCACTTTTCATTTCCCTTACTTACTTGCGATCAACTATTATGAGCAAAAAATGAAATAAAACAAACAAAATCACAATAAATTGAGATTTGGTTCCTCAACCACAATTAGGACGGCTATAATTGACTGAACCGAAAGAAGAGAATAGAGTCGGGCATTATCATCATCTACTGTTAAGGAGTGTAATTGACCCTACAGTTTTTTTTCTTCTTAGCATATTTTGCCGAGGCAAAGGGCCGCAGGATACTGAAAAGAGGTTTGCGACTCGGATTTGGGTCTCAACCCACCAGTTGAGAAACACTGATCAAACACATGTAAAGGTGAAACTTATTAGGCTTTAACATTTTAAAATAAAGATCTCAAAAATGTGAAGCACTTAACAGTGGAGGAAGGACTTGTACTCACATCGAATAATGACTGGAAGTTTGACAAACGCTGATAAAGGTGAGCTAAAACAACCCATCATGGCTTCCTCTGTAAATTAGCTATGTGAAATGGCTATTATGAATTACCTTACCCTAACCGCCTAATTGACATTTGTCTGGACGAAACGGCGTCCGAAGGAATGGACACTTAACAGTTAACAGTGTTTTATTTCCCTGAGCTAATCGGTTCTTGTTAAAGTCAGGACCGCTCATCGCATTAAGGGGCGGACGGGGGGCGGGAGTTTTGTCAAGTTCACACTTGAACTCGATCATCGCCAATTAAAACCGCACAGAGTGCACAGAGAAGCCACACTTATGTGAGTGGAATAATGAAAATGTATTGACCGTTGCAAATGGAGAGAGAAGCCATATGGACACCCGCTTCTTCATCCTTCAGCCAAACTCGTTTGGATGTCAAGCAAATGTAATCCTCACCGAATGAATTGGACGTTTAAGACAAAGAGCCCCGAATGGCGCTTGGCTCCGGTCTCCTTACCTTTTGTCCTTTGCAGCATGCGGCAAACTGACGGGCATCAGTGACCCCATCACCATCAAGACGTCGGGGTCCAGGTTCGGCTCCTGGATGACGGATCCCCTGGCGCCTGAAGGAGACACACGGGTACGTGCCTTCCATTTGAAATTTGTTTTTTCTGTGTTCCCTCCCCCCAATAACAGGATTTGTATACCTTTTTCAAATTCAAGCACTTTTGAATCCAAATTTCCAATTTCTCCAGTGCCATTCAAGGAATGAAATCCGGTGTGAGAAACAAATATAGCTGCGATTTTTTATCTTGCCTTAGCATTTACCTGTCACAGAGCAGAAACAGACACAGGACCCAATAGCGCTTGTTTACTCAGTTTTATTAATAAAGAGGGAGAGTAGGGCTTGCTTCCACGATTCAATGGTTGACGGACAAGGGTAGCAGGTGACGGGAGACGCGGAAGTGGCACTTCCGTGTCGAGCGAGGATGGTCGAAGATTGGCAGGAAATACAAGTCGTTAGCCGGGACGGGAGAGCAAGGGCTGTGTCATGTTCGGAAACAAGGTCGGCAACAGGTGTCAGGCAGGTAGCGGGACAAAACAGGTCGGATATCGTGAAGGCAGAACGGGGCAGAGTCAGGTACGGAAACAGGTTGGCAACGGGTATCAGGCAGAGAAAACAGGGCAGGGACGGAATCTGAACGTGAGAGCTTGCCGAGCTGGGAGCAACAGTTCACAACGATCTGACAGGGATCCCTTGAAAGCCGGGGGTTTAAAAAGAGTTCATTAGCCAATCAGCTCTCAGGGCTGTTGGTGCCAATTGAGCAGTCACAGGTGCTCTGAATCGGCAATCATGCCATTATCAAGACACATGATTTTTAAATCTTGAGTAAATTGCGAATATTTTTGTTTTTGAGACAAATCTCGGTGTAAAAATGACTATGACTATGAATTTGTAGCTTACATTTTCAGTTGCAGGAAGTTCTTTCCATTACAGATCAATATTTTGAATGGCCCATTATACAGTAAATGGCCATAATTGATACTTAAGGCTTGCCAAATAAACAATTCATAGTTTTTTCATAGCATGCACCGTAGGGGGCGATGCTGATCTAAAACATGCAAGCAGGGGAGGAAGAACTCCAAAAACTCAGCAGCAGAGGTAATCAATGGATTGCAATGGAATGTTCCTTTAGGGCCGAGATAAAAATGATGGATTAGCCATTGTCAATATGCTGTTATTCCAGGCAAAGTCCTGGGTTTCCTGGGCTGTTTTTTTGAGACATATTTCGCCAGGAACTTCAGTCCGTAATGGGTAAATAGAGCCCATAATAAACATTCAAGGGGTGGGCATCAGTTACGAGTGCTTTTTTTTCCATTGTTGGTCATAGGGCTTGGCCTAAATCACACCGCCTCTGTAGTAGAAAACTCGTATCGATCCACATAAAAATGTCAGCCAGCAAACAGCAGAAGGAAGTAACTGCACGTCTGCACAGCGTGTCCAAAATTCAAGGTGCCATCTTGTTAGCATCAATAGTAGAGCCAAGAATGGGAGCAGCTCGTTGCGCATTAAGTTAGAACCGTATCACAAAAGCTTGTTTGGAGTCAGCTTTGTGCCGAAAAGCATACTGCTGCTGGCTCAATCTGAAGGGAGCAAACCGGCTAAAGCCCGTCCGACACGGCAGCCCACGCGAGCGTGTTGACCCAAGCTTTGGGTTGGCGCTCGTCGCGCTCTGTTGGCAGCTTTCCGGTCACTGTCGAGAGACGCCGGGAAGCCAAATGAGGGAAATGGAATTTCATTAAATTCCTCGACAGATTTTTTTTCCTGAATGAGGCCAGCTGTTGGCGTGTTAGTTATTTTTTTACTGGAACGGATAATAAGTATATCTAAAGATGGGGTGCGTCGTTTGAGCAGTCCTTAAAGGCGTGGTGCGTCATTTGAGGTGTTTTTGAAAAATGTAAAGTTAAATATTTTCACTCTACGCAGCCTTTTGAGACTTCTTGTGATTAAGGGCTATACAAATAAACATGACATGACTTTACCTTTAAATATTTGATGACAATGTCCAACAGAGTTCAAAGAGCCTTTATGCTTCCATTTCCATTGGACCTATCTGGTTTTATCATATCGTCTATCTATGTCATATATGTTCGGGCAGAACACATGAGGTTCAAAGAATAGGACCCAGGGGGATTGCTGGAGAGAAATGTCATGCACGTCGTCCCTGCACATTAATTTTAAATTCTATACGAAGGGGAGCATAAGAAAGGTGTAAGTTAGAAAATACCTGTTTCTAGTGAAGTCCAAACGCCAACCCAAACACCAAAAATAATGGCAAAATTCTTTTTTTTTTAAATGCTTGTACTTGCGCGCAAATCTGGTGTTACTGCCTGCCACCATCTCCTGGTTCACAGTCATGTTAAAGCCTTAAATTCTGCATTCACCTTTAAAAATTTGAAAGATAAACATTTTCACTATATGTTAACATTGCCAAACTGAATTGAATGAGCGCTTATGCTATATTTTCCATTTTACCTATCTGCTTTTATCGTGATTTTATCGGAGCTGTTCATGATGGAACGCATTATGTTCAAGGAAAGGGGACTGCTAGAGAGTGACCTTGTGCTTGTCCCCGCAGGTTTTTTTTTTTCATGAGTGTCGCATGAAAATGGTGAAAGTAAGAACAGGCCTGCTTCTAGTGCAGTACGAATGTCAAACCAATCCTCCCAAAAGGTTAAAAAAGGAAGAGTTTACTTGAGCACGTGGAAGAAATAAACGTACTTGCACGCCTATCATGAACGAGCCCACTATGACTGGAATCATGACTTTGAGCCAGGAGATGGCCATAGAAAATAACACAGTCTCAAATTCCGTACAGCTTTTTTTAGGTCAAAGAAACATTGTTGCATACTAAACTTAAACTTGAAACTATAAAAAAATAATTATCCTGTTCCCCAAACAGAAAAGTATGAGCTCATGTAGAACTGCTGGCCATGCCTAGAGTGCCCTTTTATTTTGTAGTAATAAACTATTAAATATATCTATCTTATCCTAGATCTCTCAGCTAATCAGTCTTTCTTTTGTATCTTAAAAGTTAAAAACGAGGATCTAAATCAGGGTTATCAAACTCAGTTTGGTTTGGGGGCCGGATCAAGATTTTCTGTCAGGCGAGCCAGATGAGTAAAAGAATGTAAACTTTTTTGGGGGCTACCGTAGTTTTTCAGTTTGATGCTTTAGCGTTCAGGCTTTTCTACATAATATAATAATGGATAACAAGGGATTTTCTTCTAAGCAGATAACATTTATTCACAAACAATAGGGAAAACAATATATTCATGTTCTGCATTTAATTGTTGATTGGTTTAACTCACTGAATGCATTTTTACACCTGAACCGACTCAACAAGCTATACAAACTCAAGTGGTAGCTATGAAAAATAATTGTCATACTGGTTTGAATTGAATTAAAAAGAAACACAGAATTAAAGTTTTTGCAGTGCATGAGCAATAAGATTAGCATACATCGGAACAAACTACTAGGATGGGCTTCTAAAACTGAGAGGATATCAGTCACTCCTCTAGTGACCAGAGGGAGCATTTTGTTTGAGTTTAAAAAAAACTCATTACTTCTGATGGAAATGACCAAGAGACTCGATTCTTTTTTTGACATACTCAGAAAGCTATGGCAGGTCGGATGCAATTATCCAACGAGCCTGGTACAGCCTATTTTGTTGATTAACCTGATTTACAGTAAATAATTTACAATCCACATAAAGTTGCTTGTTCATTCGCAGACTGTTTTTTCCTTTTTTTAAATTTATTTTCTGCAAAACTGTTTCTGATTCTGTTACAGTTAATACTTGAACAGTTTTAACGATTGTTTGTCAGTTATTTGGAAGGCTATTAGCTCTTAGCCTTGCAAGACAAGACTCGTTTCTGTAGTAGGATTTCTAAGGCTAGGCAATCTTAACAACATAAAAACTAGAAAAAAAAGAAAGACTAATGTGATAATAAATATCCATTAGTTCCATGGTCACACATTCAGTTTGCAATAAAAAAATGCAAATCTCGGATGTATATCTTTGTGGATTTACCCAGCCGAAGCCCAGCGGACAAGCAAGGGTGAGCACGGGAAGTAAACACATTTTATTGTTGGCAAACAAAAAAAAAACAGGACGTTATTGGGCAGTGCGATCAACCACCCAACTTTCAATGTCACGCCGGGAAGATGAGGAGCATCCGCCGCTATGTAAATTGCTTCCTGGAGGCTGCTTTAACTTGCAAATTGCTGACCTAATGTTATATTTAGCACACCATGAAGGCTACCTGGAAACAAATACATAAGCATAACACATGAAAGAGCTGCAGTTCTGTTCCCACAAGAGCTGGGAAATGAAGAATACATTCCTAGCCCAATGTAATAAATAAGACATCATCCATCTTACGGATTCAAAAGGCAATGGTGTGATGACAAAAACAAAAACCTGTCTCTTTTTCTTCATTGATTTTAGACAAATTATTGTGTAGAAAATAAAGCAAACAGATTACCATATTTCCCGGATACGGGGCAGTTAAAGGATGCACCCTCAAAAGATACTTGTACTTAAGGCGCACCAGATTGTTGTGAAATTAAGGGCTTCCGTGTTAACGAGTGCATATTAATGCAATAATATGTGCCGCTGATCAAAATTGCTAAACACTGCATGCAAAGGGAATCTTAAACATTGCATGCAAAGGGAATATTGGCGAAAGCGCCAACATGTTATCACTAGACCACTAGCGGTACAGATGACATATGAAATGGCATTAGAGCAGGGGTCGGGAACCTTTTAGACCAAGAAAGCTATAAATATATATATAGCAAAGGGAATATTGGCGAAAGCGCCTACACATTATCACTAGACCACTAGTGGTACAGATGACATATGAAATGGCATTAGAGCAGGGGTCGGGAACCTTTTCGACCAAGAAAGCTATAAACATATTTATATATATATATATATATATATATATATATTTTTTTTTTTTTTAATTTATTTATTATTTAATTTTTTTTTTCAAATCTTCATTTTCTAATATTTGTTGGTTAAGAAGTAAAGAGACGCCAGGATGCACTTGCAAATCAGTGTTCCGAGCACCATGAGTGATAATGAGAAAAGCCCAAACGCCTTGCTTAATATTGATTTATTGTATCGCTGATGGTCTAGTGGCAAATTGTTGTCATTGTCACTGCTACTTCTCAAGTACGTAACCAATTGCATGAAAAATTATTGCTTAAATACAGTAATATACTGTAGAACCTTATATGGTAAGGCTTACCTATAATTACTGTATGCATTTTGACACTTATACGTCATATTCTGCGGTATATAAGGCGCCAGCTTGGTGGCCTTGGGGTATGGCGCCCGCCCCGAGACTGGAGATTGGTACCCGTTGCCTCCCTGCTTGGCGTTCAGCATTAGGGGTTGGAATTGGGGGGTTTGGTCACCTAATGACTCCCAACACCTCAGTTGGGTTGAGCGAGATGGCTGGGAATCCCCTCCTCTGAATCAATCTCCCCCCCCAAAAAAAAGAGTCAGAAATGACTCTAGCCACCTCCCACTAGGGGGATACGGCTGTGGTATATAATATAAGGCGCGCCGGATTATAGGGCGCACTTTCAAATTTGTGCCTAAATTAGGGTTTTTAGGTGTGCCATAAAGTCAAGACTTTATGCATATCAGTCACAGCAATGTGACAGAAGTTGAAGCTGTGGCAGGTAGAAAAGGGAGGCAGAGTGTTACGGGAAACGTTTGGCCTCTGGCGCTGAACAGAAATGTCGGCGGTGAGAGCAAAGGCGCCAAGATGAGGATTTTTACTGAACTGGTTGACTTCGCTCGTCCCTTGCGACGCTTGCCCTGTTACGCCCTGCAGCTGTCAAGCTGTTTTTGTTCACCTGCTGCCAGATCTTCGCCGCACAACGCTTGACAAATTCTCAAGGCTATCTTAATTGGGACGCTTGTTGACTGTTTAATTGATCCGCAGTGGCCGGAAAAGGGAAGTATTCACAAAGGAAATGCCGCGGATCATATAAACAATAATTTCAAGCCTTAGTATGTTTGCCAAATGAATAGTGGCAACTACTTTTATTACTCTTTTCTTTGTGGTTAGTTTGTCTGTCTGCCTTCCTCTTTACAATACCTAAATTGTGATAGATCAATTTGAATAATTGTTTTATTGTGTTAACAACTATTTAGAAAATCTATTTAGGATCACTCACAAATGTTCCATATATTTTATAGTTTATCACAATTTATTCTTATCCGTATATCTAGAGTTTGATTTTTAAAGCTAAAGAATACCTGTCAAAGAATATTTTTCATGTTTTTTATACATTTTATAATCATTTCTAATTGTGTACGCAGTGTAATAAATTTTTCAAAGGAGAATTTTTCTAAAAATAAAACATGTCAGGACCAGGACGGAAACATGGCCGTGTCAGGGGCGGAAAACTGGTCGGTAGCCGGGACTGGGAGAGAAAGACGTGGTCAGGGTCGGAAACGAATCGAAAGCCAGAACGGGAGAGTAGACGTAGTTGGGAACAAAAAGGGGTCGTAAGCCGGGAGGCGAGGAGCAAGACGTGGTCAGGATCAAAACAGGTCGTGGCCGGAGACAAACAGTAGCAAAAACAGGACAGGCGAGAGTCAGGGTCAAAAAAGACTTGCCTTGTATCAACGGAGATTCGCAGACGGACTGACCACTGAGTTCAAATACTGACAGGGAGCCAATCAGAACCCGCGGCGGCTAGCGTCAAATGAGCGGGCACAGCTGAGTCACATCAATAAACATAACAATACATTTAAAAACTCCCATTTTGGCTCTATTCTTGGCCATTTCGGTCACTGGTAATGGATGACATCATCATAGATACTTAATTATTGTGATAGTAGTTTCCATTGTCTGTCTTGTTGTGATTAGATAGGTGCCACGTTGTGTTTGTTGGGTTTATTATCGCTTAATAAGTGGAATCAGGTTGATTCATGAGGGGAGCAATTGGCTGAGTTTGACAGGTATGCTAAAGTCTAATTCAGCCTTGTTGTCACTGAATGGTTCAGTTCATTTTAGTATTCATTCTCCAGTCCCTTGACTCTCATTCTGATTATCTTTTTGTTGGGTTTTTAGTCGCAAGTCAGGATTTGTTTATACAAGTTGGAGATAGAAGTTCAAATAGTATCCCACCAACCTTTGACAGCAAATTAAGTTTAACACTATTTTTTATAGCGGGAGTCAGCAACTCTGGGCATTGAGGCTGTATGCTCTCCAACCCAAATTGGAACTAATCCACACTTAGATTATTCAGTCTATGCAAAGTTTCTTGGCTTTTGTGTCTTAAACCACAGTAATAATTACAAAATCTAAGATATATAATTTCAGCCACACCACCCATTTTTAACTCAATTACCCAGAATGCATTTCTGTTCTGGACTCTATGAAACCTATGTAAAGTGGACATAACTGTGTGCAAACCTGCTGCCGCAAGTTGCAAACTGTTGACATTGATCCGTCTCCTTAAATTAGCGCTGAGGAGCTCTCAGGCTGCCGAAATCCTGTAGCGATGCCAACGAAAAGGTCAGCGTTCTGTCTGCAGATGGTGCAGGGTAAAATACCATCTCTAATTTCTATCTATTATTTAGCCTGCAAATATCTATCTGCCAGTCACTTTAGCCAGACTCCATTTTGCGGATCAATAGATTGATATTTATGAAGTAGAACAGAGGGAATGTCAACTTTTTGTTGATGGTTCTAGCTGTTAGTCTCCTGCAGTTAGTCAAGGGATGATGATTCGCTTCATTGACAAGCTTAACAATGTACGAATTAAGTTGGGAATGCACCCCATTTTGGTTACTGTT
This sequence comes from Urocampus carinirostris, assembly GCF_059441175.1. Lineage (NCBI taxonomy): Eukaryota > Metazoa > Chordata > Actinopteri > Syngnathiformes > Syngnathidae > Urocampus > Urocampus carinirostris. Next base: position 13,430,641 of record NC_142364.1, read on the forward strand.
TTTGTTAGTGTATAACGAGCAACCCTAATACTTTATTATAAATCTTTCTAAAATGTTGTTTCATTTTCACTCAGCTCAACTTTGCAGTTGAATGCAATGGAAATTGAACCTACTTGCGGCGGTGAGCGCGCTAGATCCAAACCACCAGTGATATACATGACACATTAAAAAGGCATCTTTACAAATGTCATCTATATAAATGGTGGTCCAGGGGTTAGGGTTTGGTGCTCTTATTGCCGCGATTCCGTTTCGATACTCGTTGTAACCAATTTTCTGCGATTGTGATCAGGAATATTTTCGACTGGTTATTTATGCACTGCACAAATGTGGTAAAACTAAATATTCGCGTTATACAGAAACAAATACTATAAATTAGTCAGTGGTTGCAGTGGCATTTGCTATCTAGGGGGTAAGGGGGGAACAGTTTGTCATGATTGCCGATTCAGAGCACCTGCGACTGCTTAATTGGCGCCAACAGCTGATTGGCTGATGTATTCCTTTTAAACCCCTGACTTTCAAGAGATCCCTGTCAGATCGTTATGCGAACCGTTGCTCCCAGCTCGGCAAGCTCTCACGTCAGACTCTGTTCCTGCCCTGTTTTTCTCTGCCTGATCCTTGTTGCCACCCTGTTTCCGGACATGACTCTGGCCCGTTCTGCCTGCTCATCACCCGATCTGTTTTGCCCCGCTGCCTGTCTGCCTCCTGTTGCCAACCTCGTTTTCCGAACTTGACACCGCCCTTGCTCTCCAGTCCTGGCTAACGACTTGTAATTCATGCCTGTCTTCGACCCTCCTCGCTAGACACGGAAATGCCACTTCCGCATCTCTTGCTCCCCTTGTCCGTCAACCATCGGATCGTGGAAGCAATCCATGCTCTCCCTCTTTATTAATTATGAGCGCTATTGGGTCCTGTGTCTGTTTCTGGTCCGTGACACAGTTATATTTTGTCCACGAATCTCAAGTAACTTTGCAAAAGGTCTGGAATACCTGAAGATCAAATTTGTAGGTCAAAATATGCTGTATATCAACCATCCTAAAGGTTAAAACTTAAAATTAGTTTAAAATTCAGAAGGTCAAGATGCTAACGGTATAAAGTATTTTTTTCGTGTTTGTCATCTTGTAATGACACGATTACTAGTAACCCCTATTTCATTTGGTTCCTTTTTTACTGTGACTCTTAGGTATGGTACATGGACGGTTACCACAACAACCGCTTTGTGCGGGAGTACAAGTCCATGCAAGACTTCATATCGACGGACAACTTTACCTCGCACCGGCTCCCCCACCCTTGGTCCGGAACAGGCCAGGTGGTCTACAACGGCTCCATCTACTTCAACAAGTTCCAGAGCCACGACATTATCAAGTTTGACTTTCGAACGTCCGCCATCAGCAAATCCAGGCAGCTTGACTACGCCGGCTTCAACAACGCATATCACTATGCCTGGGGCGGACACTCCGACATCGACCTGATGGTGGACGAAGGGGGTCTGTGGGCCGTGTACGCCACCAACCAGAATGCCGGCAACATCGTCATCAGCAAGCTTAACCCCAACACTTTGCAGATCATCAAGAGCTGGACCACCAACCACCCTAAAAGGAGCGCCGGCGAGTCTTTCATGATCTGCGGCACGTTGTACGTCACCAACGGCTACTCAGGAGGAACCAAGGTCTACTACGCCTTCTCCACCAACTCCTCCACATATGAGTACATGGACATCGCCTTCCAGAACAAATACTCGCACATCTCCATGCTGGATTACAACCCGCGAGACCGCGCACTCTACGCTTGGAACAACGGGCACCAGGTGCTGTACAACGTCACGCTGTTCCACGTCATCCGCTCAGAGGAACTGTAATTGCGGTAAGAGGTGTACGGAATTGTTCCGGTAAAAGACTGGACGTACACAAACAGAGACTTTGGGTGCAGATGTCCTAAAAAATATTACATTGTTAGATTAAAATAAAATACAAAATAAACATTTTGTATAGAAACCAATACATACTTTAACTATACTAGTTAGGCAATAGTTTTTTTCTAGTTTCCATCCTTTCACCGCCGATTAGTTTGGAATGAAAACTTTTGATTGTTTAATTGCATAGAAAATGATTGTAAAAGTAAACTACATCTATATAAATCTACATATATGTATAAAGATATCAAAGAAAACTAAAGAACAGATGCCAAAAATAACAAAGAAAATATCATTTTTATATTATTGTAAAGCTCATTCCAATGGTTGTGTCCGCAGTAATCCTCAAAATGGATCCTTAAAGAAAGCACTACTATGCGCGAAAACAACAACAACAACAAAACAAACCAAAATTTTAAGTTTACAATAGAATGACTTGATGTGTGGTATCATTTTCATGGGAGTATCGTAGCAAATAAAGTCCATCGAGGACCGAGACAATAACGACCGAAGGCCCCGACTGTTGTTGGGCTCTCGATGAAGCTCATACTGTGTTGGTGACTACATGTACAAAAAAACGCTTTCCCTGCATGAGTGTTTTCTACTGCTACTGAATGTTTTTTGCTCTATGGTAGCCTACTAATTAAAAAAAAACACACCCATATACAGTGGAACCTCGGTTCTCGACCATAATCCATTCCAGAACCCTGTTCGAAAACCGATTTGTTCGATCACCGAAATCATTTTTCCCATTAAAATTAATGTAAATCGTTTTAATCCGTTCCAACACCCTGGATGTTTACCTTGAATGTTTAACGGAAACATAAAGCTAACCCAGGCTAAACGTACGTCCGCGTTGTCGTAATCTTCCGTACGAAAGATTACGCTAACATGAACGTGTAAAAATAAAAAAATCAGGTCGTTTACCAGTCATTTAGCACCCAGGTCTCCACAACAAGTGGTGAGCGGTTCATTGGAAAGGGGGCTCCGTTCCAACACCCTGAAAGTTGGGCTCCGTTCCAACACCCTGAATGTTCACCTCGAATGTTCAACGTAAACAAAACTAACCCAGGCTAATCGTACGTTCGCGTTATCGTAATCTTCCGTATGAAAGATTACGCTAACATGTGTCGTGTAAGAATTAAAAAAAAGGATAAAGAAAATAATCATGAATAGGATTTCTTACCTTTGTGGTGGTCAGCAGAAGGCGCTCGCACACCTCCTTCATATTTCGCTATTATTTTTTTCTTAAATGCAATAGTTGTACGCAATACTTTTCTTTTTTCACCTGTAGCAACCTTGCTGCTTGCACTGACTTTCTTCTGAGGCATAATTAGGGGCTAAAACACTTCGTACACTTATATTAAAAGCGAAAGCAAACCGAAGCACGTCCGCAAGTGATAACAGTTGGTTACAAAAAGAGCCATCTACACCCGTACGCCGCTCAGCATCGCACCCTAGCGTACGCACTCTCGCATTACCGGCGTTCGAACTCTGATTTTTTGACCGAAAGGCTAAGCAAGAATTTCTCGAAATTTTTGGTCGGACTCCGATTTGTTCGAACTGAGAGGCGTTCGAAAATCGAGGTTCCACTGTAAATATATATATGTATATATATATATATATATATATATATATATATATATATATATATATATATATATATATATATATATATATATATATATACATATATATGGTTGAATTATACTTTTGTTTTTTTATATATTTAGCTGCTTCTTTGTAATTATTTATATCTTCGTTGAATTTTTCACTAGTATGTGCTCTCGTCTTTGTGCCACCGTAACTGCCATAGCGTCCTGTTTGTTTTTGAGCGCATGGAAAAAAATCTAAAGGAGAATAAAAACTATGAGAAACATGACAGAATGTATCCAAGGACGTCATCCGAAATTGACCCCATGCACCTGTGGTTGACTTTTTTTTTATCATTTACATCCCACGTCGCATATTCGCTTGTGACGGATTGTACTGTTTTCAATGTAATCCCTTCTGGACAAACGATAGTAATAATTACCAATCTAAAATGCCTTTCTTTATTTTCCAGTTGTACTGAATGTGTTGTACCTGAAATAGTTAAAATGTGTGTCAATAAAAAAAGGAGAATTACAGTCTGGTGAGTCTGACAAATTTGATACTTTTTCATCCGCTCATTGCTACTCAGTGCACAAGCTAGGTTGAGCAAGTCAAAAAGAAGTTAGATATCATTGACAATGAGGCTGCCAATAAGAGGATTTTTCTGACAAGTCGAGTTGAGGGAAAGAAAGAAACCGCTATAAAGTGCTCATTTTAGGCCACTGTACTCTACTTTCACCTGCAATACCCCAAATCTCCTCAAAATTACTACCGTATTTTCCGCACTATAAAGCCCACCGGGTTATAGGGCGCACCTCGAAAAAATAGTTTTTGGTCCTATTTTTGACATACATAAGACGCACCGGATTATAAGGCGCTACAATGGGAACGTCGACAAAACAGTCAGATAGTTCAGTCAAACTGATTACCCCCTTAACATTCCCAAAGCTTGCAAAGACGCAAATACGTGTCGAGAACACGTGCGGATGCGGTGTCCGTACGATGTCACTCAAATGCATCGTTCCATCATTTGGAAGGTTAAAGTCTTGGGATTCAAGAAATGCCAACCATTCCTTAGTTTCTATTTTCGCTCGCAACTTTATTGTGCATATGACAATAAACACTTGGAATTGAGTTTAATTTAAAAATAGACACTCCATTCTATCCATTATCTGCACCACTTATCACAGAAACATCGAGTTCAGTCTGAAACAAGATACAGGGAAAATATATAGCCGAAGTAGCTCACCGAAGTCGTTTTGTTCAATAATAATGTGCAGCCATGGTCCTCTTATATCCGTGAGTTTAGTAAATCCAGGAGAATAAAATATTTACAAATACAGAATAGTCAAAAAATGCTTTCTGTATGCCGTCAACAATGTGATATACGCATTCATCTTTTTCGGCCAATTGCAGGCTTTGTTTTGCCGCTTCAGCCAATGCCAGCCTGTAAATGATAAAAAGGATCCGCCCCTTGACCTCCGAATAACTTTAGCCAATAGTGATCGATTCAAATGATGATTGACACATTGGTTAGCCAATGAAACGCCGGTAAATAAATCCCAGCATACACCGCGGACTACTTGGCGTTCGGGGGAAAATCTAGTCGGCGGCTGCAAGTTAGTTGGAAGACTTTGCGATTTAATATTGATCCATAAATAAGGCGCACTGTATTATAAGGCGCATGGTCAGCTTTTTAAAAAAATTAAGACTTTTAGGTGTGCCTTATAGTGCGGAAAATACGGTAATTTGTTTCTCGAATGAGATAAGTGATATCTCTTCTTACAAGCTTAATTCGTTCCCTGGTCGTGCTCGTAGCTCGAATTGCTCATGTAATGAGCGAATCTTTCCGATATAATATAATTAAAAACTAATTTGTCCGCTCCGGTCCTCCCAAAAGCATCTAAATGAACAGCTATAAAACACATCTTCCTGATCACTAAAACACATTTAAATAGTGATTAAACATACAAAATACAGTAATATTATAAGTCAGACAATATTAACGAAAAATAATTTAAGTTTATTATAAGCGACGTAACAAATTTGTGCATATGATGTGGAGATAGTGAGGTTGCAAGAAGGAATCATGGAGATACCTATCAAATTAAAAGTTTTCCCAGTATTTTGTGGGGTTTTTTTATCTTTTCACATTGTACAATATTTTTTATAAGGGAAAGACAATTAAAAGAAGACTGGTCTCGTCTTACCTATTTTGCCTCTAATATGTCACTGTTAGCAAATGATGTCATCCTAGAAAGTGTAGACCTATTGTACATGAAGTATATCAGCTTTCATTATAAATTGATATTTTCATTGCAAACTACAAGATCAAACTCATGTCAAGAACAAAGTTCAGTCTGAAACCACGAGACCAACATGCGAACTGAAACTAAGAATTGGCTGATCACGCAACAAATGTGCGAATTTATACATTCAGAAAACTAAAGTTGCGGTTTCCTGGTGATCAAGAACAAACTGAAAATCTGAGAATTGCCTGATATTACCAAAACGTGCGAACTTAGACAAGCAGAATACTGAAGTTCAGGTCTCCTGTTGACCTACACAACGCCTCAAAAAGGTATCAAAATCTTGCTTCAAAATGTCATAGAGAGACTACTGCTAAGATTGGCCGATTAAAGACTTGTGTTGCGGTGGTCTCCAGAATATATTCTGCTCATAAAAACTTTAGCAGTTCATCTCCAGCGACTTAATTTACCAACATTTTCCTAACCCGGAATTTAATGAACTTGCGAATGACGACGATCCTTCTTCATTAGCTAAAATGATTGCAGTATCATACATAGTCTGTCTTGCTGTGAGTTGGTGCTGCGTTGTGTTTGTAAGATTTATTATCGCTAAATAAGGAGGATTTGCGATCATTAAAAAGGGGAACAATTGGCGAAGATTGACAGGTGTGAGATTGAGAGATGGTCTATTATACGTAAACACTTACTGGAAACAAAAATGAAAGTTACCGTAACTTTAAATGAACATTTACATAAAGTATTTGTACAGCACTTTATTTTTTCCTATATTAGTTGCGCAACTTGGACGAGTTGGGCAGCGGTCACCAGCGGTGAGCGGTCCCGAGTGGTAGCCTTTGGGACTGCTCGTGATGTCAAGTCAAGTCATTTTTATTTGTATGGCCCTTAATCACAAAGAGTCTCAAAGGGCTGCACAGGTTATTGCACAGACTATTATTTCAGACAATTATTACACCATCCCCTGATCTGGAACCAACATGAGGGCAAGGAAAAACTCAAAAACCTCAACATGAGGAAAATGAAGAAACCTTGAGAAGGGGCCGCACATGTGGTATGCCCCTTTCAGGATTACCAGACTGCAAATGATGTTGCAATTACAAATAATACAGAGATATTGTCCACAAAAAGTATAGGTTATTCATATGCTATAGAGTAGAAGTGTTTTTAAGCTTAGATTTAAACATTTCTACTGAGGTTGGAGATCGGATCTCAGGGGGAAGAGCATTCCATAGCACCGGTGCCCGGATGGAGAACGCTCTCGAACCAGCGGAACACTTCTTGGCTCTTGGGATCACCAGTAGACCGGCGCTTTCAGAATGAAGGCTTCGGACCGGAACATAGGGGGAAATCAGATCTGAAAGATATGAGGGAGCAAGTCCATGTATGATTTTGTATAATACTAAGAGAACCTTGAAATCACATCTTAGGCTAACAGGGAGCCAATGCAGGTTAGCCAAAATCGGCGTGATGTCGTCGGACTTTTTTGTCCTACTTAAAAGCCTCGCTGCGGCATTTCGTACCAGCTGAAGACTTTTGATTCTGCACTTCGGGAGACCGGAGAGTAGTGCATTACAGTAATGAATATTAATTCGTATAGTGGGCAAAAGGTAATTAAAAACTCATACACTAAAAATTCTCGTGTTTAAAGGGGCTCGCCCAAAGAGCTACCACCATAATTGATTTGCTACACTGCTAGATCATCATCGTATGCTATCACAAACACACTCTAAGAGACGGCACAGCTCTCTAAAAGCTTTGCAGTCCTCAAAGCCTCTCTTTACCTTTGATGTTCCAGAGGGTTTGATTGTGAGAACAAATGGAGTATCCCCCTCCCCCATGTGTTTTTCATCATGCCATCAAATCTCCTCCATGTCAGCTTTGATGTCCTTTGTCTCCGCAAAACCATCCTCTTCTGGCTTTCGTTTTTATTTGCACTCCATTCCGCTCACTCCCCTCCCCGCGTTTTTGCCGTCCATTCTTTAGCCTGTCAATCTTTTGCCCCATTCTTTGCTAAACAACCCCGTCCTGCCGCCTGCCTGCACCCTCCTGCCAACATTCCCTCCACCGCCTTTTAGTCCTGTGATGTTTCAATCGATGAATAAATAATTGCTTCTATTTTCACCGGGAGTGCCTGGGCAACACAAGCCGCTTTGCTCCAGCAGTATGCGCCACAGATGATTGCGGAGACATGTCAGCAGGACGATCTCCCGACGCATACGACTGAATAAGCTGTCAGTCAGCAGCTGAATACATTAGCATTTTTTTAAGCTTTTTTCAGCTCTTCTAGCTGTTCGCACTTCCTCCTCTACCTTTTTTCCCAATCTTGAAGTTGCGCTTTGTTTCATCAGGTCGTTGGTACCAATTTGACATCGTTGATGGGTGCAAACACAACTTGAACAGGATAATAAGCTGGCGCTAAAACACTGCTACTCAAATGGTGGTTCCAGACCTAAAAGTGGGTCAAGACCCTGTTTTCAGTGTTTGGATGGGTTAATCCTAAGAAGTCAAGTCAAGTCATGTTTATTTGCATAATCCTTAATCACAAGAAGTCTCAAAGGACTGCACAGACCACAGTCTATTGCAAACTACAGACTATTATTACGCCATCTGATCTAAAACCTACATGAGGGCAAGGAAAAACTCCTCAGCATGAGGAAAATGAAGAAATCCTGAGAAGGTAATCCACCTTCCAGGATGACCAGGCTGCATAATATAAAAATACAATAAAAAGGATATCCAGATTGCAATGGATGTAGCATTAACAAACAATACACAGATATTGTCAACCTGAAATATAGGTTCTTAATAAGCTATAGAATATACCGTAAGTGTGCTTTAAGCTTAGATTTAAACAGTTCTACTGAGGTTACAGATCCGATCTCAGAGGGCAGAGCCTTCCAAGGCACCAGGGCCCGAATGGAGAAGGCTCTCGCACCTGTGAATCTCTTCTTGGATCTTGGAAACACTAGTAGACCAGCATTTTCAGAGTGAAGGCTACAAAGAGGAACATGGGGGGAAATTAAATCTGAAAGATATGAGGGAGCAAGTCCAGGCTTGATTTTGTAACAAATCGTTAATTCCATTCCTTTGCAGTAGGTGGCAATGGTTAACCTTTTTTTTTTTTTTTGGTTAAGTCAATCTGTGCCATCCCTATTGTGTTTTAGAGGACTGTCATCTCATTTCATGAAGATTTTGTTTGTTTTATTTCCCTTTTCTGTTCATAGAAATGTGTCAAATATAAAGTTAGTGAGAAAGGGAAAGAAAAGTGGAAAACAGTGACAACAACAATAGAGTCAAATAAGGGATGATTACTAAATAGAATAGAATAGAATAGAATAGAATAGAATAGAATATACCTTTATTGTCATTGTTACAAAATGGGTTAACATATTGTGACAACGAAATTGGGCATGACACTCCAGTTTCACACATTCACAGTGAGGTAAAGAGCCAAGAAGATAAAGGAACAGAGAAGGTAAGGTTATAAAACAAGGAGGATAAGGCTATAGTTATAATTTACATGATATTTACATAAGAAATGTCGGCATGTAGGATGTTACATCCAGTTGGTATCGTAATACGAATATGGTGTACGAGTGTCTGCCTTTAAAGCGCTGGAGGTACGATATATGGCCTAAAAATGTTACATTTTAGCTTTTTACCAGTATATTAATCTTCAGTATTCACATAGTTATATAATTATTGATGTTTTGTTTGGTTTTCTTTTACTATTTGGCTTTTTTGAAGCAGTACTAGGGGTAGCTTATTTGCGATGTAGGCCTATATGCGATTTTATACAGTATTTGAAGTCGTTTTGGTTATGCTGGCCATGTTGTGTTTGAAACAAAAGGAATGTTATTCTACTCTCTCTGATTTAAAAAATCCTTTCATTTGATAAATTTGACAAGTGAATGTTTTTTCTTGATTTGGGTCGCAGCTTGTCATCAGGGTGGGATGGTTGGTCTTGAAGTCAGATCCAGTTGAGAACCACTGCGCTACAAAGTGCATCGCTGCAACACCGGGCTAAAACAACACGGGCAGAGCTTTGACCTTGCTCGGGCTTGGTGAAAGGGAGCTCAATTTCCCAAAGGACAAAAGCACTTAGCAGTAATAGAAAGCTTCAAAAGCAACAAGATGCACGGTGAAACGTCACCTAGTGTTACAAAATGGATGCCGATGTGTCACTGTTTACATTTTCTTATAAGATGAAGGCAATTTGTTTTTGTTGGAAATATCGCTTCATTGCTTTCAGAAGATCTTACTTCTGTGGGCGTTTGTGTGAGTTTCTTTTTGTAATTATTTTTGTGTAGCGAAGACGAGAAACCAATATTAGGCTGGCTAAGATGTCATGGATCGCTACAAAATTGCCTTTGTGTACATTTCCTTTGCGACTAAGGCACCTCTAAACCCCAATTTGTCCAGGGAATCAACCTACATAGCCCTAAGGACTTAACATCCTTGAGTTGTTAATGCTATAGAGCTACAAAGGCAATGAGATCAAGAGACGTACAGGGACGTTGTGTAGGGCTGGAAAATGCTGAGGTGTTACTATGTGCAATTCATAAGACTTTGGGGGCACCTTTAAATTCTATTTGTTCAGGTGATCAAGCTGCATGGCCTTTTCAAGTAGCTAATGCTAGTAGGCTACGAAGGCAACAGGAATGCAGGAAATTAAATGCCAAGGTATCACTCTGTGTATATGTCCTGAAAATTTCCAGAAATATAAGGGGCTTGTTTTACATTTTTGTAAAATTCTTGATTAGCTACTCGCTAATGCTATAAACTGTTTAGCTTAGTCATCCTTAACCACTGCAGCAAATTATCTACTCAAAATGTATTAACTGGGCTTCTGGTCCTTCTTCTTCTCTTAACCATATAAGCAGAGTTCCTTTCTTATTTAGACCTCGCTATCTTAAGTGTCTATTATAGAATTGCACCGAAATTAAAGACAATTTCAGAGAATGGTAAATAGACTGCATTTGTATAGCGCTTTTAATCAGTTACTGAAGACCTCAAAAGCGCTTCACAATGTACTTCACACTAACCCATCCACACACACACACACACACACACTGATAGCCAGAGGGAAAATATAGGAAGAGGAAACAGAGGGTGGGCGGCACAACAGCGCAGTGGATAGCGTGTGTGCGGCACAACCTTGAGGTTTCGGGTTCAAATCCAGCTACCAGCCTTTCTGTATTTAGTTTGCATGTTCTCGCTGTGCTTGCGTGGGTTTCCTCTGGGCACTCCGGTTTCCTCGCAATTTCCCCAAAACATGCATGTCAGGTTAATTGGCTGGTCCAAATTGTCCCTAGGAGAATGAGCGAGTGAGTCTTCTGTCTCCTTGTGCCCTGGGCCTGGCTGGCAACCAGTTTAGGGTGTCCCCTGCCCACTGCCCGAAGATAGCTGGGATGGGCTCCAGCACCCCCGCGACCCTACTGAGTATAAGCGGTGCAGATAATGGATGGATGAAACAGAGGGTCATTGCATTCCTTAGCAGTAGGCGGTGGATCTTTTCTAGCTGCCAATCGGGAGCCTTGGAGCTTGAGCGTCTTTCCCAAGGACACTTCGACAGGAGCCGGGTAACAAACTTGCAACCTCTTGGTCCCAAGACGATCACTTTTCTTCCTGAGAACCTAATTCATAAGCTATTTAAATATCTTTACATGAGACTACGAATCTTAAGAGCTCCCCAAGGAGATACCTCCAAGCTCCCAAACATTTTTGGAAAGCAATAGGAGCAAAGACACTAGGCCTGTTTTTTGTGTAAAATAAATAATCAAATTTAAACAGAAGGAGCAAAATATCTGACAGTTACCTCCTGTTGTAAGACAAAAATAACTCACCTGTCTCAATCACTCTACACGCTTTAATTGTGGCTGTCAGCGGGTGTTCGTCTCGCCCAAAATTATAACGACCGGTATGTGGTGTGAAATAAGAGTTTGTTAATAAATGAATACAAGCGCATTTAGAAAAAACAAGAAAGAGAGGTGTTGGAGAACAGGCAAACGACACCAGCGGGAGACGATTCAATTTAATGATTGCGCCGTAAAAGCGTCCAAAAAGCCAGTGCCAGACTGTAGAGTTTTTGGCAAGTTCCATGCATTTATTGTACATCAGACAAATGCTAAGCTTGTAAGTATTTAAAATCCAGTACATGACACTTAAGTGTTTTCTTTAGGTAAAAATAATGGAATGCATCGATTATCAGTGCAAGCATGAGTATCTAGTACTTGCTGGAGCAGTAAACAAAGTCGAATAGTGGGAGAAGTTAATGAGAAAATATAAGTAGACCTATTGGTTTCGACACCGAATGCAACCACCACCATGCTAACCATATAATCATCCCCCATGTTTTTCCCTTTGGATAAAAATTCCATATATGGGTATGAATGTAGGCAAACAAGAATCGAAAACTAGCAGTGGAATGATAATCCACATACCATATTTTCAGCACTATTCAAGTTAAGTCATGTTTATTTGAACAGGTAGATGAAGAAACCTTGAAAAGGGACCACACATGAGGTGAACCCCCTTCCAGGATGACCAAGCTGCAAAAGATGTTGCAATAACAAATAATAATATAGGTCATTCATAAGCTGTGGAATAGAAGTGTGTTTTAAACCTAGATTTAAACAGTTCCACTAAGGTTGAAGATCGAATCGCATTGGACATAGCATTCCACAGCACCGGGGCCCAAATAGGGAACGATCTCGAAACCAGCAGATTTCTTCTTGGCTCTTGGGATCACTAATAGACCAGCATTTTCAGAGTAAAGGTTTTGGACCGTAACACAGGGGGAAATTAAATCTGAAAGATATGAAGGAGCAAGTCCATGCATGATTTTGTATACTACCAACAGAACCTTAAAATCACATCTTAAGCTTACACTGAGCCATTGCAGGTTAGCTAAAATCGGGGTCGTGTGATCAAACTTTCTCGTCTTGGTTAAAATCTTCGCTGCAGCATTTTGTACTGTAAGGCTCATACCCCAAAAATAGTATTTTGTGATTTTTTTTTCAATATAGTTGCACATAAAATTAAAACTACAGTAAGAGCTAGGGTTGCATAAAAAATAAATAAATAAATTTGAATTAAAGTAATTAATTTCATAGTACACAAATTACCATGGGCAGCACGGTGACACAGTGGTTAGTCATGAGATCGAACCTCCTGTGTAGAGTTTGCATGTTCTCCCCGTGCTTGCGTGGGTTTTCCTCCGGTTTCCTCCCACATTCCAAAGACATGCATTTCAGGTGGATTGGCCGGTCCAAATTGTCCCTAGGTGTGAATGAGCGAGCGAGTTGTCTGTCCCTGTGTGCCCTGTGATTGGCTGGCAACCAGTTCAGGGTGTCCCCTGCCCACTGCCTGATGATTGCTGGGATTGGCTCCAGCACCCCCGCGACCCTACTGAGGATATGTGGTGCAGACAATGGATGGATGAAAAATGTTGCATGGTGAAGTTTATCTGTTTCCTACCCTGTCGAATCATTCTGAATAATTATTCATTAAAAATCCGTTAAAAATATCAGTAAAATAGACATTTTAATTAATTAATCAAGATTTAGCAACAATTGAAAATAAGGCACAAGGTTATATTTTGAATAAATGAAAAGGATTTCTAGAAAAAAACGTTCTTTTATTTCGAATGAGTAGCTTGTTTATCCCCCCAAAACTATCTGCTGTTCCGTGCCTTAAAGGTACAGTGTGTAATATTCAGTAATTAATTTCATAGTGCACAAATTACCATGGGCAGCACGGTGACACAGTGGTTAGTCATGAGATCGAACCTCCTGTGTAGAGTTTGCATGTTCTCCCCGTGCTTGCGTGGGTTTCCTAAGGGCACTCTGGTTTCCTCCCACATTCCAAAGACATGCATTTCAGGTGGATTGGCCGGTCCAAATTGTCCCTAGGTGTGAATGAGCGAGCGAATTGTCTGTCCCTGTGTGCCCTGCGACTGGCTGGGAACCAGTTCAGAGTGTCCCCTGCCCATTGCCCGAGGATGGCTGGCATGGGCTCCAGAACCCCCGCGACCCTACTGAGGATAAGCCGTGCAGATAATGAATGGATGGATGGATAAGTTACCACTAAAACTATTACTTCAAATGCCACTAAAACAAGGCATTTGAAGGCCATTCTATTATCTTTCTCAAAGACAGTTACCATATGCAGTATTATTTAACAACAATTCAAATAAGGGTACATCATTTTCTTGCAAAACGTTACCATAAACAAAAATCTACAAGTAATCACAACACGTTTCATATTTACGGACAATTATTGTCTAAAGAAACCACGAAAGATGATTTGCTATAAGCGTTCTAAAGTTGGTGTCTGAGCTGCCTCAGTTCTATTTCTTCTTAGCATCAAACATCCATCCATCCATTTTCTGCGCTGCTTCTCCTAATTAGTGTTGCGGGGGGTGCTGGAGCCCATCCCAGCTATCTTCGGGTAATGGGCAGGGGAGACCCTGAACTGGTTGCCAGCCACTCACAGGCACATAGAGACAAACATCTCACTTGCTCATTCGCACTTTCGGACAATTCAGACTGGGCAATTAAGCTGAGCTGCATGTTTTTAGAATTTGGGAGGTCAAGTCAAGTCAAGTCAAATTTATTTTTATAGCCCTTAATCACAAAAATGTCTCAAAGGACTGCACAGGATTACAATGACACAATTACCTGATCTTAAACCAACATGCGGGCAAGGAACAACCCAAAACCTCAGCGTGAGGAAAGAGAGAAACCCTGAGAAGGGACCCCACAAATGGCATCCCCCTTCCAGGATGACCAGAGTGAATTACATTTAGCATTACAAACCGGAGTGCCCAGACAAAACCCATGCAGACACGGGGAGAACATGCAAACTCTGCACGGGGGGACTGAGGTAACTGGAATTAAACCCCTGGACCTCCGCACAGTGAGAGCACTCAAAGACCTTTCCAAAAGTTTCTCAAAGTTACTGGATGCAGTATCTATCCACTGTATTTTCCAGTATATAAGGCATACCCGATTATAAGGCGCACTTTCAAATATCTGGCCAATCTGGGAGTTTTTAGGTGTGCATTATAGTCTATAAAAAATACGGTATACATCCAGCATACTATATCACAACATTCTTTACTATTACTGTAAAATGTAGATGCGAATAAGATTAAAAAGCAGCAAAAATAGGCAGCGGTTACGGTCAATAAGTCCGGCACTTATACACGCCGTGTCAATCCAGCCTATTAGTCTTGCAGAAACCACAAAGGGTGTCCTTTTAAAGGCCTGCGGGTCACCTCATTAGCTTCCGGAGAAATTATGCAGCACAATTAGGGAATGAGGGATCCCGCCACCCGTCAACGCCGCGACAATCTGTGGGAACATGTGGCGGAAAAAAAGGCAAGGAGAGGAAGGTGAGCCAGTCCGGGATGAGTGCGGCAGATGGTGTTCATTGATTATTCATCACGCGTGATGGATGTCACTGTCAGAACTGTGTGCCGCTATCCAACTTGAAGCACCTGAGGGTCAGGATGCTAGGTGGGCTTGGGCATCGAGGAGGTTCTACCAGGACATTTAAGCTATTGTTCAATCACGGCATGTCCCAATTTGTGTATTTACACTCATGTATGCGGAGGGATCAGAGGGATTTAGGGCTGGAATGCTACATCGCGGCGGGATTAGGGGACGGTCCCACGTTGATTGCTTTACGGGCATCCGCGGAATGGGAGCTTGAACTCGTTCTGTGGGAGGGTAAAGCGGAGGCGGTTGGTTTTGTTTCAAGTTTGCGATCAAAAGCATTGAATCTTGCTCAGCAGTCACACATGAGCCTGTGTGTTGTTGCTGAAAACGCCGTTGGAATCGGCAGAATTCCTGATTAACACATCACTTTCAATTTACACCCTCGATGGAGGTAGCAGAGGTCAGGAAAAAGCAAAATGGGAGTTTGGGAGTGCGAAGTGGGGGCCTTTCCAAAATGTCACAACCGGAAATGAGGTTTTTCACATGGTTTGAACACCCTTTTCATGGCCAAATTCAAGCACTTTTTTAAGGATGATTATAAGCTCATATTCAAATGTTTCCAGTACCAATAAAAGGAAAATTCCGGTGTGGATCATGTATTTTCCAAAGCCCAAAAAATGTCTGCAATTCATACATGTGATTTTTATCTTGCATGAGTAAAAACCCCTACTTACGAACATTCGAGTTATGAAAAACGGTAGATACGAAGATTTTTTTCGGGGAGTTTTTCAGCGTGTCTAAAATTATTTGGCGCTGTAAGAGCTCACCCAGCATCCACCCCGAAGAAGAAATCCGGCGTCCTCTTCCTAGTTCCTGTGTAAACATACTACCTAGTTCCTGTGTAAACATACTACCGTAAATTCCGGACTATAGAGCGCACCTGATTATAAGCCGCACCCACCACATTTTGTACTTACACAAGCCGCACATTAAATTATGTAACACAATCACAGAATTAGCCCAAACCCGGCTTTGAGTCCTGCGATTGTAACTTAATATAAAGTACACAGTCTAAAAACCACAGCCGGCATAATGAACAGAAAATGATACCGGTACTTAAGGTTTGATGCAGACCTGCAGAGTTCGGGTACCCGTTGAAACTAATCCAAGGAAAAAAAGTCTATATCATTTATCATATAGACGTCGTCCCACGCTTCCTTATTCAGAAAAAAGCAAACAACACGCTCGCAAAGTGAAGTATACGTGCAGTAGCTCTGTTTCCTTCTTTATCGGACAGCTCGTTTGCATTTAACTTAAAAGCTACGTCATGTGCCTATCTTTTTGCAATTTGCATGCTAATTTAATTTGTGCACAAGTTACAACAAGTTGCAGTCTTCCTCGGCGCATATATTCCACTGGTCTAAATCTTACCTTTTGTACTCGAGCGCCGCTTGCGGCTGTTAGAAAAATTACATAAATTGGCCGCATCACTGAATAAGCCGCAGGGTTGAAGGTTTGGGAAAAAAGTAGCGGCTTATAGTCCGGAATTTACGGTATATTGTATCTCCAGTGCGCTAATAACTCGTTTTTATTGTTAAATATCTCGTGCATCCATTCAAAACGGTTGGTGTAAAGTGTAAAGAAGAGGTGAGCCGTTTTTATTTTTAAATGAAAGTGGAATAAGAAAGCTTGATGTGGTTGAGAAAATGGTTGTATCGCTTTTTTCGGCCACATACTACCACGCAGGAGGAAGTCGGGCAGCACTGAGCTTCTCTGTAATAGATGGTGAGAACTTAAGAGCAAAAGAGAGAAATGTATTGTTACCACAGAGCATGCCAGAATTATATGGTAAAGTTCAGTCAATGGACTTAAAAGCCACTGGAACTAAACCTCAGGAGAGTGATATGTTTATCATATTTAGAACTGAAGGTCCAAGGAACCCAAAAAGACCTTGAATCAGCGAACCCGGAAGCGGGTCAAACAGGCAAGTTTGGCCATATTCACCACCCGTTTAAGATTATCAAGTGAAAGATCACCAAATTGGGAAAAAAATCCCTGGACAGCTACCATGTCGCAAATCTATAATTATCAGACCTTTAATATGTGACGTATTTACATGGTCTTTAGAAATCTCTTCTCGTATGTGTTGAATCTTCTCATTAAACAAGAACATAACATCATGGGCTGAATGGGTAGAACTATCTGGAAAAATCCGTTGCCTCGTCTGCTACAGTGTCGAAAAGGATTTGGGGGTTATTCTTTTGTGCCGCAATCACCTTCGAAAAAATGGCTTGCAATGGTGGTTTGCAATAATCTGTGGTCTGTGCAGCCCTTTAAGACTCTTTGTGATTAAGGGCTATACGAATAAACACGACTTGACTTGACTACTTCAATGTGATCTGTTAATTATATGCAAATAGTCTTTATTATTGGGAACCTCCTGTGTGGGTTCAGACCCAGCTACTGGACTTCCTGTGCGGAGTTTGTATGTTCTCCCCGTGCCTGCGTGGGTTTCCTCCGGGCACTCCGGTTTCCTCCCACATTCCAAAGACATGCATTTCAGGTGGATTGGCCGGTCCAAATTGTCCCTAGGTGTGAATGAGCGAGCGAGTTGTCTGTCCCTGTGTGCCCTGCGATTGGCTGGCAACCAGTTCAGGGTGTCCCCTGCCCACTGCCCGTTGATTGCTGGGATGGACTCCAGCACTCCCGCGACCCTACTGAGGATAAGCGCGGCAGCTAATGAGATGAGATGAGATGAGATGAGTTTTTATTATTTCTTGCCAGTTTTAACAGCCTCTTAATTTGGTTTCAAATACATGCCGGTAATAAGCTAGTAGACATAAAATGCAAATTGTCTTTGAATATTTAAGAGTTTTCTCTTTCATTCTATCGCTGGGAGCGACAATGACAACTTTGAGCAAACACTCCCGAACTCTTATCTGGAAAGCAGTACGTCAAAAGGCTGTGAAAAATATTACGGAAAAAATGAGCATGTCGATTAAATGCTTAAATTTCACTCCGTGTACCCAAGGAAGTCCAAGGGCAATGACTTCCGTCTGTTTAAAATGTTTAAGTGCGTCTGTTTTCGTGCCACCAGGAAGAAGTTCCCCGCGTTGACTTGAACATTTTGTTGCCTAGCTTTACTGTTTATCATTTGAAGCAGATTTATGGAGCCGGCCGCCTCACCTCCAGCATTTTTAAGAGATCCAACTCCCTCCTGGCTTGACACCGGACTATGGGCAGTTAAGTTCCTCGCATTTCAATAGGGAGCTGAGTCTTGACCTGCCGACTGCCTCCTAAGCCCAGCCTCCAATAATCATAAAAAGAAAACTTCATCCTACAATTGGGCTTGCTGCCTGGGTCTTCTCTATTTAAATGCATGCTGGCATAAATCAACGTCCTCTCGTAAATCCCATTTGTGCGATGTGACCTCAGCTGAATTCAACTCTCATCCAAAGTCAAGAAGCTTCCTCTTGATTAAATACAAAATGTCAGTGGTAGGGTGGCAAATACAAGAATTGATGGCTGATGAATTGGTTCACGAAGGTCTTGATATCCCTTACAGGAAGTCGCACCCACATCGACTGAACTTCAGTTTTCGATGTAGGGTTCAAAAATTAACCGAAAAAACGTTCATGGAGATGTTTAGTTTCTAAAATACTTGGTCTCAGAATCCGGATCAAGGAATTGACCGGCTCTAACAACTGAGGAAACAGGGACTTCGTATGTTATTTTGTTTTCCTTCTGAAAATAAAAAAAAAAAAGTCTAGAATTACTACAAAAATACTACTACAGTATTATTTACTACGAAGACACTACACAAAGACAACTACAGTAATATTACAAAACACTAAACAAACTAGGAAAATACTACAAAAATTCTACAAAAATACTATGAAAAAACTGCTTTAAAAATACATCAAGTATACTCCTAGTGGAATACAAAAAAATACCAATACTTAATACTATATAATATATAATATCAAAAATTATTACAAAAATATTGCAAAAAAATACTACTATTAGTATTACAACAGAAATACTCCAAATTACACTTGTAGCGATACTACAAAAATACTGCAGAAATACTACAGGTATACAACAAACTTTCTTTTATGGAAATACTACAAAATACAATAGAGATCGTACAAAAATACTAAAAAGCAGTAATACTACAGTAAAAAATACTATAATCATAAAACTATTGTAATAATACAAAATACTACAAAAATACTACTGACATTCAACAAAAAAATCCACTTTCATAATACAACAAAAGTACCACAGAAATACTAAGAAAATACTGTTGTGGAAATACTACATAAAGATTACTTCAGAAATAGTACAAAAATAGTGCAAAAACAAAACGACAGTAACACTGAAAAAAACTACAGAACTTCAATAAAAATCCGATTTCAGAAATACTAAAAAAAAAAACGACAGCAATACTTCAAAACTAAATAAAAATAAATGAAATGAAATGAAATGATCTGCATTTATATAGCACTTTTCAAGTCAATGAAGACTTCCTTAATTTTTCTCAAGGCCCCATGGAAGCTGTTTAACATCATGTCTTTTCGGATCATGTAACCATTCAAAATAGTGACTACCATATAGTTAGACGGCGATTATGAATGCAGTATTTACTAATGTGCTGAAAGAAAAGGCGAATGAGGGCTGAGTTTGGACAAAACCCAACTCGTGTCATTCGTGAACAAAACATCTCTATGAGCCGGCTCTTGTAAGCAAACAAGGGAGCCGGCTCCCACACAATCAACAGCTGGTTGACCCCCCGAACACCCCCCTCCCCCGCCTTTTATTTCCACCTTCTTAAGTCATTCTGTGCATAATATTACATAATAATTGGCAGACATGGGACCAAGTCACACATGTGCAAGTCTCAAGTAAGTCTCAAGTCTTCACCTTCAAGTCCCAAGTAAGTCCCAAGTATTTTTTTCTTGGGCAAGTCAAGTCACAAGTCAAGTCCCGAGTCTTAGATTGCCAAGTCCAAGTCAAGTCACAAGTCATAAAAACAGCGACTCGAGTCGACTCGAGTCCAAGTCACTAAGTCTCAAGTCCCCATGTCTGATAATTGGTAATGTAGGAAAAAAAACAAAAAAGAGCTGTTTGGAACCCAAAAGAGCCAGCTCTTATAAGTGAGTCAAGCCGAAAAAGCCAGTTCTCTAAAAATAGTCGGAATTCCTATCCCTACAAGTAAACGCCATTATTGTATTTTGTTCAGAAAAGTTCTAATTCTTTAAAATAAATCTTTGTCAAGATCCAGAACAGGATCAGGACCCAATCGCGTGATGTTCTCACACAAGCCTTTATTTTACGGGAAATGGGGAGTCATGCACTTTAGGCAGCTGCTCTGGCGTGGAAAGACAGGAAGCCAGAGACCGACGAGATCGATTCCAATTGCCCGAGTTGATACCGGACAGATGGGGTCGATACCGGACAGGACGGGACAGACAAGATAGATAACGAAAATAAACAGAAATTAGATGGGAACAAAAACTGGAGAAAAAAACAAACAGGACAAAAACAGACGGAAACAAAACTGGAACCCAAAATTAAACAGGACAACAATAAACGGGAACAATACCAGACTGGAAATGCCAACAGGAAAACAGGACCGAGTCAGAACCCATGTCTAATGGGGCAGAGGTTCGTTTGACGGGCTGACAAAGGAAGCAAGGAAGCGCTGAGCTTAACATAGTCAGAAAGCCAATCTCTCAACGAGCCGCAGCTGGCGCCACACGGGCCGGGCCAATTGGGCCCCATGGCAACCGTGACATACACGGGCGTGGCCAATTGGGCACCATGGTAACCATGACTGCCTTCTTTTTACAGTAACGGAAAAAGTTACTTTTAGTGGTAACTAGTTACTTCTACTATAGAGTAATTTACGTTATTAACTCAGTTACTTTCTCAAAGAAATAGTGAAGAACTATTACTTATGCCTTTAAGAGTAACGTGCCCTATACCATTCAGGGATTGAGCAACAGAAGTCAGCAAGGAACCGATGCAGCCCCCCGAACATTTGGCCGCCTCTCCATTAGACCCCACTTCCCGAGAGTATTGTATTGGCTCAATTGGATTACAGCAAAGTGCCGGCTGCTGGCAGATCCCTCACATGATTTGCCGGCTGTGTTGGCGCTCTGGAAATTGCAATTTGGCCGCTGCAATATCTTCCACGCTTCAAAAAAATGAGATCTTCAAAATGAAGAAGGCGGATCGCTGGAAACATTCGCCTAAACCCCCCCTCGGCAACCACAACGAGAAATTAGGCCTGCACCTATTTTATGACCCCATCCTGGGCTTTCTTTAAAGCAAAGACGAGCATGTTTTTCGAGGCTGTAAAACAGCCGAGGGTTTTAATTCAATCTGGTTTGGAAACGGCATCCGATTCGATGAGAGGGGGCGGGAAGTGTTTTAAAAGTCGACTGAGATTCGATCTGCAACCTTAGTGGAACCGTTTAAATCCAGGCTTAAAACACACTTCTATTCTATAGCTTATGAATGACCTATATTTCATGTTGACAATATCTGTGTATTAATTGTGATTGCAACATCCATTTTGGCCTGGTCATCCTAAAAGGGGGACTACGTCATGTGCAGTCCCTTCTCAAGGTTTCTTCATTTTCCTCATGCCGAGGTTTTTGAGTTTTTGTTTGAGTCCTTGCCCTCATGTAGGTTTCAGATCAGGGGATGACGTAACAATAGTCTGTAGTTTGCAGCAGTCTGTGGCCTGAGCAGCCCTTTGAGAATCATTGTGATAAAGGGCTATACAATGCGTCTCGTCCTAATAAACTGGTGAGGAAAGCGAGCTCTGTTGTGGGCACAGAGCTGGACAGCCTGACAACAGTAGCTGAGAGACGGGCACTGAAAAAGCTGCGGTAAATCATGGACAATTCATCACATCCACTACACAGCATCATCTCCAAACGGAAGAACAGCTTCAGTGACAGACTGCTGTCACAGTCTTGTTCCACGGACAGACTGAGGAGATAATTTCTTCCTCACGCCATGAGGCTATTTAACTCCACCCGGGGGAGTAAAAGCCCACATTAAATCACACCCCCACATTGCTTTTTACCGTATTTTTATTACAGTGTGTATTCTATGTAGCACTGTCTACATACTCTATATCAACACATTACATTGGGTATTTATGTATTATATTCCTTTTACTTTATTTTTGTTTTATTTTCAACACAAGGATACTGCTGGAACTGTGAATTTCCCTAGGGGGATGAATAAAGCATCTATCTATCTATCTATCTATCTATCTATCTATCTATCTATCTATCTATCTATCTATCTATCTATCTATCTATCTATCTATCTATCTATCTATCTATCTATCTATCTATCTATCTATCTATCTATCTATCTGTCTATCTATCTATCTATCTATCTATCCATCTATCTATCTATCTATCTATCTATCTATCTATCTATCTATCTATCTATCTATCTATCTATCTATCTATCTATCTATCTATCTATCTATCTATCTATCTATCTATCTATCTATCTATCTATCTATCTATCTACAAATAACATGACTTGACTTGACAGCGCACCACAAAGACGGTTTCGGCTCCGGTTTTGACATCCCGCTGGCTTTGCACGATATTTTTGGCATGGCCATTCTCGTCTGGCTTTATCTCAGTTCATCAGGATTTTACATTTCACGCTGTCATTAATAGACAGCAGCCATCGCTCCGCTATGCAAATGCAAAGAGCTGCGACTAATCCATATTGGAGCTTTTGAGATTTTTGAAGGCCATCTTGTATGACGGATTCGAAGTGGAAAGGCAGATTGGTGTTAGAAATACAAATCCAGATTGTTTTTAGCTATAAGTGTGCCCAATAAGATCAGATTTTCCTTATGAAATTGACATAAACCACATAAATAAGACAACAAAATTAAATTGATATAACAAACCTTGGGAACAACAATTTGTCAGCAGTAAGAGCCAGGAGCAAAGACATAACAGTCAACTTCTGCCAATTTATCCCCAAGACTCTGTTCAGCGATAATTAACACAACCCGGCACCTATTTATTCACAGCAGGACAGACTGTAGAATACCGCGACAATATTTTCTAACAAGATAAGATGAAATAAGAAGTGTTCAAAGTTTTTTTAGGACGGGTCTGTTATAAGCCGTTGGCTTCAACCTGTCATTCCCATTTTTCTTTTCAGGTGATTTGTTCATTATGTGATGTGATGTTTGTTACAAAATAATTGAAAATAAGAAAATAAACGAGGAATACAAACATTAGCAAATTACGATGACGTTGACTTCTGATACCAGTGACAGAGACGAGCCGGATTAGACATGAAATGGGCACGACTCGATGAGTCTAATAAAAAAATGAGGTTTCCACAGAACAAAAGAAGTCTCGAACAAAAATTGTTATACACTGTAGACTATTTGATCAAAAAACAAATAAAATACAGGGAAAAAGTATTCGCTGACAGGCAAGTTAAAAGCACAAAACAAAAACTTATCATGGTCATCTTCAAAATTGAATAACGCACATTTTTTTCCCTAAAAAGAACATTTGTATTTAGGGTACGCGTTTTACTCTAGGTTTTACGGTAGCCTTGCAATGATTGATCAGTCGAAAAATAATGGATTCAAAGGGAATCGAACCCGGGTCATAGCGTGTGTCGAATCCTAACAACTAGATCATTAGTGATATGGATAAAATACAGGGATGATCGTAAGAGAATGGAGAAAACAGAAAGTCGTCCTGAAAAATAAATAAAGAAACGCAAAAAAGCACAAAGGGAAACAATTATTTAGTGTATTTGATGAAGAATTGATCTTTTAAGGACATAAAATAAATACATTGTAAATTTTCTATCCATCTATCTCATATCCCTCGAGAGGGGTGACCGACAGAAAGACAAACACATACACAGAAACAAAGAAAAGACAAAAGGAAAAAGAAGCAAAAAACAAAAAATTGGACCACGGCCAACCCAAATGCCCAAACACCCAAACAAGTTAAGCACCTCGGCACCCAAGTTGGTCATGCTTTCGTCCCTCCAGATGAAACGGGACACCAGAAAGCGGCTATGTCACTCGGGTCAGGGTGACACAACACATTCTTCTGTTTGACAGCAGGGCCCGACAGCTTTCACTGGTTTACCCCTGCTGCATCATACAGGTGCCCTGCCCATCCCCCTTCTAAACATCCCACTATCCTTTCACAACACCTCTCCACTCATTCCTATCTCTAACAAGAGCTCTAGCTTCCACTATATTTAGACCTCTTTCCTGGAGTGCACTCAAAACACTGTCCATCCACGTCAATCGCAGCCTTCCTCTTGATCTCCTTCCATTTATTTCTGCTAAATTTGTCAATTTTGAGTTCGTATTTTGTTCCTGGTTTATGTCGTCAATACATGATTTTAATCATGGCTGTGTTCAACAACGTTTGTCACTTCGATATCGATTTAATTGCAATGCTTAGTTTGAGCTGAGAGTGTGTATGTTAGATGCGAACCATGAAGGCGGAAATAATCATATTTTTTTTATACGTTTAACAGGAAGATTTTCACGACCGATCATAAAACTTAGCATGCTAGAACATCAAACCTAACACGTTTTATCTTAAAATTCATAGCACTGAATGTGAAGCTCATTTCGATTCGGCACCTGCTCAAATGTGACGTGTATCTCGTCAGTATCACACTTCTCACCAAACATGTAAACCCGTTTAGAGGTGAAACTTATTAAAAAGTGTAGTGAACATGGGTGGTAAATAAAATTATTCTAACAAACAATTTATTGACCAATTAAATTAAAGAGCCGTGTTTATTCTTTTGGAAACCTGTCTCGCCTTTTTGGAGCACCACATATGTTTTTTGATCATTATGTCAGGAAAACAGATGAAAACCTTGTTTGGTAATTCTGAAGAGTACACACTCTTTAGGTGAATTATTTTTAACATTTTTGATAGTTAAATATACTTTAATCAAGACACACACACTCTTGGATTTATTGGACTTTTCTTTTACTAATCATCTACTCAAGAAGCTTGAATAGAACACAAAAACAAACCAAACATAAAACAAAACAAAACAAAACTAGAAGTTGAGAACTGGCACCATTTGGATGGACAATAACATTGGCTTGATTATTTCGTTACAGTAATCCCTCGGTTATCGCGGTTAATAGGGACCATACCACCCGCGAAAAGTGAAAATCCGCGAAGTAGCGACGCCCCTTCAAAAACGCTTAAAAAAAGTATTTTATTATTTATTTATTTTTTTATATTTTTTTTAGACCCACGAAGCTCTGAACCCGTAAACGTGGAACCGCGAAGTAGCGAGGTCCCACTGTATTGTATTTTGATAGCGTTCCTCTTTTAACGTCACACAGATACCAATACCTAGCAACCACGGGAGTTCTGCGAAGTTCTGCGTTGATATAGATGACGGCCCAGTCTTTATGTCCTCGGCTGTGGAGAGATGAGGAATCCCTGTAGGCTTGAGACCCAGTTGGGAAGAGGACCACAGGAGGCAGGGTTTTGAAGCAGAGGTCAACTGCCGGTCGCTTGAGGCTTCTGTGAGGTCTCTGGCTTTGTCCCACCGGTTTGGCTGCTGGCTTGATCAAGCTTGGCTGCTGACTTGGCAAGTTTCTCTGGCTGCTTGTTGAGCAGAGACTTAGTCAGGACCGGTCAGTGTTTTGTTCCAGTTCCTCTTGTTGGGAAATGCCCTGTTGCCTTCTGGCTGGCCAAATTCAGACTGCCCTTACGAGGTGAAACGTGTACCAGCTCTCACCTGGGAGGGGCGGACCCCCTGTGGTGGAGTTGTCACGCTAACCTGTGATGCACATATGCAAGTCAAGTCAAGTCATGTTTATGTGTATAGCCCTTAATCACAAAGAGTCTCAAAGAGCTACACAGACCAAGCTAATGTCCCCCTCCCTAACCTCTCATGCCACCAGTTACAGTCAGATAACATATCTATGTGATTGACTTCAACCACAGTATTCACCTCACAAGTTTTGACATTGTTTAATCATTTTCTGACATTGCAAAACAAGATTCTAACCAAACGTTGAATTCTCCACAAAAGTGGAACGAATCACGTTGAATGTAAAATGTATGTGTTTCTTTCTTGGTGTGGCAGCTATTCGTTTGACTCGTAATGCTACTCATTCCGATGCGACAAACAAATTAGTCGGGGGCTAAATCTCCTTTTGTTTAGCGCCGCGAGCAACGGCAAACGTCCGCCAAAGAGACAAATGACGTCTCGCTAACGTCCGGTTCTCGGTGGAGTTGCGCTCCTGACGTTGGAGTATGGATTTCCTCGTCCGGTACCTGCGAGACCCTTAATGATATTTAGACAAAGTGCATCTGACAAACAAGAGAGCGATGGGCGAGACAAGGTCGTGTTTTCCTCGGGTAGATGGAATGCGAGAGGAAAGGCGACAGGGAGAACATGGATACAGACGCCGATTGCCGGGCTGCCGCAAGAGATGGATACATCGGATTTTACAGTCGTATCAATCACAGGCGGAGAAGTGATAGATCCTAGCTTTTTTTTCTAACCCCCATAGGGATGAGAGTCAGGCAGTGATCTGAACAACAAAGACTGTTTTTAAGAAATTGTCTCACTGGTTGAGTTCAGGGGCAACACAAACATACAAACATAATTCGGGACCCCTCTCACCCCCATCATGGACTGCAGGTACTGCAGGACCACTCGGTTCTGCAACCTTTTTTTTCTCGAAAAATTACCAGCAAAACTAAAACGTACCATATATACTGGTATACAAGCCTACATCGCATATAAGTAAAACAACTTTTAAAAAGCTGCAAACTAAAAGTCAAGCCATGTTTATTTGTATAGCCCTTAATCACAAGAAGTCTCAAAGGGCTGTACAGACTTCTAATACACACTATCCCTTGATCTAAAACCTACATGAGGGCAAGGGAATGTTGATCAGGCTGCAATGGATGTAGCAAGGGCATCTACAGACAATACACAGACATCATCAACATGAAATATCGATAATAACAGAAAGTCTTGTTGACAGTTTACTAAAGTCAACATAATTTATAAGCTATTGAATATAAGTGAGTTTTAGGCCTAGATTTAAACACTTCCAGTAAGTTTACAGTTTGAAAGTCAGAAGGCAGAGCATTCCACACTACCTGGGCCAGAATGGAGAATGCTCTCGAACCTGCAGATTTCTTCTTGGCTCTTGGGAGCACTAAAAATGTGTACCCAAAATATTTATATAGGTGTACCTCAACATTGATATTTGTTTGATTATGTAAATGACAAAGATTAATATTCTGTTGAAATATAATCATTCACTGTACGTTCCAGTAGCGCATCAATGACAGACATTTGTAAATTATCTTTTTTTTTTGCAACCATTTCTTCTTTAACTGAATCATTCTTGTTCCTGTTTTCCACTTTTCCTTCTTCTTATGGCGAACTTTCTTGGGACCTATCGTTATGGGCAGAAAAGGGAAATAAAACCAACAAAGGCACAATAAAATGAAATGTTACCCAACCGTTTTTTTTTCTTAGCATTATTTTGCAAGGCAAAGGCCTGCAACCTACTGAAAACAGGTCCATGACCCAGTTTTGGGTCCCGACCCACAAGGGATGTTTCAGTGAATGATTTGTAAGAAAACACACTCCCATATGATTAATCTTACAATAACGTGGATAATTCGCTAATAGATGCTATTTCGACTTACGATTGGGCTAATGGCGTGAACTGTGAGTGAAACATGCTCGATAGCCAAAGCAAAAAGCAGCAGGCGTTATTTTCAAAAGGAAATTTCCACTCTTTGTTGCACACTATTTTGTCACGGAAATGCATTTTCCAGGTCATTCTTAAAGGTGGGGTGTGTTGTTTGAGGTGTCATTAAAATGTTGAAAGTAGAATATTTTCTCTATTCTGTAAGTGTTACCAATGAGTAACTGAGTTCAAAGATCTCATATTCATCTCATCTCATCTCATCTCATCAGCTGCACCGCTTATCCTCAGTAGGGTCGCGGGGGTGCTGGAGCCCATCCCAGCAATCATCGGGCAGTGGGCAGGGGACACCCTGAACTGGTTGCCAGCCAATCACAGGGCACACAGGGACAGACAACTTGCTCGCTCATTCACACCTAGGGACAATTTGGACCGGCCAATCCACCTGAAATGCATGTCTTTGGAATGTGGGAGGAAACCCACGCAAGCACGGGGAGAACATACAAACTCCGCACAGTAAGTCCGGTAGCTGGATTCGAACCCACACAGGAGGTTCCCAAGACCTTAGAACTGTGCCGCACATCCGCTAACCACTGCGCCGCCGTGCTGCCCGATCTCATGTTGTTTCCCACAAAACCTAGTTGTTTTTATCTTTCTTTTAGCTAAGCTGTTTGAACCGCAGTAGGAGGAAGAGGTGGCGAGTGACTATATGCAGGTCACTGCAGTTTGAGTTTAGAATGAAAATGGTGAAAGTAAGAAAATGCCAATTGCCAACAAAAAAACCCAAAAGGAAAAAAAAGAGTTTATTCGAAAACACATCTAAGAAATGCATGTACTTGCACGCACACTATGATGAGCTTAACAGAGGCTGCTATGATGACACAAGCCAGAAGATGGCGAATAATATAGAGGACCAGATTCAACCCTAATGCCTTCAGTAGTACATCCAAAAATTGATATCACGGCCAGGTGAATTAATATTGTATCATAAGATAATGAAGCGATATGTCAAGATATTGGAAATGTAGTCCTTTGACTGCCCCCCCCCTCGCCCACACACAATTTCATCTCCTGTTTTCTGTAAAATGAGAAAAAAAACACCAAAAGCAAATGTTCTTCTTCATCCATCTTCTTTATTACCTGACTAGCCGCTATTTTCTCCTTTCTCCCGCCACAATCACCGATCAATCCGCTCACATTCACCTAGTCATGAATTATAAATGTCTTTATTTATTCACCCTCGCTCGCTACAGGGGCTTTGGAGGAGTGGGGGCTATGTTTTATAACGTTCCTAGCACACTCGGCGGGTGAATACTCCATCCGTGGCCAACAGCTTGTGGAGCGATATGACGTTTCTGGGCGGATTACAGAGCCAGGCCATCACAGCGGAGCTCATTTGTCCATTCCGTGTCACTTTTCGAGTAGCAGGCGTTGGTGGGAAATGGTGGAGATTGAAGAAGATGTGGTACTTTAGTGGGAGCCATTTTATCATCTTTTGCTGGTCCCCTGAGGCTTCCCATTTTGGAGTGTTTGCTGAGATGTGTGTTTGTTTGAATCACATATCTTGATTTGATTGCCCTTCTCTCCACAGAAATGCAGTTGCCACTGATTCAACATTGACCTCTGTCTCGGACCCCATCGTGTAACGTTGCTTATTGGCAGAGCAGTGCTTTGATAAATGAGTTGGATTTTTAGGGTGAACAATTTTAATTTATAATATTAATAATAATATGCAATGGAGGGAATAATCGGACTAGCCGCAGGGCAAGAAAAACAAATGCAACTCATGCAGTGTTTCCCATTACAGTGGAACCTCGGTTTTCGAACGACTCACAGTTCGAACAAATCGGAGTCCGAGCAAAAAATTCGAGAAATTCTTGCTTCGTAGTCCGAACAAAAATCGGAGTCCGAACGCCGGTACGACGCGTGAGTGCGTACGCGAGGGTGGGATGCTGAGCGGCATACGGGTGATGAAAATACGTGCAGTCGCAAAACCACGTTAAGTATTACGCGATACAGCTATGGCTAACTGTTGTGCAGTGGTACCGTCCAGGGGTGGATGTTTCACATCACATTTTTTTTTCTCCTTTTAATTTTCTCAGGTGCAATTGCACCTCCACTACACTAGGGGGCGTACGAGATTAAACAAATGTGTAGCAAATGGGCCGAGTTACAGAATTTCGTCGAACTCCACCACCCGATGAAGCTGCAGCCACCAGAGTCATTAATGACTTTAACGACACTGTCATGAACCACTTCCAAAAAGTGCTAAAAAGAAGGCAGAAGCAAGTATCATTGCATAGATATTTTAAGAGAAAAGAACATCCTGTAGCCGAGTCATCCGTAGCAAAAAGATTTGAACGTGTGAGCACCCCTCAGACAGAAGAGCTCCCTGAAGTTTTTATGGAAGGGGACTCTCCTTCCAAACAATAATTTTCCTTCCTCCTCCATCCATCTCCACCGTCCACCTGCGCCTTCTGCTGACCACCACAAAGGTAAAAAATCCTATTCATAATTCTTTTCTTTATCCTTTTTTTTTTATTTTTACACATTCATGTTAGCGTAATCTTTCGTACGGAAGATTACGATAACGCGGACGTACGATTAGCCTGGTTTACATTTATGTTTATGTTATTTATGTCTTAAAGGTTCAGGGTGTTGGAACGGATTAAAACGATTTACTTTATTTGAAATGGTTTCGGTGTTCGAACAAATCGCTTTTCGAACAGGGTTCTGGAACGGATTTTGGTCGAGAACCGAGGTTCCACTGTATTAGGAATATTCTGGTGGGCCGCTGACATTTGATTGGTCCCGCCAGAATCTTATAAACCTGTACTTTAGAAATAAATGAATTATAGTTTAAAATTTACATAACTTTTAAATTTTTCTTTATATAAATGATCTCAAAAGCCATGGTCTGTATTCATTCTTTGTATCCATAAGTCAAATGGAATCTTGGTCAGGCAAATACTGCAGCAGAGCCATTAACAAAATAAAAAACTATTCCCACCCTGGCCACCATCTCTTTGACCCCTTTACCTTCTAGTAGGCGCTACAGGTCTCTCAAAACTAGGACGAACAGGGTCAGAGCCAGCTTCTTCCCCAGGGCCATGACAACCCTAAACGGACGCACAAAACTGTGAAAAATATCTTGCGACAAACAGTGTATAATACATACTATTATAGATATATCCATCCATCCATTATCTGATCCCTCAGTAGGGTCGCGGGGGTGCTGGAGCCAATCCCAGCTTTCTTCGGGCAGTGGGCAGGGGACACCCTGAACTGGTTGCCAGCCAGTCGCAGGGTACACAGGGACAGACAATTCGCTCGCTCATTCACACCTACGGACTATTTGGACCGGCCAATTAACCTAACATGCATTTTTGGGGAATGTGGGAGGAAACCGGTGTGCCCGGGGAAAACCCATGCAAGCAACGGGAGAACATGCAAACTCCACACAGGAAGGTTTGATCTCATGACATCAGAACTGTGCCGCACATGCGCTAACCACTGCGCTGCTGTGCTGCCTTATCCACACACAAAAACTGGCAGTCTTTATGCCCATGTATATACATTTTCTAATATCCGTTGATGAAGAAATGATGATACAACCTCCAGAATGCACTTGCAAATCAGTGTTGAATTAATTAATTGCTGCTAAACTTTGCACTTATATTACTGCACTATTGATACAATGCAATCTTCTTCAATGTATTATAATTATTATAACTTAGGCCAGTTTTTCTAAGCACTATGTTCCATCCATTCGTTCTGCCTATCCGGAGCAGGTCGCGGGGGCAAAGAGCCTCAGCAGGGAAGCCCAGACCTCAAAGAGATTTCCGGTTTCCAACATGGCGGCGCGTGTTTACGTTGCGGCTGATTGTTACCCGGTTATCCTACTAATTACAACTGTCCTCCTGCTTTCCTTTTTGGATACATGCGTGGCCAATAAGACCTACAGTCGGGAGGAGCTCATCCGACTAGGTGGGTGTCTAAATTTCGACTTTTCGGGCACTTTTTATACCACCCACGACATCCCAAATGAGCTCCAAAGGGACTCGGGTTCGCCCTGCTTTCCCGCTCCACCGAAGAAAAAGAAGAAAAATCGGAGACGAAGACGGCGAAAAGATAGAAAACAGAAGCGAGGATGTCGTGCAGGGAAGCGTGTGAAGTTGATGGAGCAACGACATGAAGATCTGTCTAATCCAACCATCATTTCTTCGTCGATTCTACGAGTAAACCGACAACCGAAGCCCAACGCACACAACCGGCATCTCGTGACGATCTCTACAAAGGCTACAGCTAAGTCAAATGATTCAAAGCTAAAATTTGGTCTTTTGAATGTTAGATCGCTCGCTCCTAAAGCTTTACTTGTAGATAATATTATTCGTGATTATAAACTTAACTGTATTGGTCTCTGTGAAACGTGGTTACGCCCGGATGAGTATTTAGCTCTAAATTATGCTTCTCCCCCAGATTACGAGAGCAGCCATATAGCACGCACGTTGAAAAAGGGTGGCGGTGTCGCGCTAATCTCTGAAAAATCGCTTAAATTTAATCCACGTACCTCTAATAATTACAAAACGTTTGAGGCTCTTGTGATGCGGTCCCCCCTATTGTCAATTGACGTAATAACTATCTATCGCGCACCAGGACCATACACAACTTTCTTAGACGAATTCGCCGAACTTCTGTCTGAACTAGTAACCTACGCAGACAAAATTATTATTATGGGGGACTTTAACATTCATATGAACTCTCCACTCAGTTCACTCACTGTTGCGTTTCAGTCTATAATTGATGCTTTTGGTTTTAATCAACTGGTTGATTTGCCAACCCATAAAGATGGAAACACGCTCGACTTGGTTCTGACTCGAGGAGTTTCAACCTCAAACATGGCGGTGCTATCGTGTACTACAGTTATCTCGGATCATTATTTAGTTACATTTGAGGTGCTAGCTAAATGTAGTACCAAAAAAACTGAAGGATTCACCGGACGCAATATAAGCACAGGCACAGTTTCTGAGCTCTCCGATATTCTTCCAG
This sequence comes from Urocampus carinirostris, assembly GCF_059441175.1. Taxonomy (NCBI): domain Eukaryota; kingdom Metazoa; phylum Chordata; class Actinopteri; order Syngnathiformes; family Syngnathidae; genus Urocampus; species Urocampus carinirostris. Next base: position 13,463,647 of record NC_142364.1, read on the forward strand.
GAGCAGTTGCGTCCTTTCCTTCCTACATAGGCTGCATAGAACCACTCCTAAATGAATTTAACGCTACCCTGGCCAATGCCCTGGATTTAGTTGCGCCCATCCGGCATAAATTACGACCTAAAAGACGCACACCTTGGTTTAATGATGAAACTAGATCCCTTAAACGAGAATGCAGGAAATCTGAAAGAAAATGGCGCGCTACCAAGCTTGAAGTTTTCCATCAAATCTAGTGTGATAGTTTGTTGAAGTATAAAGCGGCCCTGGCCTCTGCAAAATCAGCCTACCTTTCGAAAGTGATTGCGTCACAAAAGAACAATCCCAAGGCCCTTTTTGACACTGTAGCATCACTTACAAGGCAACAGACTATCCCAGATAGCTCCACCCATTCTGCTCACGACATAATGGTCTTCTTTACTAAGAAGATCCAGAGCATACAGGAAGAAATTGCTAAAGACAATATTAATTCAACACATACTAAAGCACTCAAATCCCTAGATGCACGACATGGTGGCTGTCCAGGGACTTGGTCCCGTTTTAGTGAACTGTCACTCGAAAATCTTAAACAGATGGTGAATACTGCCAAACCGACGACTTGCCAGTTCGACCCACTTCCAGGTTCACTTATTAAAGGTCTCTTTGGCGTTCTTGCACCTTCAGTTCTAAATATTTTAAACATATCACTCGCCTCTGGTGTAGTTCCAGCTGCTTTTAAGTCCGCTGTCATTAAACCCACACTGAAACGACCCAACCTAGATCCAGAAAACTTATGTAATTATAGACCTGTGTCAAACCTACCGTTTCTTTCTAAAATACTTGAAAAAGTAGTGGCACAGCAGCTGAATGATTTCATGTCCGATAACAATCTCTTTGAATCGATGCAATCAGGATTCAGGGCTAACCACTCTACTGAGACAGCTCTGATAAAGGTAACCAATGATCTCCTACGGGCAATGGACTCGGGCGCATCATCACTTTTGCTGCTGCTGGACATTAGTGCTGCATTTGACACAGTGGACCATATTATCTTGCTAGAACGGTTGGAAAAATGGATTGGTCTCTCAGGAAACGTCCTATTATGGTTCAGATCTTACCTCTCAGATAGGACACACTGCGTTAAATATGGCGAATTGACATCTAAGCCATTTAGTGTAACTTGTGGTGTTCCGCAGGGTTCAGTGCTTGGCCCCCTTCTCTTCAGCATTTATATGCTTCCACTAGGTGATATTATTCGCAAGTATAACATCAGTTTCCATTGTTACGCAGATGACACTCAACTCTATTTCCCGATGGAGGAATCTACCACACTAAACTGTGGAACTTTGGAGGCCTGCCTCACTGAGATAAAAGAGTGGATGTCACTCAATTTCCTGCGTCTTAACCCTGAAAAGACTGAAATGTTAGTAATTGGTCCTTCTAAGTCCCGTGACTTATTCTCTAAAACCGCAGTGAACTTGGACAATTGCCACATCACACAGAGTGACTCACTTAAAAATTTAGGTGTCATTTTCGACCCTGATCTGTCCTTTCAAACACACGTGAAGAAAATTACTAGAACCGCTTTCTTCCATCTCCGTAACATTGCTAAAATTCGTCCTATACTTTCTCAGTCGGATGCGGAAATCATAATTCATGCGTTTGTTACCTCCCGTCTCGACTACTGTAATGCACTACTTTCCGGTCTTCCGATGACCAGACTCAAGAGTCTTCAGCTGGTACAAAATGCTGCAGCGAGGCTTTTAACAAGGACAAAAAAGTATGATCACATCACCCCAATTTTGGCTAACCTGCATTGGCTCCCTGTTAGCCTAAGATGCGATTTTAAGGTTCTCCTACTACTATACAAAATCATACATGGACTTTCCCCCTCGTATCTTTCAGATCTGATCTGCCCTTATGTCCCGGCCCGAAGCCTTCGTTCCGAGAGCGCCGGTCTCCTGGTGATCCCAAGAGCCAAGAAGTGTTCCGCTGGTTCGAGAGCGTTCTCCATCCGGGCACCGGTGTTGTGGAATGCTCTTCCCCCTGATATCCGATCTGCAACCTCGGTGGAAATGTTTAAATCTAGGCTTAAAACTCACTTCTACTCTATAGCATACGAGTAACCTAATCTTCTTATATGTAATAACTTGTGAAGCCCTTAGAGACTAATTGTGATTAAGGGCTATACAAATAAAAATGACTTGACTTGACTTGACCTCTCCACCACCAGCCACTTCATCCAGCTCATCAGACTGGATCCCGAAGCATTTCTAAGCCAGCCTAGAAACATAGTCTTTCTAGAGCACAGGTGCCAAACTCACGGCCCGCGGGCCACATCCGGCCCGGCGTACAATTATATCCGGCCCGTGAAATCATTTTATATACATCTACTATAATGGCCCGGGTCTATGAAACGCTGATAACTTTCAATGAAATGAAATGAAATTATCTGCATTTATGTAGCGCTTTTCAAGTCAATGAAGACTTCCCAAAGCGCTTTACATTGTGCTTCACATTTACCCATTCACACACACTCACACACCAATAGCGGTCGTGCAGCCATGCAAGGCGCCAACCTGCTTATTGGGGGCATTAGGGATTCAGTGTCTTACCCAAGGACACTTCAACGGAGGAGCCGGGATTCGAACTGCGATCTCTTGATCCCCAGACGAGCGCTCTACCTCCTGAGCTAATGCCGCCCATAAACTTCAAACTATACTTGGATGCTAAAAACCACAATGACAGAGAAAATTAGGTTAACTGACATTACCGGTAATCCTGCGAGTCTTATTTGTAGAACTTTTGTGGCCGTAATTAAGGAATTTAATCTATAACGGCACCACAAGACAAAACTTCAGAGTAAGCTGAAAAACTTGAATCCAGAGAAAAGATACAGAGAGTTGAAGAGTTAAAGAAGACTATGAAGATGTTTTTCACCAAAGCAAATTACCAAAGTGAAAAGCACAAATTTTATTTATATTTCCGTTTTTTCATATCTTCAATTTGTATAGTTTTGACAGGAGATATTTTTATGGAGAGCAACGATTTTTAATTCATCTAGTGTTTAAGTCTGTTTATTCTGGAATAATATTCCTGACTGTTTTAAATTCATATTTGTTTTTTTTTTTTTTTTTTTTTTTTTTTTTAAATGAAAGTTTTAGTGTATTCAATAAATATTTATCCTGTTCGCCCGCGACAAAAGGTGTGGTTTGAGTTTTGACTCTCTGTATAATTGAGTTTGACACCCCTGTTCTAGAGTGTCCAAGGTTGTGCCTGGGGCCTCCTGCCGGTGGGACGTGACCGGAACACCACCCGAGGGAGACGTCTAAGAGGCATTCTCATCAGATGCTCCAGCCACCTCAACTGGCTCCTCTTAGAGCGGAGGAGCAGCGGCTCTAGACTGAGCTCCTCACGGATGTCTGAGCTTCTCAACTTATTTCTTAGGGAGAGCCCTGCCACCAGCGTTCACTCTAAGCTGCACGCGTGCGCAATCGCGCACTACCTGCACATTCTCAGTGCACAAGAAAATCTAGCCAGCGCAATGTTCCCTCGAAGCTGCCTGTGTGACTTTTCAGAGGTTTTCGAAAACCGGCTTCTTCGGCTCGGCTCACTAAAAGGAACCGGCTCTTTCGGGTCCTAAACGGCTCTTCAGGTTGTTTTTGCTTCTTTCATCCCTATATGACCAAATATTATGTAAAATTATGCACAAAATGACTTAAAGGAAGGGGGAATAGAACAAAAAAGAAAAAAAAATACCAAAATGAAAAAGTAGTGAAAAGCTGACAAAAAAAGAAACAAAAGGAAGAGAAAAAAAGAAGGAAAAATTCAGAAAAAAAGCCAGAAAAAAAGAAAAGAAATAAACAAAGGAAAACAAGTAAATAGAGAACAAAAAGAAAAAAGTAACAGCTAGGAAAAAAGAAACACAATGAGATTTTTTAAAAGGGATTTAAAAAAAAGAAAAAAACAGGGGAAAAGAAGAAAAAGTTTGTGTTGCATTCAAATAAATTCCAATTATACCAAGTCAATCTTGTTGCCAGCCTTCTACTTACACAAAAAAATGTGATTAAATACAGTTGTGTATTGTGCAACTGACTAAATAAGCCCCCAAAAATGGTAGTATTATGCGACAAAAGATACCAGGAAAAAAAAGAAATGGAAATCTTGTGAAATAATTGTTGTATAAACAAATAACGTTTGTAGGCCGTACAACATTTGCAATAATACATTAATCAATTCATTCAAAAGTGAAAACAATTTTTGCATTGCCGGAAACTCAGCAAAATGTAACGTGATATCAAGTTTTGGACATGTTTGAAAATGGATTAGTTGCCACACTTGGGATTGCTGTTGCTCACTGTTGTTTCAAGCGTTGCCCACCGACTTTGTGTGAACGCTCAGACCTGTGGAAAATTAGAGGGAACATTGGCTGCCACCCTGCGGAGGAAACTTATTTCAACCACTTGTATCAGGGATCTTGTTCTTTCGGTCATGACTCACAGCTTACAAATATAGGTGAGGGCAGGAACGTAAATCGAGAGCTTTGCTTTTCGGCTCAGCTCTTTCTTTACCGAAACGGACTGTTACAGGGTCTGCATGACGGCAGACGCTGCACCGATCCGTCTGTCGATCTCACGTTCAATCCCACTCGTGACCAAGACCCCGGGACACTTGAACCCCTCCACTTGGGGCAGGATCTCTCTTACACTATCGGTACAAAGCATTATTCTTCACTGCATTATTATTATTATTATCATAACTTAGGCCAATTTTCTAAGCACTATGTTGTAATTGTTATTTTTGGGGCCTATTCACCCTGACAGTCTTTTATCACTTTTCTCTTCAAAGTCTCTATCTTACATGTTTTACCTTGGAGTGCCGTGTCTGATCTCATTGCACACAATGTTTCTCAACGTTGATATCAATGACAATAATGACTATTCTAATTTTGATTACAATAACCTCCTGTAGACCATCGAAGAAGAACCGGCACCCTGTCATATGCACAGGGTTGGGTAGGGTTACTTTAACTGGTTTACTTTCAATTACTTTTGGATTACTCCAATACCAAATATGCTAATAAAAGACAAAAAAAACTAAATATGAATAAAATGACTAAATTTTGTGCAGGCTTGGGGAGTAACGGAATACATGGAACGGCAAAAATGATGTTGGCAAGCTGTTTGGATCTAGTCTTAATAAAATTTTCTAAGGGCGGCAGTAGCTCAGGAGGTAGAGCGCTCGTCTTGGGATCAAGGGATCCCAGTTCGAATCCCAGCTCGTCCGTGTTACATGTCAAAGTGTCCTTGGGTAAGACACTGAACCCCTAATACCCCCAATAAGCAGGTTAGCGCCTTACATGGCTGCAAGGCCGCTATTGGGAAATGTGGAGCACATTGTAAAGCGCTTTGGGAAGTCATTGACTTGAAAAGCGCTATATAAATGCACATCATTTCATTTCATTTCATTTATTTTCATTTTGTTTCTGTCGCATTTTATGTTAGTTTTGGCATCCTTGTCCTTGATGGGAGAAAGAGTCCAATGGCAAAATGATTGAGATCAAAGAGATCAAAGCTAAGAGAGAAAGCTTACCGCGTGTTGTGAGTCATAATTTTATTCTTATTTAGTTTCTTATGTCTAATTGAAAGTAATCCAGTTAAAGTAACCCTACCCAACCCTGCATTTGCAATTACAAAAGCAGCTGTACTAATATTTGATATCGTAATTACTGGCTTCTTGATTTAGCTCTAAAACAACAAAGATCAACGTGTGTGAATTTAAAATCTAGACACGTTTCTTCTGGGGATGATGCCCCAAAATCCCCCTGGACTGTCCACCCACCAGAGTCCCAAAATATACTATGGTAAACAATGTAATTGTCAGAACCAGAACGGAAACAGGACCCACTCGCTTAACGTTTCTCACAGTTTCATTGGCAAGAAGGGAAAGGATTGCACACACGATGCGGTGATCGCTGGTCGCGGGGAGCAGGTCGCTCTGAACGTGAAGTGGCACTTCCGTGGCGAGCGATGGCGGTGTGGGGAACAGAAAGAACAGAACAGTAGTTGGGATAAGAGAGCAAAAACGCAGTCGGGATCAGAAACAAGATGAAAGCCAGGAGAGGAGAGTAGACGTAGTCAAGATCAAAAATTGATCATTATTCGGGAGAACTCACGTGGTCAAGATCAAAACAGGTCGTAATTCGGGCGGGAGAGCAGACGTGGTCGAAATTAAAACAGATCGTAGCGGGAGACGCACAGGGGCCAATAAACGGGACAGGCGAAAAAGGGCTTGTCGTGTAAAAACAGAGATTCGCAGACGGACCGACCAAAGGGGACTGACAGGACAGAGTTTAAATACTGAAAGGGAGCCAATATGTCAACAAGCTGCAGCCGGCGCCACACGGGCGGGGCCAATTGGGCACCATGGCAACTGTGACAGTAATGTATATTTTCAGGTAAAGGTGGTTTCTCAACATCGTCGTTTTACATGCCTGTTGCGAATTGACCTACATCGGTACGGATCTATTATTCTTGTGTGATCACGTCAAAGGAAGTGGCGACAGGTCTGATTAGTGCCCGGCAAACAAAACCTAAGTTAAGAGATTGCTTCTTTAGACACAGCCAAAAATAATACAATAGAATTACAGCACAGGTAACTACGGTACTTTGCTAAGGCTACGTCGCCAACCCCTGGCCTGGCATGTGCACTACAGTGGTGGTTTTTATCGGCATAGCACAATTCTCGAGTCACAACAGAACAATAGAAGCGTCCACTTCCATTCCTTGTGAATGATTTGCTCCCGATGCAAGGAAGTCTATTTTAAGAGGAAGCACGGGTAGAGGAGGAGGTGACGGCAAGATTCCTCACCCAGTTATTGAATAATTTACACAGGCTGCCAGTGTACTCATTAGGACTCTACTGTAGCGAGGGGAGTCGGGGTAAGGAGGAGATGTGGGGGTAGAGGCTGTCAAATGGCGAAGGATGAAGCAAAGAAGACGAGACTTGGAAGAGGGGGTGCGCCGCTGAGAGTCACGGGGTGGAGGGGAGTGGATAGTACAAGGGGAAGAGGAAGTATCATGGGAAAAGGATTGGAAAAAATAGTTTCTGTCGGTGTGATTAAAAGATTTATGGAAGCTCAACGATGTGTGTGTATTGGGTTGCCACTTTTTCCTTTGTCCTCTTTGAACCGGGTCGTGTCAACGGGCCAAGGGAGCCGACTAAAGCCTCAATTGATCGCTCATATGAGGTGCGGCTCAGTCTTTGAAAGACCCCATCAGTGACTGCAAGGAACGGATGTTGTAGGCTAGAAGGGTAGGACAGATTGGACGATATAAGAAAGAAATGATGGGGCCGGTGGGAGAGAAGAAGATAGTAGACTGGACCTTTTTAATACTTGACCAGTAAGTAGAATGGAAAGTCAGGGATGGACATAAAGACACTCTCTTTTTTGTTTTTTTTGTTGTCTCAATTTTGTCCCTTCCTAACCAAGTGAATCACCTGTGCGCACTCCTTTGGCGCCAACGGCCTCGGACTCTGATTGGCTCCCTGTCCATATTTAAACCCACTCCCATCTGTCCCCTTTGGTCAGTTCATCTGCGAACCTCAGTTTACACTAGGCAATCCTTTTTCGACCCCGACTCCCACCTGTTTGTTGCTCCCGTCTGTTCTTCGACCCGTTTTTGATCCTGATCAAGTCTTCTGTCCCGTCCCAGCTTTCGACCTCTTTTTGTCCCCGACCATGTCTACTCTCCTTTCCTAACCCGCTTCCGACCACGTTTTTGCTCTCCTGTCCCGGCTACTGACCCGCTTTTTCGTTCCTGACACCGCCATCGCTCGCCAAGGAAGATCCACTTCCGCGTTCAGAACGACCTGCTTCTAACGTCCAGCAATCACCGGATCGTGGGCGCAACCCTTTCTCTTTCTTCCAATAAAACTTGTGAAAAAGTGGGTCCTGTCTCCTTCTGGTCTTGAAACCAAGGTTGCACAACTCCAACAAACTAAGTTATATCTTTTAGGATTTTTTTTTTTAATTTTGTATGAATATCCTTGTTTTTATAAGTGGTTTCATACCAATAATATTTTTGAAACGCCTGAAACAAAATGGGCAAGTGTCATGAACCAGAACAGCATCAGGACCCAAACGCGTGACGTTAACTACACAAGCCTTTTTTTTACGGGAAATGGGGAGTCAAGCACGTTAGGCAGCAGTCTGGCGTGAAAGGATAGGAAGCCAGAGGCCGACGAGATCTATACCAATTTCCTGAGTTTATATCGGACAGATGGGGTCGATACCGGACAGGACAGGAGAGACAGGAAAGATAATGAAACAGTATACTGAAAATAAACAGGACGAACTAGACGGGAACGAAAACTGGAGAGAATGATAAACAGGACAAAAATAGACAGGGAACGAAACTGGAAACTGATATTAAACAGGACAAAAATAAATGGGAACAATACCAGACAGGGAATACCAAAAGGAAACAGGACCGAGTCAAAACTCACTTCTTGCGGGGCAGAGGTTCGTTGACGAACTTACAAAGGAAAAATGAGAGCACTGAGCTTAACTAGACGGAAAGCCAATCTGTTAGCTGGCGCCACACCATCGGTTTAACAAATAAAGAAGTTTTTAAATGCATTTAAAAGAAATTACCAATTGGAAATGATCACACGTATAAAGTACGGGGGGAACGTATACAGGTATGAGCAGGTGAGAGTATTTAGAATACTCATGTTCACAAAATGGGAATAAGTCTGCTTGGATAGATAGATAGATAGATAGATAGATAGATAGATAGATAGATAGATAGATAGATAGATAGATAGATAGATAGATAGATAGATAGATAGATAGATAGATAGATAGATAGATAGATAGATAGATAGATAGATAGATAGATAGATAGATAGATAGATAGATAGATAGATAGATAGATAGATAGATAGATATGCAATGTGGGGGGGGTGGTTTAATGTGGGCCTTTACTCCGCCGAGTGGAGTTAAAGAGCCTCATGGCATGAGGAAGAAAATATGACCAGTGTGAAAGGGATTGCTTGGACAGTGGACACTGCAAGAACATCAACACATCAAAGTATGAGCCCTAAGAGGATTTTGAAACCCCCCAGGAACCCTCAAGCTAGCCTGGCTTTCGTGCTGCGTTTATATCAATGTGGCTTCCTCAAATTCCGTGGGCGCCCCAGGACCGTGACAAACACCAGCTATAAATCCCTCCGCCTCCTCCTCCGCCGTGGTGAATATTTCATGAGCCGCGCACGGCAGATGTTTCTCGTAAAGAGCATCAATATTTACTTTTGGTCTCTGCACTTCATGTTTTAGATATTCAGGTTGTAGCAGAAGACCTGTGGGTGTCTGCTGCTTTTGTCTTGTAGAGAAGGAGGAAGCTGCGTCAGCGATGGCAACCTGCTGGATTACGGGTTTTTTTAAATATACAGAGGATTCATACACCCTTTAATAGCTAAATTCAAGCACCTTTTAAGGACTTTCAAGGCCAGTTTTCCAAATTATCCAGCAACATTTAAATTAAAAAAATCCTGTGTGAATCACGCAGTTTGTGAAGCCACAAATACACAGTCTCTGGAATTTACATATTTAATTAATTAATCCCGTGTGTGCATATATCAAGACATGTGATTTTCAAATCTTGAGTAAATCGTGAATATATTAATAGAATATCAAAATTTAGAACTAAAAATGGATTGGTCTGCAATAGACTCTGTATCCGAAATTAAGTTTTAGGGGTCATAATAGACAATGAATTAAGCTGGAAAACACACATCGGACACATACAAACTAAAGTATCTAAAAGCATTTCAATAATTAATAAAATCAAATTCATTTCAAAATATAATGCATTGTATTTATTATATTGTTCTCTAGTTCTCCCATACTTAATTTAATTACGAACAACTCAGTCACAGAGTTGTTGGGGGAGGAAAGTTTAACATATTAAGGGGACACCATTGTAAAACAAGGGACGTCCAACAGACCAGAGCTAAACAAACATGACAATGCAGCAGTTCTCCTCAGGCAAATAGTTGACTCTTTAAAGAGAGGAAATAAGGGTCTCTGTAATGCTCAATATTTGTAGCTAATGCATTATAAATGGACAATAATCCTGTCATTACTCTATGTCCATAATTCAATTTAATGTAGCTAAATGTCTTGCATTTACGTTGAGGTGTTGGAGACATAGAAAAAAATATAACGATAAACAATAAATCACATATATTTTACAAATAATTTTACAGCAAAAATACTGTTTTGTCGGCATATTATTTTGCTTAAATATATGATTTTTTTTCACATTTTACAATATTTCTTTCTGAATTTTCACTGAACCTTTTGCAGTGTGTAGCTCCAATAATTGAAGAAAAGTATTGTAAGATAAGAACAAGAATACTAGGACTGGATCATGTAGCTACCAATTCCATAGAGTGGTGGCGAACTATATATATATAAATATATATTTATTTATTTATCATATTTTTGTCCTGCAGACGGATGACAAATGGAAATGGCGCAAGGGCCTCCTCCCCGAAGAGCCTCCATTAGCGATCACTTAAGGGGCTGCAGTCCATTATGACAATGCTGGCAAAGGGGTGAGGCGGGAAGATGCTCTCTCTGGACTCATAAATGGTGCGGATTAGCTTTGCTTGCCAATTATGTGAGAAAGACTTATGTTTATGGATGTCAACCTTTCCAAAACTTGGGACTTTATGTTCTTTTTCTGTCTTATTTTAAAACTGGACACAATGTGTTTTTAGGGGTATTCAACTTAAAGGTTATTCTGGATCTCCCCTAATACATCTAATTCATCAAGCCGCATCAAAATGATGCCAATTTTTCCCATACATAGGATGATTGTGGTCATCCTAAGAGGTGGGATTACTACTTTTGAGGCCCCTTCGCAAGGTTCCTTATTTTCCTCATGCTGAGGTTTTGAGTTCTTCCTTGCCGGCATGTTGGTTTAAGATCAGGGGATGGTGTCATTGTAAACTGTGCAGTCTTTCGAGACATTTTGTGATTAAGGGCTATACAAATAAATGTGACTTGATTTTGGCCGGCCGGCAGTTTAATTGGTCCCGCCAGTCTCATGAACTTGTATCATTAAAATGTATAGTAAAATGTTTTAATACATATAAACCTCAAGTCAAGTCAAGTCACATTTATTTGCATAGCCCTTAATCAAAAAATGTCTCTGTCATGATTACCGATGTGAACACCTGTGCCAGCTCCTTTGGCGCCAACTGCCTCGGACTCTGATTGGCTGTCCCCATTTTATCCCACTCCTATCTGTCCCCTTTTGTCAGTCCGTCTGCAAACCTCAGTTAACACTAGGCAAGCCTTTTTCGACCCTGACTCCTACCTGTTTTTTGCTCCCATCTGTCCCCCGGCTTCGACCCGTTTTTGATCCTGACGATGTCTACTCTCCTATCCTGGCTTTTGACCTCTTTTTGTCCCTGACCACGTCTACTCTCCTTTCCTGGCTCACTACTCGCTTCTGACCACGTTTTTGCTCTCCACTTCCACTTCCGCCTTCAGAGCCACCTGCTTCCCACGTCCAGCAATTCCGGATCGTGGGCGCAACCCTTTCTCTTTCTTCCAATAAAACTTGTGAGAAACGCAACGCAAGTTGGTCCTGTCTCTGTTCTGGTCTTGCCAGTCTCAAAGGACTGCACAGGATTACAATTACACCGCCTGATCTAAAACCAACATCCGAGCAAGGAAAAACTCAAAACCTCAGCATGAAAGAAACCTTAAGAAGGGGGACTCATAAGCGATAATCCCCCTTCCAGGATGACTAGGATGCAATAGATTTAGCATTGGGTAACAGTACAAAAAACATAGTGAACATCAATAAAAGAAAACAATAGGTAATATGTTTTTGTCCAGAAAGTGCATGACAGCAACGACGCCTCAAGCCCGTAAAATTGTCCAAAAAGTCCATAACAGTCACGACGCAAATTCCCATCTCTGCCGGCTTGTCGTTGCATGCATTGACATGCTTCAGGTCCAGACGCTGGTCCGCTGACTCATGTCAAATCGCCCTTCTCCCTCCTATTACCACCAGACAGACACTCATAAAAAGACAGGAAAAGAAAAATATGAAGTGGGAATCAATCATAAACTATTGAATAGAAATGGGTCTTAAGTCTAGATTTAAAAACTTCCCCTGAGGTTGCAGATCTTATCTCTGGCAGAGCATGCCACAGCACCGGGGCCCGGATGGAGAACGCTTTCGAGCCTGCAGACTTCTTCTTGGCTCTTGGAGTCCATGCAAATGCAAAGTTAATCAAAATAACTTCGATTTCTCATTATATAATTTATCCCAAACACCATGGTATGTATTTGTGCTACATATCTCTGTCAGCTAGAAGGAATGTTGGGCATAGCCATTGTTTTTTAATCAAAAATCTTCAATACCCGACGTCAAAATTAAATCCATATTATTCTACAACATGATCAGCACCTAGCAGGAGGGATTTGGCGCAATCTCCCCAAAGCAAACAAGGAAATGTCATGATCCAATATGTGGGTAGAAAATATTGAGCGAGGATCAATTTGATTGCTTTTGACAAGAAATGCTGCCCCCACGTGCACCCTCATTGACCACCGAGGGTTTTCAGCGCATCGATTTACATGAGGGACCGGCTCTCAGCTTTAATCACCGCTAACCTTTAACGCTGGCAGATAAACCAAACGCGGAAAACAGCACAATGGTTTGCTTCATGCATTTGACATTAACAAACTAATGAAAAGGGAGAAGAAAATAGGGGGAAAGGTGTATGCTGTGGTAAAATAAGTATCCAACACAATGGCAATGTTTATTCATTTTAGTCACACGAAAATATATTTTAGCGTGCCCTGATTCTAGAAAAAAGGTTCCTATTAAATAAAGTACAGATTAATGAAATTAAATGAAATGATCTGCATTTATATAGCGCTTTTCAAGTCAAGACTTCCCAAAGTGCTTTACAGTGTGCTTCACATTTTCCAATAGAGGCCGTGCAGCCATGTAAGGCGCTAACCTGCTTATTGGGGTTATTAGGGGTTCAGTGTCTTACCCAAGGACACTTCGACATGTAACACGGAGGAGCCGGGAATCGAACTGCGATCTCTTGATCCCAAGACGAGCACTCTCCCTCCTGAGCTAATGCCGCTCCCCTACCTACGACCATTCGACTTACGAAAAGTAGTAGATAATAACATTTTTTTCGGGATGTTGAAAAATATCCGGACATTGCTGTAAGTGTGGTGGCGCGGTGAGAGCTCACCCAGCTACCACCCCAAAGAAGAAATCCGGCTTCCTCTCCCTAGTTCGCGTGTAAACATTCTCTACTGTATCTCAAGCGGGCTAAGAACATTGACGTTTTTGTTGTTTAATATCTCGTGCATCCATTCAATATGTTTGGTGTAAAGAAGAGGCAAGTCGTTTTTATTTGAAATAAAAGTGGAATAAGAAAGCTTGATGGAGAGAACATTCAAACTCCGCACAGGAGGATTCGATCCCGTGACCTCAGAACTCTGTCGCAGACGTGCTAACCGCTCATCCGCCGTGCCGCCCTCAATTACGAAATAAACAAAAAAAAATTATACGACAAAAAAAGAGAACAGACTTAATAAAATTTCACAAATGCAAGAATCATTTGCCATTGGAATCTTTCTCCCATCAAGGACAAGGACGCCAATGATCGATTTTCATGCCTCTCCAAGCATTTTTATTGCAAATGACTAGCATCAAATCCGCTGCGATTGCGTTATTGCTCCCCACCCCACCTCAATGTGAAAACAAGGGACCAAAATGACATTGGAGTTGTCCCTGGTGATCGTCACACTTCTATAAAAAAAAAGGAGGCTATTGATTTGAAGTCCTTAAATTGGAGGGCGGTGCAAAAAGCAAGCTGCGTGGTTTTTGTTTTTGAAGTATTTTTTTAATTTTAAGGATTGGACAAAACAACAACAAAGGTGCATAACGTGCCCCTTATCTGGCCGACAAAAAGAGTGCCATAAAACTGAGCATGCATTTATAAAAAATAAAATACCAATCTTTTGAAAAAGTAAAGTAATTAAAATTACATTAATACAGTTAGTTGATTTTTGCTAAATTATTTTTTTCCCTTTACCTTTGGGCTTCACAGCCACCTGCTTGGTATGTGATGCTTCCCCTTTAAAAGGGGAGGGGCTTGGGCCAGAGTTAAAAGAGGAAACGAAGGACTCGGAAAAATGTGCTTAATTACATTGTGGAGATTTAAGTTATTTAGTAACGGCTTCAACGTAGCATAATGTAGCGGAGTAAGAGTACCATTTCTTCCGCACAAATCTACTTAAGTAAAAGTAAAAAGTATACTCAACCAAATGTAATGGAGTAAATGTAATAGCGTAAGTGTAACTCCGTACTACCCACCTCTCATCCAGGACAACCGAGGGGTTTCTCTATTCACTGTCAATGTTAGTGAATGAGTCAACGCCAGTAATGTATATAGCAATAAATGACAACATACAGAAACACAATCTGTGATATGGACTTTACCTTTTTAAAAAACAACAACATTGACTTACAAAAATGGTGTCTTGACCTGCTCAGACCTCTAGAAAATGGATCACTGGAGTCAAGAGGAGACTAAGGCACATTCAGGGTTGGGTATGGTTACTTTAACTGGATTACTTTCAATTACTTTTGGATTACTCCAATACCAAATATGCTAATAAAAGACAAAATAAACTAAATATGAATAAAATGATGACTCACAACACGTGGTAAGCTTTCTCTCCTGGCTTTGATCTCTTTGATCTCCGGCAAAACTAACATAAAATGCGACAGAAACAAAATGAAAATAAATCCAAACAGTTCGCCGACATCATTTTTGCCGTTCCATGTGTTCCGTTACTCCCCGAGCCTGCACAAAATTAAGTAATTGTATTCAAGTAATCCAGTTAAAGTAATCCTACCCAACCCTGGACACATTGTACAAGGAACAGTGCCTGCTCCTGCATTTCAAAAAATGGCTGCCTCAAGACCACATCACCTGCTAATCATAAAAGGAGATACCGTTTAATTAAGAGGAGACTGTAGACGAAACGTATGACAATGAATCGCTACAGCCAAGTGGAGACTGCGGCACATCTCACTGGTAAATATGGTGTTGCTAGAGAAGACTAATAATAAAGGAGTCAATTTTTCCTTTGTGTAGAAGTCAAGTCAAGTCATGTTTGTTTGTATAGCCCTTAATCACAAGGAGTCTCAAAGGGCTGCACAGACCACAGACTACTATGGACTATTATTACACCATCACCTGATCTAAAACCTACATGAGGGAAAGTAAAAACTCAAAAGCCTCAGCTTGAGGAAAATGACAAAACCTTGAGAAGGGACCGCACATGAGGTTTTCCCCCTTCTGGGTTGATAACAATTAATACACAGATATTGTCGACGTGAAATATAGGTCATTTATAAGCGATAGAATAGAAGTGTGTTTTAAGCCTAGATTTAAACAGTTCCATTGTCAGGACCAGAACGAAGGACCCACTTGCGTTGCGTTTCTCTCAGTTTTATTGGGAAGACAGGAAAGGATTGCACCCACAATCCGTTGATCGCTCGTCGCAGGAAGCAGGTCGCTCTGAATGTGGAAGTGGAACTTCCGTGGCGAGCGACGGCGGTGTCGGGAACGAAAAAAAACGGGTCAGTAGCCGGGACAGGAGAGCAAAAAACGTGGTCGGGATCAGCAACGAGTTTAAAGCCAGAAGAGGAGAGTCGACGTGGTCAAGATCAATAACGGGTCGAAGCCAGGGAACAGACGGGAGCAAAAACTGGAGTGAGTCAGGGTCGAAAAGCTTGCCTAGAGTAAACAGAGGTTCGCAGACGGACTGACAACCGGTGACAGATAGATGTGGGTTTAAATAGTGACAGAGAGCCAATCAGAGTCCGAGGCAGTTGACGCCAAAGATCATGACATCCTTTGAGGTTGTAGAAAGAAATATTATTTTTAAGACAAGACTGCAGGTAGTTAAAAAGACATTTTGTTGCATCCTCAAATTAAAACCTTTAATTGAAAGTAAATGCTGACCCCAAGGGCTAGCTAATTTAAGAGCTAGTCTACTTTAGTCCTGTGAGAAAAAAAGGAAATGCAGCGCTCATCTTTTGTATCAAATTGTAATTCAAAGTGTGTTCGATATTAGGAAACAAAATGTCCATCTCAAATGCAAGAATGACAACAGCCGGAGAAAGAAAAAAAGGACTTAAACTCTCATAGCTCCGTGTCGTGTCCGTCTGGAGCTGCCAGTCTACTTTTTTTCTATCTCCAACCAAGCGCCAGCTGGCCAAAGAGTGACTCACTGGGATCGCCAAGTGCCACTTTTTTGTGGTTTCCTCTTCCGTCTAGATCAGGGGTGTCAAACTCATTTTAACTCAGGGGCCATACGATAGAACAAATGTTGTCTTGGAGGCCGAGGTAGATTAGAGAAAAAGAAAAATAGAGAAAGAAATAAGAGAAAAAGAGGAAGAGAGAAAAGAGAGGTTGGGACAAAGATAGAGTGAAAGGGAGAAAGAGACAGAGAGAAAAGAAAGACAGAGAGAGAACATGAAAAACAAAAGAGATAAAAAGAGAAATGGAGAGACAGGGGGAAGGAAAGAGAGAAAGAAAGAAATCCAATGAGAAATAGAAAGAGAGAAAGAGAAGGGGCAAAGACCAAAGAGCTGTCCAAAGACACCAGAGACAAAATTGTACACCCCCACAAGGCTGGAAAGGGCTACGGAGCAATTGACAAGCATCTTGGTGAAAAAAGGTCCACTGTTGGAGCAATCATTAACAAAAGTTAAACATGTCGGTCAATCTTAATCACAGTGGAGCCCCATGCAAGATATCACCTCGTGGGGTCTCAATGATTCTAAGAAAGGTGAGGAATCAGCCCAGAACTACACGACAGGAGTTGGTCAATGACCTGAAAAGAGCTGGGACCCCCATTTTCAAGGTTATCGTAGGTAATACACTAGGACACCATGCTTTGAAATCATGCATGGCACAAAAGGTTCCCTTGCTTAAACCAGCACATGTCAAGGCCCGTCTGAAGTTTGCATTTGACCATTTGGATGATACAGAGATAGATAGCTTGATAGCTAAATAGCTAGCTAGATAGATAGCTAGCTAGATAGCTAGCTAGCTAGCTAGATAGATAGATAGATAGATAGATAGATAGATAGATAGATAGATAGATAGATAGATAGATAGATAGATAGATAGATAGATAGATAGATAGATAGATAGATAGATAGATAGATAGATAGATAGATAGATAGATAGATAGATAGATAGATAGATAGATAGATAGATAGATAGATAGATAGATAGATAGATAGATAGATAGATAGATAGATGGAGACTTTATTCATCCCCACAGGGAAATTCACATTTCCAGCAGCATTCCTGCGCTGAGAACAATACAATAATAAAGCAAAAGGAATACAATATACAAATACCCAATGTGACGTGCTAATACCCACTGTAGCGTGTTGTATAGAGTATTTAAATAGTGCTACATAAAATACACACTGCAATAAAAATACGGTAATATGCAATGTAGGGGGTGTGGTTTAATGTGGGCCTTTACTCCGCCGGGTGGAGTTAAAGAGCCTCATGGCATGAGAGCCACTGTCATACAGACAGAGAAGTCATGGGAGAAAGTGTTGTGGTCAGATGAGACCAAAATAGAACTTTTTGGTCATAATTCCACTAAGCGTGTTTGGAGGATGATCTGTGTGGAAGAGTGAGCCAATAACCTGATGAAAGTCAAGTCAAGTCAAGTCATTTTTATTTGTATAGCCCTTAATCACAATTAGTCTCTAAGGGCTTCACAAGTTATTACATATAAGAAGATTAGGTTACTCGTATGCTATAGAGTAGAAGTGAGTTTTAAGCCTAGATTTAAACATTTCCACCGAGGTTGCAGATCGGATATCAGGGGGAAGAGCATTCCACAACACCGGTGCCCGGATGGAGAACGCTCTCGAACCAGCGGAACACTTCTTGGCTCTTGGGATCACCAGGAGACCGGCGCTCTCGGAACGAAGGCTTCGGGCCGGGACATAAGGGCAGATCAGATCTGAAAGATACGAGGGGGAAAGTCCATGTATGATTTTGTATAGTAGTAGGAGAACCTTAAAATCGCATCTTAGGCTAACAGGGAGCCAATGCAGGTTAGCCAAAATTGGGGTGATGTGATCATACTTTTTTGTCCTTGTTAAAAGCCTCGCTGCAGCATTTTGTACCAGCTGAAGACTCTTGAGTCTGGTCATCGGAAGACCGGAAAGTAGTGCATTACAGTAGTCGAGACGGGAGGTAACAAACGCATGAATTATGATTTCCGCATCCGACTGAGAAAGTATAGGACGAATTTTAGCAATGTTACGGAGATGGAAGAAAGCGGTTCTAGTAATTTTCTTCACATGTGTTTGAAAGGACAGATCAGGGTCGAAAATGACACCTAAATTTTTAAGTGAGTCACTCTGTGTGATGTGGCAATTGTCCAAGTTCACTGCGGTTTTAGAGAATAAGTCACGGGACTTAGAAGGACCAATTACTAACATCTCAGTCTTTTCAGGGTTAAGACGCAGGAAATTGAGTGACATCCACTCTTTTATCTCAGTGAGGCAGGCCTCCAAAGTTCCACAGTTTAGTGTGGTAGATTCCTCCATCGGGAGATAGAGTTGAGTGTCAATAAGGCTACTGTACCAAATATTAACATATTTGCAGCTATATCACACAAATAAATCGTTAAAAAATCATGCATTGTGATTTATGGATTTTCTTTTTAGTTTATCTCTCTCACAGTGGACATGCACATGAAATTAAAATTTTAGATCCCTCCATGATTTCTAAGTGGGAGGAATAGCAAAATAGCAGGGTGTAAAAAATACTTCTTTTCTCCACTGTAACAGACCATAACAATTAATTCTCGCCCAAAGGAAGGCACAGAGAAGACTGCACATATAATTGATGAATGTGACTAACTCTTTTTAGGAAAAATAAACTGCATGACTTTGAGAAGATTACATCTTTACTGACCTGTCAAAATATTGTTTTTCCGTTAGTAGTAGGAAGAAAATTTTGTTGAGCATTGCACTAGACGTCCAAAAAGCTTTCACGGCGCGATTACGTATTGAAATAAGACGCTGCTGGGAGAATGATCTGTTTGTGTTTGTGTTTTTTCTACGCTAAGGCCCCAGTGGAGTCGCCGCCTGCTTCGGAGTTTCTGAAATGATCGATATTCAATCTTGAGTTCTGACAAATAGTCCCAGAACTCACTCCCCGATCTCGGCAGTAGATATTAAAATTCAACATTAATTTGTAGTGTACCAGCTCCAATTCAAGGTTTTCGGAATTATTTTGGAGGTCAGTTAAGTTAAGGAAGTCTCATCTCAACAGCTGCACCGCTTATCCTCAGTCGGGTCGCGGGGGTTCTGGAGCCCATACCAGCTATCATCGGGCAGTGGGCAGGGGAAACCCTGAACTGGTTGCCAGCCAATCGCAGGGCACACAAGGACAGACAACTCGCTCGCTCATTCACACCTAGGGACAATTTGGACCGGAGTGCCCGGAGGAAACCCACGCAAGCACGGGGAGAACATACAAACTCCGCCCAGGAAGGCCGGTAGCTGGATTCGAACCCATGCAAAAGGTTCCAATGACCTGAGAACTGTGACGCACACGCGCTAACCACTGCCCCGCCGTGCTGCCCAGTTAAGGAAGTATTCTGCTCAATTATATGAACACATACATATTTGTTTGGGTTTATCCCATTAGGCCAATTTTTAACCCGCATGACTTGAAACAATGGTGTAAAATTTCTCATCTGGAATAAAAGGTTGCTAGTGGAATTTGTTCTTGTCTTAAAAGGTCAGTGTCCTTCATCAAAGCTACGTGAAGGTGATACTGTACATCTCTATGACGTGTGGTCGGTCCAGCTTAGATTTACAAAAGGTCAGGATGAGCCCCACAGGGAACATCACGCCGTAAAAATCTCACATCCGACGTAAGAGAAAGTGTCCCGTGTGGTTGTGTTAAAATGTTCGGGAGTTGTCATAGCATTTAATTTTGGGGGTTTTTGTTTAAAGAGAAGAGTGTGAGGGCGGCACGGCGGATGAGTGGTTAGCGTGTTCACAGCACAGTTCTGAGGTGGTAGTTTCAAATCCAGCGACCAGCCTTCCTGTGCGGTGTTTGCATATTCTCCCCGTGCTTCCGTGGGTTTTCTCCGGGCACTCCGGTTTCCTCCCACACTCCAAAAACATGCGTGTCGAGTTAATTGGCCGGTCCAAATTGTCCCTAGGTGTGAATGAGCAAGTGAGTTGTCTGTCTCTGTGTGCCCTGCTACTGGCTGGCAACCAGTTCAGGGTGTCCCCTGCCCGCTGCCTGAAGTTAGCTCCAGCAGCCCCGCAACCCTTCTGAAGATAGGCAGTGCAGATAATCAGGGATGGGTAGGGTTACTTTAACTTGATTACTTTCAATTACTTTTGGATTACTACAATACCAAATATGCTAATAAAAGACAAAAGAAACTAAATATGAATAAAATTATGACTCACAACACGTGGTAAGCTTTCTCTCCTGGCTTTGATCTCTTTGATCTCCGGCAAAACTAACATCAAATGCGACAGAAACAAAATGAAAATAAATCCAAACAGCTTGCCAACATCATTTTTGCCGTTCCATGTATTCCGTTACTCCCCAAGCCTGCACAAAATTTAGTCATTTTATTCATATTTAGTTTCTTTTGTCTTTTATTAACATATTTGGTATTGGAGTAATCCAAAAGTAATTGAAAGTAATCAAGTTAAAGTAACCCTACCCAACCCTGCAGATAATTGTGTCAAGAACCAGAACAGGATCAGGACCCAAATGCGTGACATTCTCACACAAGCCTTTCATTTTACGGGAAATGGGAAGTTATGCACTTTAGGCAGCGGTCTGGCGTGGAAAGACAGGAAGTCAGTGACCGACGAGATCGATTCCAACTGCCCGAGCTGATATCGGACAGATGGGGTCGATACCGGACAGGACGGGAGAGACAGGATAGATAATGAATCAGGATATCGAAAATAAACAGGACAAACTAGACGGGAACGAAAACTGGAGAAAATAATGAACAGGACAAAAATAGACGGAAACTAAACTGAATATCGATATTAAATAGGACAAAATAAACGGGAACAATACCGGACAGGAAATACCAACAAGACCGAGTCAAAACCCACGTCTTGCGGGGCAGAGGTTTGTTGACGGACTGACAAAGGAAGAGTGAGAGCACTGAGCTTAAATAGACAGAGAGCCAATCTGTTAACCAGCCGCACCTAGGGCCACCCGGGCGGGGCCAATTGGGCGCCATGGCAACCGTGACAAATTGATGGATAGATGGATGAAGTGCGATGCAAAAGTCTCAACTACAAGCACACGTCTAGTCAAGTTATGTAGAAGGAAGGAACACTAATACAGTTATGCCTCGCTACTTCGCGCTTCGGTTATCGCTGGATTTTTAATTTAAATGTCTTTATTGTCATTGATATCAATGTATCCTGCATAGTGTTCTGCACCAGACTGCAGACAGCAAATGCCATCAGGAGTGCAAGGTGTGTGTGCGTGTTGGGTGAGTGAGTCTGTGAACATAACTGTGATAGGCTGGTGTATGCTGGCAGTCAAACAGCGAGGTGGGGGCACAAGTGAATGTGGCCATGAAAACAAGCTGCGAATCATGGGACAACTAGCTTTCAGCGGCTCATTACATTAAATTCATCAATTAAATCGGACTCCGAGGAAGGTCAGAAGAGCACAAAGAAAAGGTGATCACCAGCCGGTGGATGTTTATTTGGCTCGGGAAGCGACTGAGGCTGCGTCGGGAGAGAAGGCAATATTGGTGCTGCAGGTCCGGAATACTGCTACGACTACATAACAAGCCATACCTGCCGAGTCTGTATCTCACCAACACCAGATCCATTACCCATGCAACGTATGACCTTGAGCTCCAAATTATGGAAAACGACTGGGCGGCATTAGTTCAGGTAAGGCGCTCGTCTTGGGATCAAGAGGTGGCAGGTTCGATTTCCGGCTCCTCTGTGTTATTTCTCGAAGTGTCCTTGGGCAAGACACTGACTCCCCATTTCCCGTAAAATAAAAGGCTTGTGTTGTCAAGCACTTGGGTGCTGATCCGGTTCTGGTTCATGACACTTGCCCATGTTGGCTCTAATCGTCTCGGTCACTGGCAGAGGATGCCAGGAGGTAGAGCGCTCGTCTTGGGATCAAGAGGTCGCAGGTTCGATTCCCGACTCCTTCGTGGTAAATGTCGAAGTGTCCTTGGGCAGGACACTGAATCCCTAATGCCCCCAATAAGCAGGTAGGCGCCTTGCATGGCTGACCCCCTATTGGTGTGTGAGTGTGTGTGTGTGTGTGTGTGTGTGAATAGGTAAATGTGAAGCACATTGTAAAGTGCTTTGCGAGATCTCCATTGACTTGAAAAGCGCCCATTTATTATATTTGTGAAGGTTATACTTTGAGTAGGCCTGCTTTTAACCCTTGGATACCCGATGCTAATGTGCAGCTAGCCGGCTGCTCTCTAAATCGCTTTCTTACACTGAAAGGGGGAGCCATCCAATGTATATGTACTTTTGTATCATGACAATAAACTGTGATTTGGTTTTCTTTGTTTATATTTTCAGATCTATATTTGTTATTTTGTTTACTCTGAGTCCGTATGGACGTGATCTCAAGGTAAATTTGACCCCTTGGCGGATTTTCACGTTTCGCAGGTCGTTCTAGTTCCCATTAGCGCCAAAAACCAAGGGATTACTGCAGTTTTATAAGAGCATTTTGGTAGAAGAACTAACCACAGTTATTTTATGTGCAAGGCAAGCAAAACCCCTCCCTTTTTCCTCAAAAAAGGACTGGACAGGCCATCTTTAACTATGACTGAATCGGTTCAAAACAAAATGTGCAATCATATTTATTTGCTGTAACTTATTCATATTATCACCGTCCACTCTTCGCTGATCATTTTAATCCACTGTTTGCTGAGGTTGGCCCTTCCTCTCACGGAAATCATCGACCAGACACAATTACTGGTACAGCGACAAGTCTGGAATTCCTACTGCAAAAAGTGTTGGTGTTAAGCTGTCGGCCATTCATAGGTTTTAAGGAAATGTTCGCTAATAAAGGGGAAAAAACACATTTTATATGTGGTTTCTGTATTGGAATTACCGTAAATTCCGGACTATAAGCCATTACTTTTTCCCCCAAACTTTCAACCCTGCGGTTTATTCAGTGATGCGGCCAATTTATGTAATTTTTCTAATGGCCACCAGCGGCGCTCGAGTACAAAAGGTAAGATTTAGACCGGTGGAATATATGCGCAGAGGAAGACTGCAACTTCTTGGCTTGACTAGCAGCGAGAAATCTTTCACTAAAACTGGCCGCATGCGAAAGGCAACTTTTTCGCAAGTCTGCTGACAGCGTGGGGCAGCATCACCACCATCACCAACGGGTTCCGAAAAGCCGTGGCGGAGAGGAGGGCACACCAGCGACAGTGACAGCGCAAGTGAGGCTGCGGGAGCGTGGGACGACGTCTATATGACACTGTTTCTTTCCGACACTGAGGAAGACGACTTTGATGGTTTCAGTTTTAAGGAGGAAGATGAGGACGGTTTACCGTGATTTTTACAAGTATGGTACGTTTTTTTAACAGACCCGTTTACTGTGTTGCGAGCGTGTTGCTAGCGTGTTGCTAGCGTGTTGCTACCTGTCACAGGCACCGTTTGGGATGAAAGTTATATTATTATTATTAAAGCTTTGAAAACTCTCGGTGTACCGTCTGTTTTTGTAAATATGTGTAACCATATATAATATGTATTTGCAACTGTATATTTTTGTAATGTATTTATTTGTATTTATTTTGGACACTTATTCTGATGTGTTTTGGACGGGCGAATTAAAAAGAAGGGGCGTAACAAACGCGGGCTGACGGGAAGTGGGGACCGGTAAAGGTGAGTGTTTGTGGACATGGCGGACAATAGTGGATATATACTTTTCCCACCCTTACCTTTGGAAATATACACTTTTTTCTTTGGATTACTTTCAACGGGAACCGGACTCTGCCTGTCTGCATCAAACCTTAAGTACCGGTATCATTTCACGTTCCTTTAGCCGGCTGTGATTTTTGGACTGTGTACTCTAATGAAGGATATTCAGTTACAATTGCGAGACTTGAAGTCGGGTCTGGGTTAATTCTGTGTTACATTTTTTTAATGTGGGCGCATGCGGCTTATATACAGGTGCGGCTTGTGTAAGTACAAAATCGGTTTTCCTCTTGAAATGTGGTGGGTGCGGCTTATAATCAGGTGCGCTCTATAGTCCGGAATTTACGGTATGTCGATACTTACAGTTAAACTCATCGAGAGTGAAAACTCGACTTAAAAGCCATGAATATTCAGTCAATTTACACAATTTCATGAATGGGTTTCAAGAGTATGAGTCTCGCTAGCCTGAAGGTTCGAGAGGTTAAGTGCTTAAGCTGCAATAAAACTCATAAATCTCAAGAGAGACTGCAAAGAACATGACGGCCATCAATCCCTCACTTTGGAGATAAATGTACGTCCTTAAAGTTTCCTTTCTTCCCATTTGTCCGGAAGAAAAAGCGCTGATCTCTCAAAACAAGGCAGCGGAGTAATAGGTTGTAAATCTATTCTATTACATCTCTCTTTTTGAGGAGAATGATAACAAATGTGACGCTGGTACTGCTCGAAATTTCTAAAGACTAAAGAACCTTCACAGATGTTAGAGGACGTCACGCTATTGCCTAGTAGTGCCTATTCCCAATTTACTCGTCCAGAATCAGAAGGAAATTACGTTTCATTAGAATGTGAGATTTAGATTTCGTAGTGGAAATTCTGATAATCGTATGCGCTATCACGCCCCTACATATGAACCGTGAGCTACAGTATTCTCAACGAAATAGAGACGTGAGTCTTTTGTGCATGACAGAGAAGGTATTACCAGTTTTATCAGCAGATTGTCCTTGACTCATTATTACCGTAAAATCCGTACTATAGAGCGCACCTGATTATAAGCCCACCCACCACTTTTTAAGTGATTATCCACTATTGTACTTACACAAGCCGCACCTGTGTATAGGCCGCGTGCGCCCGCATTAAAACTTGTGACACGATCACAAGTTTAACCCAGACCAGGCTGTAAGTTCCACGATTGTGACTTTGTAGAGATGTATTGTTCTACATTCTTTATCAATTATCCATTATCCGTCAAATCATAATACACTACAATGCCAATAGGCCGAGACACTTGCTCCTAGCCAAGAGGCTGAGTCAAGGTCCTAGCCTCCTAGCCTCCTACCGACACAATCCAAAAGTCAATAGTACACAATCCTAGAACCACAGTCGGCATCATGAATGGAAAATGATACCCGTAATTAACGTATGATGCAGACTTATAAAGTCCGGTTCCCGTTGAAAGTAATCCAAGGTAACAAAATGTATATTTCCAAAGTTAAGGGTGGGAAAAATATATATCCACTATTGTCCGCTGCGACAACAGACAGATCTACCGCTTGGCCGCTTCACTGAATAAGCCGCAGGGCTGAACATTTGGGAAAAAAGTAGCGGCTTATAGTCCGGAATTTACAGTATTATGATTACTATTATTATTATTATCATTATCACTATCCTATCCTTTTTCATTAATTAATTTTGTGGCATACTCTCACACTCCTTGATTTACTCCTAAATTATATTAGAAGCTTTGCGACTGTAAAGTATTTAATAGTGTAGAGCAAAAAACCCCAGCACAAAAATGACTTCCACATTATTTGTTTCAAGTAACTCAGATCTGTAGAATGGATGGAACGACTGCGTCGCCTTTTGGACAGTTCCCGGTCGTACTAATTCACCATGTACAACAATTAAATCTGATAACATGAAGTTTTGATTGTAATTAAAACATTCATGGCAATGTATTGATAAAATAATGTTCTCACTGTACGTAATTATGTCGATTGGAGGTGCATTCTCCAGTATGGAACATTACGCAAATTTCTCATTTCTTTGGCATTCTAACAAGTTTAGCAATTTCAAACACCGTCATCCGATCCTGGTGGTCTCAGATATCTGAGAACACGCCTAAAGAGGCATGGTCTAGTCAAGCGTCCCGGGTCCATAAGAAGCTGATCGATAGCTCGGTCTCTTTTCTACTGCGTCGCATGACAGTAGCGTTAAGCAGCCTTACGGGCCTGCACTGCAGCCTTGAGTCTGGCACGTGGGCCACACATTGAGACCATACGGAGCACGAAACCAAATTTCTCCGCAACAACAAGTAAGAGAAAGGATTTTAGATTCAACACCATGTTTGTTGGTCCTTGGGAATGAGCGTTTTTTTCTGTACAAGGAAATCTCCCCAAATGGACTAGCAGTATAGTGGGAAACCTTTTTGAGCTAGTTATGTAGAAGGAAGCGGTTTTCTATCATTTATTCTCTGTGTTGACAAATTGTGTGTTCTATTTCAGTCGGTCTGGGTCATTGAATCCATTTTCTTGGGATTAGTAATTCATATCAGCACTCAAAGAACTCAAAGTAATGACGTAATTTATTTTTCTATCAGTGTAGGAAATTCTAGCATCCTTCATAGAAAAAACGATTTATGGTTGAGCACAAGCAAGTTGATTGCAGTAAAGAATATTTATTTATGTGAAATTGGTTTCGGGGGGCTTTTATTTATTTATTTATTTTCGTTTGACCCTTTCAAAATGAGAAAATTGACCCTACAAAAGGCCAACAAACACAAACCAATCTGAATACCTCCAGAATCTTTTCCAACACTTGTACCGTATTTTCCGCAGTATAAGGTGCACCGGGTTATATGGTGCACCCCCCAAAAAATAGTTTTCGGTCCTATATTTTCCATACATAAGGCGCACCGGATTATAAGGCGCTACAATGGCAACGTCAACAAAACAGTCAGATAGTTCAGTCAAACTTATTACCCCCTTAACATTCCAAAAGCTTGCAAAGAACCAAATACGTGTCATAGACACGTGCGGATGCGGTGTCCGTACGATGTCACCAAACAAGCATTTCTTAGTTTCTATTTTATTTTTTGCTGGCCACTGTGTGGACAGCAAAGTAAGAATTTCATTGTGCAGGGGAAACGGGATTCTTTACCATGCATATGACAATAAACACTTTGAATTGAATTTAGTTTAAAAATAGACTCATCACAGAAACATCAAGATCGTTCTAAAACAAGATACCGGGAAAATATAAAGCCGCATAGCTCACCTAAGTTCTCTTGCAGCCATCACGTTCAATAATGATACGTAACCATGGTATTCTTACAACCTTGAGTGTAGTAAATCCAGGAGAGTAAAATATTTACAAATACAGAATAGTAAAAAATGTTTTCTATATGCCGTAGTGCAACCCAACGTGTGATTCACATTCATCTTTTTCGGCCAATTGCAGGCTTTGTTTTGCCCCTTTAGCCTATGCGAGCCTGTAAATGATAAAAAGGATCCGCCCCCTTTACCTCCGAATAACTTTAGCCAATAGTGACTGATTCAAATGATGATTGACAGATTGGTTAGGAAATGAAACGCCGGCATATAAATCCCAGCATATACCACGGACTACTTTGCCTTCAGGGGAAAATCTAGTCGGCGGCTGCTTGCCTTAGTTGCAAGACTTTGCGACTTAATATTGATCCATATATAAGGCGCACTGTATTATAAGGCGCATGGTCAGCTTTTGAAAAAAATAAAGGCTTTTAGGTGCGCCTTATAGTGCGGAAAATACGGTATTTTAAAAATCTTGGGCTCCCAATATTAACTGTCTCTAGGGACGACTTATTTTTACCCCTATTTCTATTTAATGGTAACTCATGAAACTTTGCTGCCAACATTCCAGGATTTAGCGCCACCCGTCTGTCTCTTAAGTATTCGCGATGCAAATTTGTGCACAGGTTAGCTTGAGAACCCATGCCGTGGATTTAATTATCCTTGCATCCTGGATCAGAAATTCTCCGCTAACTCAGCACAATCATGATGTTTTGCTCCTGGAGGACCGACGGACAAAGATGCCTTGCGTGCAAAACCAAAACCACGATAGAAGAAGCATTTTGGTCTAAAATTAGCCTCATGAATAATGAATGAAAGATAGCAAATGACCCAGATTAGAAGAAGGCTCATTGTCCATAAATGCATCGAATTGGATCTTCAGGACCGAACCGAGACGAGGCAGATGCGCGCGCTAAACATGTGCTAGCCTCGTGTATTAATGTCCGTGTCCGCTGGGAGCTCATTAGCGGTGGGGCGAAGTACATGAGTTAGCGTTGTAATAATGGGAATTAGCCATTAGCTTGTAGCTACTTGTGCAAATCTGCCACTAAAAGCTCCCCAACCGCCACTCTTCACAACCTAGCTTGAGCTTCATCAATATATGGATTCAAGTTAGCTGAGTGTAAGCTAGCATGGATTATGGGAGAAACTACTGGGGTAGTTGTCACAATTTGTGGGTTGCACCCAATTTGCAGGGAAGCAGGAACTGAGGCAGGCGTTCTCAAAAAGGATGGTATTTAATCAAGTCAAGTCACATTTATTTGTGTGGCCTTAATCACAACATGTCTCAAAATACTAAACAGGACACAATTACACCATCCCTTGATCTGAAACCGACATGCGGGCGAGGAAAAACTCAAAACCTCAACACGGAGAAAATAAGATACTTTGAGAAGGGGCTTCACAAGTGGTAATCCCCCTTCCAGGATGCCCAGCCAGTTGGTCGATGCAGACGTTGACATGGTTCAGGTCCAAGTGCTTGTCCGCTGACTCATCTTGATTCGTCCTTCTCCTTCATTTCACCAACCGCAAGGCAGCAAGAAAGGACAGGAAACGAAAGGTATGAGGTCGGCACCGATCATAAGCTATAGAATAGGATGTGTCATAAGACTAGATTTAAAAAGTTCCTCTAAGGTTGCAGATCTTGTCTCTGGAGGCAGAGCATTCCACAGCCCTGGGGCCCGGATGGAAAACACTCTCGAGCCTGAAGATTTCTTCATGGCTCTTGGAATCACAAGTAGACCAGCTTTTTCTGAGCGGAGGCTCCATGCAGGGAAACTGAATCAGAGAGATAAGAGGGGCAAGTCCACACAAACATTTGTATGAGAATCTTAAAGTCACATCTTAAGTGGACCGGGAGCCAGTGCAAGTTAGCTAATATAACTTTCTGGTATGAGTCAAAAGTATCTCTGCCGTATTTTTTGAACCAACGGCAAACTCTTGAAGTGAGACATTGAATCAGAGAGCAATACATTACAGTAATCAAGCCGAATCGGAATGTGTTAGCATTGGGGGAAACTGCAATATTATGGAGGTGGAAGGAAGCTATTCTTGTACAGACGCTGCCCTACTGGAGAACAGGGTTCCGGAGGATCGTTTGTAAGTTAGATTTGTTCGTAAGTTGCCTCTGTGCTATATTTTGTATATTTAAGGTTTATATAAATATGTTTAAGGCTTGTATAAGTAACTTGTATGGTTTTAAAACTAAAAAATTAACATTTGATAAAATAACGTTACGAAGCAGGCTAAATGATAAAGCATAGTACTCAAAAACAAAGCTACACATTAGACGTTGAGATTCTGTGGTCTGTGAAGGCCTTTGCGACTCCTTGTGATAAAGAGCTATACAAATAAACATGACTTGACTTAACTATAAAGTTAAATAAAATTAATTAAAAAACGATCCAACCATTTTCTGTCAAGGTTACCATGGCGCCCAATTGGCCCCGCCCGTGTGGAGCCAGCTGCGGCTCGTTGACGGATTAGCTCTCTGTCTATTTAAGCTCAGTGCTCTCACTCTTCCTTTGTCAGTCCGTCAACGAACCTCTGCCCCGCAAGACGTGGGTTTTGACTTGGTCTTGTTTCCTGTTGGTATTTCCTGTCCGGTATTGTTCCCGTTTATTTTTGTCCTGTTTAATATTGGTTTCAAGTTTTGTTCCCGTCTATTTTTGTCCTGTTTATTATTCTCTCCAGTTTTCGTTCCCGTCTAGTTTGTCCTGTTAAAATTCGATATCCTGTTTCATTATCAATCCTGCCTGTCCCGTCCTCTCCGGTATCGACCCTATCTGTATCTACTCGGGCAATTGATATCGTCAACCTCTGGCTTTCTATCATTCCACGCCAGACTGCTGCCTAACGTGTATGATTCCCCATTTCCCGTATAATAGAAGGCTTTTGTGAGAAACGTCACGCTTTTGGGTCCTGATCCTGTTTCGGTTTATGATATTTTCTCAACCGCATCGAGCTTTCTTATTCCGCTTTCATTTCAAAAGAAACAGCTCGCCTCTTCTTTACACCTTACACCAACCATATCGAATGTCTGCACAAGATATTAAACAATAAAAATGGCAAAGTTCTTAGCGCACTAGAGATAAAGTGCAGTGTGTTGACACACGAACTAGGAAGTCGAAGCCGGATTTATTCTTCGGGGTGGATGCTGGGTGACCCCTCACAGCGCCACACGGTGTAAAGAAGCACTGTAGTACTGTCCTCTACTCGGAAAAAGGTGCAAACAATACAAAATCTAACTTACAGCAATGTCCAGATTTTTTTTGACATCCTGAAAAAAGTGATCGTATATACCGTTTTACGTAAGTCAAATGGTCGTAAGTAGGGGAGCATCTATGATATTTTTCACATGTAACTGAAACGACAGATAAATATAACACCTAGATTTTTGACTGAG
Organism: Urocampus carinirostris; assembly: GCF_059441175.1. NCBI lineage: Eukaryota > Metazoa > Chordata > Actinopteri > Syngnathiformes > Syngnathidae > Urocampus > Urocampus carinirostris. The sequence goes on from NC_142364.1 coordinate 13,494,426, forward strand.
TCACTTTGGGCGATATTTCATTTGACAAGGTTCAAAATGTGAGCATCTGGTTATGTAGAATCTATACAAATTACTCAACCTACAAGTCTTTAAAAAATGAACGTCCATATGATAGTTTATGTATTTTTTGCTGTATATTTAAATCAATATTGTATATTTTTTTAATGAATTAAGTTTTTTTTACCACTAGGAGGCACTAAATATTACATAATATCCTTTAAACAGGAGGCAGCTCTTATATGTTTTGTGCCTTTAGAAAAGCATCTATGAAGAACAGATTCATTCCCGATTGTCATGAACCAGAACGGACTCTCGGATCCAAAAGCGTTAGTTTCAGAAGAGTTTTTATTTGAAAGAGTTGTTGGAGCTGGCTTGGGACGTCGGCGCTTGTTGGTCGTCAGCCTCTTTGGCCGTAATGGCAGCTCCGTGACAGATAGACGGAAGGTGCAGCTTAGCGGGTAAGTCGATGGCCGGGGCGGGAGAGTAGGTCGCAAAACGCGGAACGGAAACAGGTCAAAAACGGAATGCAGGCATGAATCAGGCAAGAGGAGTCTTGGGTACCTTGTAGTCTGGAGAAACACTCAGGGATACAAAGAGTACACTCGGACGACCATCTCTGGACGCAGACCGCTTAAGTGGAGAACGTCAGCCAATCAGGAAGTGCGCTCCAGCGCGCCAAATGGATTGCCCCAGGTGACTTCACTTGGGCAATCACGACACCGATGCTATTTTTTTCGACGTTGTAGCCAGACATTGCCAAAAATTCTTGCGTTTCTGATCAGTTTGAGAAATGTGCAGACCAACATGTGATGTAGCATGGCACACACGTGTGCTTAGTGATGTCAGCTTAAAAATATATATATTTTTAGTCGATAAGCAAAGATGGCTACGGCAATTGACAGTTAGCGTGCGTGCGTTTAGCCGTGCAAGCTGTGGCGGGCCCATATGGAGCGTGGCGGCCATCTGTCCTCCTCTGGTCCGCCTTCCTTCTGTTCAATTCAGCCTGTTCGGAAAATGTCTGTGAGTTGGGAGGCTTTGACACCAGACCTACATACATGTGAACATTTATGTTACTGGAGTAAAATCCTAGTGCACGTTTATTTGCATGTTAGCGTGTCAACCGAAGTTAGCGTCACTATGATTAGCTTAAATTTTAGCTTACTGTGCATATGTTAGTATACTGTATGCGAGTAATCCAAAAGTAATTGAAAGTAATCAAGTTAAAGTAACCCTACCCAACCCTGTTAAAATTAAAGGAGAAAGAGGTCCTGATGACTCGCCACGTGTTCTTTTCACGAGACAAGACGGAGTATTCGGACTTTGAAAAAAAGGAGTGGAGCAAAGCAATGCAGTTGAGGACATTTATAACAAATTTGTTAAACACAGTTTAAATGGGAAAGGGGTGTGGATTTGCAAAATGGAACATGAAACTTCAACAGGCAAAGAAAAGAAGCTCACATATTCAAGAGTCCTTTGTTAAAATTGGCCGCTGTATTTTGAAGGTTGTGTGATATGATCAGGGCGGAAGACCATTGCTGGGAAAGTACTGATACGAAAGGATACAGCAAGTAAATGCCTCATTCAAATATGTGGATGAACATAAGTGCATTTATAACAACTAAATGAGTAATGTCATTATTGAAGTAATGTTCTGATGATGAAATGAAATGAAATGAAAATGAAATGATCTGCATTTATATAGCGCTTTTCAAGTCACTGAAGACCTCCTAAAGGGCTTTACATTCACCCATTCACACACACATTCACACACCATTAGCGATGTCAGCCATGCAAGGCGCCAAGGACACTTCAACGCGCCTTACAGTGTGCTTCACATTTCCCAATAGCGGCCGTGTAAGGCGCTAACCTGCTTATTGGGGGCATTAGGGGTTCAGTGTCTTACCCAAGGAGACTTCGACATGTAACACGGAGGAGCCGGGATTCAAACTGTGATCTCTTGATCCCAAGACGAGCGCTCTACCTCCTGAGCCAGCTGGAAAACTCATGTTATGGTGACAACATACTCAGTGACCTATTTTAATCATCTAACGTGATCAAAGCATTGTGCCTTGTTTTGTGCAGCAGACAGTAAATGCTGTCAGGGGGCAGGTTGCATGTATGTGTGTGTAGCGTGGGCGTCACTGCCTCTGTGCGCGACTGTGATAGGCTGGTGTATGCTGTCGCTCAAACGGCGCACAAGTAAATGTGGCCATCAAAACAAACTACGAAGCATGGCGACTGCTAGTTTTTAGTAGCTTGTTGAAAATAAATTTATCAATTGAATCAAACTCAGAGAAAGGTCAAGAGAGCGCAAAGAAAGGGTGATCACCAGCGGGTGCTCCGTGGATTATTATGGGTTCGGGAAGTGACTCAGGCAGCATCGGGAGAAAAGGCAATAAAGGTTCGGTCGCCTGGCTCCTGGCTTCAGGCTACATAGCAACTCTCACAAGCGACCCCTGTGGAGCCTTTATCTCGCTAACGCCAGAACCAATAAATAACCTGGTAATAACATAGTAACAACATAGTAATCACATGATAAGTTGTTATTTTAGAAATGCATATCAAACTGGGTCCCTGTCATGTCTAGCGCGGTTGCCTCGGCGCCCAGTTGGCCCCGCCCATGAACACCGGGTGAGATGCATTTGACTGATTGCTTCTTGGAGTACTTAAACGCGTTCCTTTGAACTGTGCTTGGCTGGAGCATTTGTTATACTTGTTAAACTTTGGTGAGACTTCAGTGAGATTTCTGCAAGTTCTGTTTAATTCTGAGAAATGCCTAATCTGTAAATCTGCCTGTGTTTGATTCTGTTTTGTTTTTGGTCTGATCCGTTTTGGACAACTTTCCTTTTGTTTGGATTTCTAATCCACTCCGCGACCAACGATCCCCTGATCGAGTGTGCCCGCCCTCCTCCTCTTCTCCCAATAAATTGTGAGTTCGTCTACGCAAATGGGTCCTTATTTCCTGTTTCCCGCTCCGCTTTGTGACAGTCCCATTCACGGAAATTAGTAACAAAAAGTAGCTCTCACCTTAAAAAAGGTTGGCGACCCATTGATCTGATTGAATCACAATGAAAATGTAATCAATATCTTCTGAATCAAAATTACATTGATTCCAAAAACTATTATCGGTATCCAACCCTAACACACAAATACATACATATACCGTATGTTGGTCTTTAGATCTGACTTTCTTGTCATTTTTCTATTAATTGTTTACTTTTATACTTCTGTGTGTTGGTGCATTAGAATTTTATGTGCATTTGAAATGAACTGTCTTTTCATAGATCAACATAAATTTCGGTTATCGGTTATCGCGGTTAATGGCAGGCAGAACCCCCCACGAAACGTGAAAAGTAAAAACCTTTTCTTTAATTCATTACTCATGAACAACCCAAATTTACAGGCTCAAGTATTTGTTTAACAAATGGATTTTACTGAAAACTTCGTTGTGCATGTGTCTCCTGAGCAGATTTAGCGGGTAGTGAGGTCCAATTTTGTTGGCGATAGAAACCATTGTCTTCTGTTTAGCCAATCAGAATGCAAAGCACAATGCACATGAAAATTGCCAAAGCAGTGAAGCAGCAATGACAGAAGTGCGAAGTAAGATGTCTCTCAATAATATATATTTTCTCATTACAATTTATTTGGTAAATAATCATGAATATTTACAGTACGTGCCGGTTGTTTTTTGCATGTGGCGGTACGTCACAAATGTCGCTTACCTCCTGTAAAAGGTGCGATGCTATCTTCAGGTATGTCATCACATCCAAAAATATGACCACTATCTCACTCTAGTGCATTTGCACTATCCAGTAAGTGCGAAAAAAAATAAGATGAATTGTCTTGTTATTTCCGAACTTGGGCGCCTACCTGGGGAGCTAGAGCGTCTTCACGCGTGGAAATGACAATCTGGTATAAAAACCCAGTGGAAAAACAACATGGAGGATATCTTCATCACCAGTTTGGCGGTTTGGAAAGTGGTAGGACAGGCTACGTTTCAATTATTTTGGACTACATTGTCATGTTTTGTATTAAGTAAAATATTTTGCTCAATTAAATATCCCCCTGTGTTTCTGTCCGGAGCCTGCACTATGAAAATACTGGTCTTCTAGTGATCCCAAGAGCCAAGAAGAAATCTGCAGGTTCAATAGGGTCAGGGCTCAGTGCTATGGAATTTGATCTGCAACCTCAGAGGAACTGTTTAAATCTAGGCTTAAAACAGACTTATATTCTATAGCATATGAATGACTTATATGTCATGTTGACTATGTCTATGGATTGTTTGTAAATGTTAAATCCATTGCATACTGGGTCATCCTTTTAATTTTACGTTTTATTTTAATTTCATATAAAACTTTAGATATTTTACATTTTGTTTTTATTTTTATTGTTTGTTAATGTTACATCCATTTCAGCCTGGTCAACTCGGAAGGGGGATTCCCTCATGTATGGTCCCTTCTCAATGTATCTTCTGTCAGAACCTGAACAGACGGTGGACCCAAACACGTAACGTTTTCACACCAAGTTTTATTTTACGGAAACTGGGCAGTCATGCGCGGGAACACAAACGCCAGCGATTCGTTGATCGCTGGGCAGAAGAAGTGAGACAGAGAAGTCAGGTGCGGGAAAACAGGAAGCCAGGGGCAGACGAGATTGCAACCGGACAGGACAAACGGGATCAATACCTGATACAGGATACACGAGCAGGATACCGGACAGGACAAATATAACACCTAAATTCTTAACTGAGTTATCAGTGTTGACCAGCTTTCCTCAGTTCTCTTTTTTCACAATCTGTGCTTTGCCATTATCTTATTTATTTGATTATTTTATTTCCATTTTTTTAAATTTAGTTTTAAGTCTATTTTAACCATGGTGTGTGTCTGAGTATTTTCCGTTTTCCTTGTTATTGGGCGGGGGGAAAAAGAGGGGATTTTATTCCCTTATTGTACACCGAATGTTTTTTAAACAGCACTTTGCAATTCATTGCCTGAAAAGTTCTATACCAATAAACTTTAATTTGATTTGAATACTAAAACAAGGTGGTAGGCCACCCACACCCCTGACATCCCCCCATGCACCCCGTGCTGCCAACATCTAATAATAAAAGTTGTGTTCCGGATGACGCAGGATAAAAGCGTTGCTCTATTTAGCAGCGCCTCTAGCTAACGCTCACTCACCTTGTAAAATCGTTCGATTCTGGGAGCTCGATGATATTTTGGGACGTGATCCCTCGAGCTCCTGTCGGCTCATTGTGAAATGTTTCTGTCACCGCAAGCATTTAAAGTTCAGAAAAGAAAACAGGAAAAAGTCAGAAAATACCAAATACCGTACACTGTATACATATAAAATATATATATATATATATATATATATATATATATATATATATATATATATATATATATATATATATACAGGGTTGGGTAGGATTACTTTAACTGAATTACTTTCAATTACTTTTGGATTACTCCAATACCAAATATGCTAATAAAAGACAAAAGAAACTAAATACGAATAAAATTATGACTCACAACACGTGGTAAGCTTTCTCTCCTGGCTTTGATCTCTTTGATCTCCGGCAAAACTAACATCAAATGCAACAGATACAAAATGAAAATAAATCCCAACAGCTTGCCAACATCTTTTTTGCCGTTCCATGTATTCCGTTACTCCCCAAGCCTGCACAAAATTTAGTCATTTTATATTATATTTAATGTCGTTCTTGGAGAGTGGAATGTCATTCTGAGAAAATATGCTGACCAAAAAAAAAACTGAAAGCTGAGACAGCCTTTTTTTGGCATTTTTCACATCTAGTGTAACCTACCTGACTGGGAAAGATGTTAGTCATATCTAATTTCCTCCTCTATTTTCTTGGATGGACAGACACAAAAACCAACAGACATACTGACAGACAAAGTCCACGTTTTGGCTAAACAGTGCCGAAGTGCTGCTTTGAGTTTACTTCGGGCTCGGTCCCTCAAATCAAGTGAGCACTTCAGGCCCGAAGTACGCACGGTGCCAAGGTGCTGCGCCAAAGTGTGTTACTCAAGTAGGGAAAAGTAATTTTAGATGAGAATAATCAAGTAGGAGTAAAAAGCACTCATCCAAATAATTATTTGATCCTCCACGGAGAAAAAAAATAGAAAAAAAATATCGAGAGAGAAGCCTGGCCCGGCCCGACTTAATGGTTGACTATCGGGCCCGGGCCCAAGATTTTACCTCTAATCTACCTATTGTCATGATTACTGATTTGAATCACCTGTGCCCGCTCATTTGGCGCCAGCCGCTGCGGGCTACCTGATTGGTTCCCTGACCTTTTTTAAGCCCAGTCCTGTCACTCTCCGGTTGTCAGTTCGTCAGCGAACTTCTGTTTCGACAAGGCCAGCTCTTTGACACTGACTCCCGCTTTTTGCACCCGTTTTCCACTCGTCCATTCCTGATTTCCCCGTTCGTGTCCAGCTACAACCTGTTGTTTGAGCCCGACCAAGTTTTGCTCTCCCATCCCAGCTTACGACTTGTTTTTGATCCCGACCACGTATTGCTCTCCTGTCCTGGCTATCGACCTGTTTTTTCCATCTTCGACACCATGATCTCTCATTCAGAACACGCTCCAATCCCGTGAGCGGCTTGATTCCCGCGTCCAGCGAGCACGGGATCGCTGGCGCTGCCTTTCCTCCAAATCTCAATAAAATTGTGAGAAACGTTACGCGATTGGGTCTACCCTTTGTGCTGGTCGTGACACTTATGATCAAAACGAAAACATTATCACTTTCGCTTTGCTTGTGGGTGGTAATGAGCCAAATGATCTGTTATTACAGATGGAGAACATTGCACATTTTTTTAATGTTTACCCCTAAAAGTATTTCTTGAAATTAGACAAACATACCTTAGATAAGTAAAAAAACTTCATGATTTGACTTTTTCACCTTCTCCAGTATGACACTCCAGCAGGTTCTTATGAAAGACTTTGTAAAACTGTTTTTTATTGCTTCTGCCAAGAGACCGAATAGCGACCTTTTGCCTCCGTCGATACGAAATCTATTTTCTCTAACTTGCTTTCTTCTTTCGTGAGAAAGTGATTAAGATGGATGTCGAAGAGGCGAATTAGAGCTTCCCGATGAAGAAATAAATCTGGGTCACATTCCCGTTTTCTTCTTCTCCAGGAGACTTTTTCCTTCTTTTTTTTTCGTCTTGTCTTGTTGCTGCTGTAGACTTGAAATTGGGACAACTCCGAAGAGATAATGAGCTATGTGTGTTTGTGTGCGTATGTACGCTTTTTTCATTTAAGAAAATACTTATAATGACCAATTAACGACTTATGCTCAGATTAAAACAACGAATACAATTTTTTTCCCTCCTTTTTATTTTATTCCTGAGGTAAAAATGATGTATTTGAAAAATATTTTGGGGAATTGAATTGAATTGTCTTTGCTGTCATTGTGAAACATTGTGGTTCGCGCGCAGCCCCACGGTGTGGAAGTTCAGGGTTCAAATCCAGCTACCCGCCTTCCTGTCCGGAGTTTGCGTGTTCCCCCCATGCTTGCGTGGGTTTCAAACATGCATGTCAGATTAGTTGACTGGTCCAAATCGTCCCTAGGTGTGAGTGAGCGAGTGAGTTGTCTGTCTCTGTGTGCTCTGTGACTGGCTGGCAACCAGTTCAGGGTGGGTGTCCTCAGCACCCCCGTGACCCTATTGAGGATACGCGGTGCAAACAATCGATGGAAAATGTTGCATGGTGAAGTTTCTCTGTTTCCCACCCTGTCGAATCATTGTGAATAATTATTATTCATTAAAAATCAGTTAAAAATATTAGTGAGATAGAATATGAATTTAAATAATCAAGATTTAGCAACAATTGAAAAAAAAGTCACAAGGTTATCTCATCTCATCTCATTAGCTGCACCGTTAATCCTCAGTAGGGTCGCGGGGGTGCTGGAGCCCATCCCAGCAATCATCGGGCAGTGGACAGGGGACACCCTGAACGGGTTGCCAGCCAATCGCAGGGCACACAGAGACGGACAACTCGCTCATTCACACCTAGGGACAATTTGGACCGGCCAATCCACCTGAAATGCATGTCTTTGGAATGTGGGAGGAAACCGGAGTGCCTGGAGGACAATTCAAAAAGATTTTTAGAAAAAAACATTTGTTTTCAGATGAATAGCTTGTTTATTCCCGGAAACTATGTGCTGGTTCGTGCCTTAAAGGTACAGTGTGTAATATTTGACCACTAGAAGTCTCTTTATGGTATTTTGCAACTAAAAACGAGTGCTAGAAAGCACAAGGGAGAATACAGACTAGGGACGCTCAAAGTGACCCAAACACAGGAAACCAGGTGCGGCAGAGGGGCGTCCTCCTTGACGACAGGACATGAAACCAGGCACTTCTGACGGATGTTCTCAACACAGAGACAGAAACCAAGCACGGCCGAGGGGCTTTCTTCTCGCCCCCGAGACAGAAAACCAGACGCGGCCAAGGGGCCTTTCTCCTCAGAACTATTTTCTCTTTTCCAGCACTTTTGCCCCAATGTCCTGCTTAACAGAGTAACCAGACCTTAACAGTAAAACCTCTGAACATTTTGAAGCACCTCATGTCCCATATGCCCCGTTTTTCTTTTTGTAATGGCTGTGCACATTGTCCTCCTAAAAGTTTTACCTGCACACTATTCCATTTTATGTCTTGGCAGCATCCTGGTCTTTGTTATGCATGTCCAGTCCCGCTTTATTTTTAGTTTTGGCTTCGCTACGGTTGGCCGATAACTCGTTTTCAGTCCTTCAGATTCCAGCGGGAAGAAAACACCTAAAACAGTTTGTTTTTTTTACTCTCACCGTAAAACCACATTTGCAGGAGCACTCACTGAAAAGCGGGTAAATTGCATTTGAAAATAAACAGTTGTGATGCGGTAATAAAAAAATGAAAAGAGAATCAAATAAAGCACACGTGGGTTGAAGCTTTGCCAAGGAAAAGTATCTGGCAGTGCTCTCTCCTTCATCAACAGACTGCGCCAATGCTCATTTAATTCAGTATTTGCATAATCGCTGAATAATACATTACTGTTTTTTTATTACTGCGGTTTGATTATTGTTCACAAGCTTTAACAGCACAACGGAGGCACAATTGTTTGACGTTTCTATCATGAAACCAAAGAGCCAGAATTTAGTTTTTCACGTTCCAGATAACGTGTGATGAGTGCTTTCTGCCTTTAAATATTTTTATCGGTGCAAAAAGATAAAAATCGTTTCAGATCAAAAGAAGGACTTTTATTCCATTCCACCGTGTGATTTAATTATGATATCAATGGTAGGACATGAATCTAATTAATGTTCATGTTGTAGCTGTCAAGAACCGGAACAGGAAGAGGACCCAGATGCGTGACGTTTCTCACACAATACGTAAAGCGGCAGTCTGGCATGGAACGACAGGAAGCCAGAGGCTGACGAGATCGATACCAATTGCACGAGCAGATATCGGACAGATGGGGACAATACCGGACAGGACGGGACAGACAGGATTGATATCAGGCACTGGAGACTGGAGTCCGATAACAAGCTGGACGAGATAGACGGAAACCATATAAGACAATAGAGATAGAAATGAAACAGGACAAACTAGACAGGAACGCTACCAGACACTGGAGATCGATATCAAACAGAACGCAATAGCCGGGAACGATATTGCAGATCGATATTAAACAGGACACACGTCTTGCGGGTGCAGAGGTTCGTAGACGGACTGACAAAAGGTGAGTGAGAGCACTGAGCTTAAATAAGAGGGAAGCCAATCAGTCAACGAGCCGCAGCTGGCGCCAAACAGGCGGGGCCAATTGGGCACTATGGGCAACCGTGACAATAGCCAGCTGAATAATCTTTTTTGTCACACCAGCTGAATATTTTTAACTCTTTCACTGCCATAGATAGCTACAGACGTCTGATAAGATTATTCTGCTTTTATATTGGTTACCTGTAAAGGAGTCATAGGATGCCAGTTCGATATTTGGACTCAAATTGAGTACTGTTGTTCATTGTTTTGACCATTACATCATTGTCGCTATCGACAGATCATGTTGCAGTTCTTTGATTCCACACCCTTTAGGGCAGATCAGTTTTCTAACCTCAGATAATAACCATTTTAGTTAGGCTGCAATTGACGGCTGTAGACGTCAACATTTAATTCTAGCTAGGTTGGCATTAGGCTTCCTACCTTTTTTCCTTTTTAAAGCAATTTTCTCTACACATGAAAGATGCATTTTAGCTGGGCTAACAGATGGCAAAATACATCGAAGATACATTTTAGGCTACTATTGACGGCTATCGACTTTTAAATTCAATTGTAGCTAAGCTACCATTGCCGGCTATAGACATTATAAATCCATATTAGCTTGGCTGTCATATATGGCGTTAGACATCCATTATTAATTTATAGACACCTATAAAGTCAAAGATTCATTTTAGTAAAGCTGCCTTTGATGGCAATAGACATCTAAAATCAGTTTTAGCTAGGCTTCTTATCAAAGTCTATTGATGTCAAAGATCCATTACAGCGAGGCACGCAGTGTATAAATTAAACAATCATTTATTGATTAGGATAATGATGCATGTTCTTTTACTCAAATATAGACTACATTTTAAAATTGTGAAAGTAAACATAAACATTAAAGAGAAAACAAAGTCACCCTGAAAGTAAGACAGGTGGTTGGACGATCAGACCGAAGGACGGCTATCAAAATTCAATTCTAGCTAAGGCACCATTGTGTGCTGTAGACGTGAAAGACCCTTTTTAGCTAGGATGCCATAGATGGCAATGGGCACAGTTGGCATAGACAATTCATGTCTCGCTTGTTCAACTTCTGGGATTTGGACGAGTAATAGAGTAGTTCAGCCGAGGACTTTTACTGCAAAGTTACAAAATATAATAAAACAGAGTGCACTCTGGACCAGTTGTCCAGGAGAGTGTTCTCCTTCCAAAAGGCACAAAAGAATGTTTTTCCCCCGTTCTTAGAGGAAAGGCATATGGGTTTTCAAAATGGAAGATGAAACTCTAACAGACACTTCTGGAAACTCACATTACAAGGTAAAATGGAGGAACTCACCAAACAAGATTTGATGATTTTATAATAATAAAATAAATATAGCTAAAAAAACTCGTGGGATAGTGAAAACATATTCAGTGACACATTTTAATAATCCAACTGCACCTAAGATCAGTTTTAGCTAGACTGCTTTAGATAACTATCAAGATCCATTACAGCGAGGCCGGCAGTGAATAATTTAAACAATTGCAAATGGATTGAAGTAATGATGCATTTTAATCTTTTCAAATAAAGACAACATTTAAAAATTGTGAAAGTAAAAGGTAAACATAGATAACTAAATAACTAAATGCCCTTGAAAGTAAGGGCAGTAAGGGTGGACCAACAGACAATGCTAAATAGAGTCAGAAAGAGTTATGTTTAAACAATTTTCTAGCTAGCACCGTAGCTAGCAACAATCTTTTCAGTAACAACTATCTCTTGGTTACACAATATTTTAAAAGGCTATCAGTTTGATACATCAGAAATCACACATTTCATGAATTTAACTTTGATGTTTTATTGTTATCAATTCAAAAGTTTGTTAACTCTGAAGTCAACAAATCGCGACATCACATCAGCGTTCCACGAGTAGCAAGTTGAGGCACCTGTGTAATCGTCGCTTGTCTATTCCCATCTGATGAAAGCTAAAGTCTGGTTAAGAGTCTAAATGTTTGACAACCTTAACTTAAAAAATTCCACCCAGACTCGCGTAGGAAAGATCAAACTCGACAAGAACCGCCGCCTGTTCGCGCATAAGCGAAGAGACGTGCGCGGGAGCTACGCTCCTAGCATCTATAATTTAGCCGCCGGTGCTGTTCAGATGCACGGAATCGGACGGCCTTGTCTTGTTTCTCGTCGCATTTAGTTTACTTTAACGTGTGAGACAAAATGTCGGCTGTGTCCGACACTGCGTACGCACTCCTATAGCTGTGAATGGGAAAGTTTATCTGCAAGAGCAGAATTAATGTGAGCAATGGAGTTGCTAACTTTAACAATTTTAGCATTACTTGCCAGCAATATAAATCTGGAAACCATACCTGGAATTACTTCCTTCTTGTTCACCAAGAAATATACAGTAGAATGTTTGCCTTAGATCAGGGGTCTCCAAAATGTTCCCGTGTAAGCTACACAACCTTTACCTTCTATGATGAGGCAACAGACTCATTTTGTAACAGAAATAGAGAGACATTTCCAGGAGTGCCTACATGTAAAGCTGTTTTGTTTTCCAGGAATCCACAGTCAAAAAACCTTTTGGATTATTCATAGAACTTAAGTCTGAAAATGGATGATAGCCTATTTCATGAAAAATATACTAAACAAATAACCATCTCTGGATTCTTCACAGAACCAAATTTGGAAAATATATAATGACACTATTTATGAAATAAACAATCACTAAACTCTCTGGAATTTCTTCATAGAAAAAAGTCCATGGAACATAAAGAATCAAGGCAAGCTTTTTGACTCTGGCTCCCTGTTCCTGTTCGTCTGTCCCTGGCTTCCCGATCATCTCCGGTACCCTGACTTGTCCCGATCCCTGACCATGCTCTGTTCTCCTGTTCCGGCTGCCTAACTTGTCCTGATCTCCGACCACGCTCCGTTCTTCTGTCCCGGCTGCCCGATTTGCTTCCGATCTCCGGCCACGCTTCATTCTCCCGTCCCGGCTGCCCAACTTTTTTCCGCACTCCGACCACGCTCCGTTCTCCCTGTCCTGCTTCCGCTCTGTGACCACTTTTCGTTCGCGAGGGCTCCCTGCTCCCCATGCCCAGTGAGCACCGGATCGTTGTTGTTTGTTTCCCTGCGCCTGACTTCCTCGATTCTCCAATAAAGAATTGTGTGAAACGTTACGCGTTTGGGTCTACTGCCTCTTCCGGTTGTGACAATAAAATTTCTGTTGTGCCGTGCACAGTCTCACCAGGTCCCAGTACAGGGGTATAGATGACTTGCGAAAGGGCAGTAGTTTTTTTAATTATAGCCCTTTTTTAAATCACAGTACCAAAGATAAATGCTAGTTTTGTTGTGCGTTTCTTTTGTCATAATGACATTAAATTGTATTCTTCTATTCTGTTCTAAGCATTGTTACTGACAAATTTATTGTCATTGTAACATCTGAAATCACAACGAAATCAACATTTCTATTCTATTCTAATTCTTCTTCTATTTCTCTCTAGTACTGTGACGAAAGAAAGTGTGATAATGAGATAAAACCCAACGCCTTTCCATGGGTCATCTGTGTCACTTGTAGTCCAGTGGTAGGAATTCACCAGAGCGACCCGGGATGGAATCCCGCTACAACCATTAACGTGAATCCATACTTTCAAGTCTTTTTAAGGTAAAAAGAAGAAGAAGAAGTAAAAAACGCGGGTTATATATAAATAATGACGGGATATGAAGAAAAAAAATCTAAATTCTTTTTAATATTGTTCAGAGAGTCGTATCAATCGTGGAGGCAGGCCGTAGTTTGGGGACCACTGCCTTATATTAAAGAATTGATTTCAATTTTTATTAGCAATTAATAATTTATAACATATGTCTCATTAAAGATTTGAAATTGTAAGTGATGTTCTGGAAAATGCCCGCCTTCTTCTCATTAAAAATGTCCTTGCGGTTTTGAAAATATGCCAACTGTTTGCACCCACAAAGGAGGTCTCTTCTATGAGTTTGTTCTCCGAGGATTGAACACAACACCTGAGCTTGTTCGCTGAGTTCCAATTTATCTTGTCAGAAAAGATGAAAAAAAAGGACACTGCATCACCGCCATAAATTTTTCTCCCTGGCGACCAATCCCCAGGCACAACCGAGGCAGAGGCTGCTACAAACCTCTCAGGAGGTGAAAATTCTCTTTCCCAAAGGTCGGAATGACCCCAATGGATGTTGTTGACATTGTTAGCTTAGAAGGCTAAAGTCCCAGCGGGGTACTACTGTTTTTTAACTAAATTACTGAATATAACTTGACGGATCAGCCTGATGGCAGGTGTTGAAATAGTTAGCATAGTTGACTTTCAACAGATGGTGAACCCAGACGCGTAACGTTTTCACACAAGCTTTATTTTACGGAAATGGGGCAGTCATGCGCGTTAACACAAACGCCAGTGATTTGGCGATTGCTGGGTAGAGGAAGTCAGAGAAGTCAGGCGCAGGAAAACAGGAAGCCAGAGGTGACGAAATCGAAGCCAGACAGGACAGACGGGATCAATATCAAATACAGGATACACCAGCAGATACCAGACAGGACCGGACAGACGGGATCGATACCTGACACTGTATACATGAGCAAGATACCGGACAGGACGGGACAGACGAGATTGATACCGGATACTGGATACTGGAGCAAGATACCAAACAGGACGGGGCAGACGGGATCGATACCGGATACTGGATACAACAACAAGATACCGGACAGGACGGGGTAGAAGGGATCGATACCGGATACTGGATACTGGATACAACAGCAAAATACCGGACAAGACGGGGGAAAAGGGATCGATACTGGATACTGGATACAACAGCAAGATACCGGACAGGACGAGACAGACGGGATCGATACCGGATAATGGTTACACAAGCAAGATACCTGACAGGACAGGACAGACGGGATCGATACCGGATACTCAATACACAAGCAGGATACCGGACAGAGTCAAAATACACGTCTTGCAAGTGCAGAGGTTTGTTGACGGACTGACAGGAGTGAGTGAGAGCACTGAGTTTAAATAGGAGGGAAGCCAATCAGGCAAGAAGCAGCATCTGGCGCCAATCAACCGGGCCCAAGTGAGGGCAATGGGCAACCGTGACACATTGATGTTCATTATATTTTGTGTACTGTTACCGAATGCTAAATCTATTGCACCCTGCTCATCCTGGAAAGGGGATTACCCCCTCTCGAGGATTCTCATTTTCCTAGTGCTGAGGTTTTGAGTTTTTCCTTGCCCGCATGTTGGTTTAAGATCAGGGGATGGTGTAATTGTAACCTGTGCAGTCCTTTGAAACATCTGATTAATATACAGATAAATGTGACTTGGCTTGATTTAAGTACAGGCAGAGAGCTACTTAGCTTTTTAGCTAGACTGTTAAATATAACTTAATGGAAGGGCAGTAGTCCAGTGGTGAGAGTTCGACGCTCTCACCCTGGTTTGAATCTTGTACAACCAAAATGCTCCAAAAACCCAGATTTGGACTTATTTGAGGTTTTGAGTTTTTCCTTGCCCGCATGTTGGTTCAAACCAGGGGATGGTGTTAAAATCCAAGATGGCGGCGCGCGCAAGTGCAACGGCTTCACGGGCTCCAGTTCGTCTTTTGTTTTTCAGTGTTCTTTTATCCCTCACATTTTTCCTACGACTCCTTTCGCAACTACAATAACATCAACAACATCCCGAGGGATATAAAGAGACCACCGGATCTCCCTGGGTGATCTGCCTGCCGACAACGACGGAGCAAAAGAAAAAGGCTGCCAGTCGGGCCTGGGCTAAGAAGGCGACCACACAGACCAGCGCTCCCAAGCATGTTCCTAACCAACGCCAGATCCATCATCCACAAAATGAGTGAATTTGAGCTGCGGATCGCCACCAACAGCGTCCGAAATTGGAGTATTTTTGTCATCACGGAGTCTTGGCTTTCCCGACGCCGCAGTCCAACTAGCAGGACGCACGCTTTACAGGCACGAACGAGACGGAGACTCCGGTGAAAACAGGGGTTGGGGACTATGTGCTACAATAACAGCGGAATCATTGACATACTGCTCACTCGATATAGTTTCTAGCAGCATCGTGTAGACCCTTCTATCTACCGAGAGAGCTAACTGTGGTCATTGTGCTTGCTGTTTACGTTCCACCGGATGCTAACGTTAGCATAACGCTAAATCTTCTGCCGGCTGCTATCAATAAACAGCAGCTTGCACACCCTGACAGAGCTTTTAACGTCACAGGCGACTTTAATCGGGTATGTTTAAGGACTGTACTTCCCAAATCGATTCAACACGTGGACTGAGCAATTAGGGAAAAAACACTGGACCGTGTGTACAGTAAGATTAAACATCTAGTTGGATCCGCCCATCTCTGTCTGTCCCTCACCCCCTCATACACCCCCCTAAGGAGGAAAACAAAGCCTATACTACAAGGACAGTACAAACATCTTCTTTGTTTCTTTATCTCTTGTTCTCCTTGTGTCCTCACTGTAAAATGTGGAACTGGAGTGCCACGTCCAATTTTGTTGTCACAATATATCCCATGTTGTAACATTGACAATAAAGGTATATTCTATTCTATTCTATTTTAACCTGTGCTGTCCTTTGAGACATTTTGTGATGGATGCCTAACCAAGTAAATGTGACTTGACTTGACTTGACTTAAATTAGAAGACTAATCTACCAGCAGACTGATTTTCAGCTCGATTGCTGAAAAGAACGTCATGAAAGTAATATTGTCCCAATGAAAGTTGGTGATATGGTTAGCTTTACTGGCTAAAATCCCAGGAGGAAGCTACATAGCTTTCTAGCTATACAGTGGAACCTCGGTTTTCGAACACCTCTCAGTTTGAACAAATCGGAGTCCGACCAAAAATTTAGAGAAATTCTTGCTTCGGGTGTAGATCGCTCTTTTCGTGACCAACTGTTATCGCGAGCGGACGTGCTTCGTTTTGCTTTCGCTTTTAATACAGGTGTACAAGTGTTTTAGCCCCTAATTATGCCTCCGAAGAAAGTCAGTGCAAGCAGCAAAGTTGCTACAGGTGAAAAAAGAAAAGTAGTGCGTACAACTATAGCATTTAAGAAAGAAATAATAGCAAAATATGAAGGAGGTGTGCGAGCGCCTTCTGCTAACCACCACAAAGGTAAGAAATCCTATTCATAATTCTTTACTTTATCCTTTTTTTTAAATTTTTACACGTTCATGTTAGCGTAATCTTTCATACGGAAGATTACGATAACGCGAACGTACAATTAGCCTGGGTTAGCTTCATGTTCACGTTAAACATTCAGGGTGTTGGAACGGAGCCCATCTTTCAGGGTGTTGGAATGGAGCCCCCTTTCTAATGAACCGCTCACCACCTGTTGTGGAGACCCGAGTGCTAACTGACTTGTTAGCGTAATCTTTCGTACGGAAGATTACGATAGCGCGAACGTACGATTAGCCTGGGTTAGCTTTATGTTTACGTTAAACATTCAAGGTAAACATTCAGGGTGTTGGAACGGATTAAAACGATTTACATTGTTTTTAATGGGAAAAATGATTTCGGTGATCGAACAAATCGGTTTTCGAACAGGGTTCTGGAACGGATTATAGTCGAGAACCGAGGTTCCACTGTATTGCTTAATATAACTTGACAGAAGGATGGTTACCCAGATGTATGTTTTTGATATAAATAGCGTAGCAGGATAAAGTCCCTATCAGCGGGGGTCTTCTGGCCAGGCTTCGGATGGTTAGTCGACCCGGTGGTGTTGCTTAGGGCCCCGGGCCGGTTCTCCCGTGGTACTACCGCAGCCTCTGAGAGGTGGTTGAGTAGAGGGATGGGAAGGGATACTGCCCTGTTGGGGCCCTACACCCTTTATGATTTTTATGTGGGATTTTTGCATGTTCAGCATTTCTACCACTCCAGCACCTACCATGATGCGGGAGAATATTCCCCCTAAAATTACTCAGATGATAGATACTGGGTTTTGTGGCTAACACTCTGCCTCTGCCTTTCATTCCTCTTTTAGTTTTCTTTTTAAGATAAGCACCCCCCATGGTGAAACTACATCTGGTGAAGGAAAATGAGCTGGCAAATCAGTTGGAGACTGACCCAATACTGAGAAGAACCTCATGCACACAGGAAAGAGACGAAAATAGCATACAGCCACGAATTTGCATGATTGATTTAATGATTTGAAGTATTTCAGCTTTAATTTTTGTTTTTTATGAAAATGTTTGTCTGGAAACGTTGATGTTAGATTCCATGTCTATTATAGAAAGGAGAGCGCGTCTGCGAGACAGTTGGCCCCCAGGCCAAGAGTTTGACACGTTTTCTAAACTGTCATTGATGGTCACGATGGCACGCTTTTGAAGGAATAGCCTCTTTGATTTTTACACGAAAAATACATTAGTTGACTAAATACCTGTCACTTTGATATTTAAGTCAATTCGTGTTTATTTGTGACGCCCTTAATCACAAGGAGTCTCAAAAGGGCTTTATTACAGACTAGAGACTATTATTGCACCATCGCCTGATCTAAAACCTACATGAGGGCAAGGAAAAACTCAAAAACCTCAGTCAAGTCCAGTCAAGTAATTGTTTATTTGTGACGACGTGAATTTCAAGGAGTCTGCACAGGGCTGCACAAACCACAGACTTTTACAGACTACAGACTATTATTGCACCATCCCCTGATCCTAAACCTACAGGAGGGCAAGGAAAAACTCAAAAACCTCAGTCAAGTCCAGTCAAGTCATGTTTATTCGTGACGCGCTTAATCTCAAGGAGTCTGCACAGGGCTGCACAAACCACAGACTATTACAGACTACAGACTATTATTGCACCATCCCCTGATCTAAAACCTACATGAGGGCAAGGAAAAACTCAAAAACCTCAACCAAGTCCAGTCAAGTCATCTTTATTTGTGACGCCCTTAATCACAAGGAGTCTGCACAGGGCTGCACAGACCACAGACTATTACAGACTAAAAACTATTATGACACTATCCCCTGATCTAAAACCGACATGAGGGCTAGGAAAAACTCAAAAACCTCAGTCAAGTCATGTTTATTTGTGACGGCCTTAATCACAAGGAGTCTCAAAGACTTTTGCAAACTACAGACTATTACAGTGGGACCTCGCTACTTCGCGGTTCCACGTTTGCGGGTTCAGAGCTTCGCGGGTCTAAAAAAATAAAATAATTAAATAAAATAATTAAAAAATAATAATAATAATAATATATATATTTTTTTCTTTTAAGCATTTTTGAAGGGGCGTCGCTACTTCGCGGATTTTCACTTTTCGCGGGTGGTTTTGGTCCCCATTAACCGCGCTAACCGAGGGATTACTGTATTGCACCATCCCCTGATCTAAAACCTACATGAGAGCGAGAAAAAACTCAAAAATGTCAGCATGAGGGAAATTAAGAAACCTAGAGAAGGGACCGCACAGGATGACCGGGTTGCAATGGATGTAGCATTAGTTATTCTTATGCTATAGAATAGAAGTGTGTTTTAAGCCTAGATTTAAAAAGTTCCACTGAGGTTGTAGATCGAATCTCAGGGGGCAGAGCATTCCACAGCACCGGAGTCCAAATGGAGAACACTCTCCAACCTGCGGATCTCTTCTTGGCTCTTGGGATCACTAGTAGACCAGCATTTTCAGTCCGAAGGTTTCGGACAGGAACATAGTCGGAAATTAAATCTGAAGGATATGCGGGAGAAAGTCCAAGCTGAACACGGTGCGCTGTGCTAAGATTCTCAATCCACATTTTAACCATAAAAAATAATGAAATAAATAAAAGTAGGACCGAGAACCTTTAGGGCATTAGTGTTGTCTCCTAGCAACCAGCAGTAAAAGGGAAAAAAAAGGGGGGAAGGGTTGGCTGTGCAGAAAAAAATACATATCGACATTTTGCAAAACTACTGTTTAACCATCCTGGGTGCGTTTTCTTGCTATGAAAAATGAGATATTGTCTCATTTTTAAGGGTGGACGCTAAACGCTAAGTAGATAAAACCTCTTGGAAGAAGTAGAGGCAACCTGGAGCCGAACTCACATTAGCGATATTCCCAGCCGCTGTGCCGGTGGAATTGATTTTATTTCATTTTGCTGCAGGGCGACAGGCAAACTTTTCGCAGCATTATTTTATGTTTTCCAACAAAAGAATGCAGCAGAGTCCTCTCTTTTCTTTCTTGTTTTGTTGTTGTTGAGTGGCCATACGATTTACCTTTGCTCATATAGAAGTTTGGGTCCAGTTACGGTGCCATTTTTCGATATAATTTGTACTTTTTGGGGTTGATAATTCGGATTTTTTTTTCATAACACAAGTCAAGTCATGTTTATTTGTGACGCCTTTAATCACAAGGTGTCAGGAACCAGAACAGGATCAGGACCCAAACGCGTGACGTTCTCACACAAGCTTTTTGGTATGATTGTCAAGAAACGGGCCGGGAAGCAGGAAGTCGGAACTCATTTGCGTAGCCGATCTGTCACTTTAATTGAGAAATAAAAGTTGTCCAACACACAAAGGGACCAGAAACAAAACAAAACAGGTTCAAATGCAATAAAAATTACAAACTAGGCATTACTCAGATCAAACGGGCATGAACAGGGTTTCAACGAGGGTTAAACAATGATCTGGCAACGGGCAGTCCCAAAAGAAGTGTTTAACTACTCCAAAAGCAATCAGTCCAATGCGTCTCAGCCGGTGTCAAGGGGCGGGGCCAGCTGGGCGCCATGACAACCGTGCAGGACATGACAATGATAGTTCATTGTATTTTTGCCTAGTATTCAAATAAATGTTTTTTTAATTGAATGAAAGTTTTTTGGTACCACTAGGAGGCACTGAATATTACACACGGTCCCTTTAAGCTGTTAGCTGTAAAAAATAAAAAGTCTCACTTCCAGTGAAATGTGGCAACAAATTCAAATTTACAAATAAAGGAACCTAAAGTATATCGTGTTCATCATTTGATCGGCAGAGCAAGAAAGCAATATATATACTGTAAGATTGAAAAACTGTCAGAACCGAAACAGGATCAGGACGCAAATGCGTGACGTTTTTCACACAAGCTTTTTACTTTACGGGGAGTCATGCACGTTAGGCAGCGGTCTGGCGTGGAAAGAAATGAAGCCAGGGACCGACGAGATCGATTCCAATTGGCCGGGTTGATATCAGACGGATGGAATCGATGCTGAACAGGATGGACAGACAGGATTGATAGAGGATATCAAAAAATAAACAGGAACAGAAACTGGAGAGAATAATAAACAGGACAAAACCAGACGGGAACAAAACTGGAAATTGATATTAAACAGGACAACAATAAACGGGCACAATACCGGACTGAAAATACCAACAGGAAAACAGAATCGAGTGAGAACCCACGTCTTGCAGGGCAGAGGTTCGTTGACGGACTGACAAAGTAAGAGAGAGCACACTGAGCTCAAAAGACAGAAAGCCAATCTGTTAATGAGCCGCAGCTGGCGCCACACGGGCGGGGCCAATTGGGCGCCATGGCAACCTGACACAAGGAGTCTCAAAGGGCTGCGCAGACCACAGATCATTGCAAACCACAGTCTATTATGACATTATCCCCTGATCTAAAACCTACATGAGGGCAAGGAAAAACTCAAAAACCTCAACATGAGAAAAATGAAGAAACCTTGAGAAGGGACCGCCCATGAGGCAATCCCCCTCCAGGGTGATCAGGCTGCAATGGATGTTGCAATAACAAATAATACACAGATATCATAAGCTATAGATTCTATAGTATAGAATATAAGTGTGTTTTAAGCCTAGATATAAAAAGTACCATTGAGGTTGCAGAATGAATCGCAGTGGGCATAGCATTGCACAACACCGGGGCCCGAATGGAGAACGCTCTCAAACCTGCGGTTCTCTTCTTGGCTCTTGGGATCACTAGTAGACCAGCATTTTCAGAGGGAAGATTAGAATTCTAATTCAGTTATAGGCGGTGGCGATGGTGAAATGGTAAATTGACTTGGATATGTAAGTTTATTCTGTTTTTATATTGGTAACCTGCAAGGAGATTTCTTAAGATGTTAGTCAGATATTTGGACTGTTTTTGCGCAGTGTTGTTCGTTGTTCTGACTATTACATCATTGTCACTATTCATGTTGCTTTTTTTTTTAAATTGCACACCCCTTAGGGCGGATCTGCTGTGTAACCTTGGATAATATCAATTTTAGTTAGGCTGCAATTGATAGTTATCTCGCCACGTGTTCTATTCTTGGACCAGACCGAATGTTCAGACTAAAAAAATAGAGCTAGAGAGAAGCAATGCAGTTGAGGACATTAAGTTTCAAATTAAGACAAAATCAGAGTGCACTCTGGTCCAGTCGATGGGAAGCTCCCTCCCAGCAAGATATTGGCGCTCCTCCAAAAGGTATCGAAATTTGTCAACCACAGTTTAAATAGGAAAGGGTGTGGATGTACAAAATGGAAAATGAAACTCTAACAGGCACATCTGGGATCTTGCATTACAAGGCAAAAAAAGGAGAATTCTCTTTTCAAGATTTAGTACTGCACATTCCTGAAACGTCCAAGGTTGTATGATAAACAAAGGAGTGGAAGACCATTGCTGGGAAAGTACTGATAAGAAAGGATAGAGCCAGAAAACACTTCACTAAAATATGTGGATAAACATGATACACATCTACAACAACTAAATAAATAATGGGATCATCAAAGCAATGATGTGATGATCAAAAATAAACTAACGATAGCTGGAAAACTCATGTTATGGTGACAACATAGTCAGTGACCTAGTTTAATAACCGTTTTTTGGACTGCTTATCCTTACTAGGGTCGCGGGGGTGCTGGAGCCCCTCATGAAAGTTATAGTCACCAAAATTCAATTCTAGCTAGGCTGCCATTGACGGCTTTAGTTAAATGTTCTGCATTTATATAGCGCTTTTCAAGTCACTGAAGACCTCCTAAAGGGCTTTACATTCACCCATTCACACACACATTCACACACCATTAGCGATGTCAGCCATGCAAGGCGCCAAGGACACTTCAACGTTTAACTTGGGGGAGCCAGGAATCGAACATACGAACTCTCAGACCCAAGACAAGCACTCTGCCTTATGAGCAGGGTTGGGTAGGGTTACTTTAGCTGGATTACTTTCAATTAATTTTGGATTACTCCAATACCAAATATGATAATAAAAGACAAAATAAACTAAATATGAATAAAATGACTAAATTTTGTGCAGGCTTGGGGAGTAACGGAATACATGGAACGGCAAAAATGATGTTGGCAAGCTGTTTGGATTTATTTTCATTTTGTTTCTGTCGCATCTTATGTTAGTTTTGCCGGAGATCAAAGAGATCAAAGCCAGGAGAGAAAGCTTACCACGTGTTGTGAGTCATAATTGTATTCATATTTAGCTTCTCTTGTCGGCAAAAATAGCAAAAAACATCAAATATAGATTTTAGATAGGTTGCTATAGACGGCTATTGAGGTCAAAGATCCATTTGTGTCGGGCTGCCACAGATGGCAACAGACATCCAAGATCAGTTTTAGCTAGGGTGCTAACGATGGCTGTTGATGTCAAAGATCCATTACAGCAAGGCTGACAGTGAAGGAGTTAAACAAATATCAATGGATTAAGATAATGGTGTATTTTCTTCTACTCAAATAAAGTTTATGTTTTGAAGTAGTGAAAGTAAAAATAAAAATCACCCTGAATGAAAGACAAGTGGATGGGCGAACCGAAAGATTTCATTTGTACATATTTTCAGCAAATGATCAGGTTGTGTTTTAGACAAAAATATAATTTATAATTGAAATTTTAAAAATGTAATTTTCTTCAAATTCAGTTATTGGCTTTGCCCATTGAATAGTTTATTCTGTTTTTTCACAGGATAACGGTTTGTTATTTTCACTATTATTGCGCCCTCTTGTACATTGTTATCCACCCGTCATTGTTCTTTGTTTTTTTTCTTTGTGAAGGATTCCCGCAGCGCAACATGCACGCTCGGACCCAGCGAAGAGGGAGCGAGAAGAGGGGGCAGGGGTCTGCCAAAATCACCCTCGCTCCTTCTGAGTACTCACAAATGAAATATGAAATTTAGGGTATGTTTCTGGCTCGGTCCCTCAAATCGAGTAAATTGGCTGGGCTCGGGCTGGTTCAGGCTTTAAAACCCTTTGGATCGGGCTGTTTTTTTAGGTCCCGTCTTAACCCTACAATGATTTTTCATCTCCATACCTGTCAACCTCCAGGGCTGCATTCCCTTATAAACTGTCGTATTTTCCCTTACAAAATACAAAAAAATCTTCAAACGTGTTCATGTATGTAGTTTAACATGTTAAATTGTACATGTGTTTCGTTATATCATATATATTGTTAATTATCATTTTGTTGTGAGATACCGAGTTGCTCGACATGAATGAGGTTTATTGTAAAAAAGGTTCAAAAATGAAGTCGCTTGGATGTTCACCGTAGAAGGGAAAAATACATGCAAATGTAGTTAAATAGAATAATCCATTATCTTATTCAAATCATTAATTCATTTTCTGCAATAAATTATTCTTGGTAATATACTGATTCAAGGGATAACCACAAACCTGTCTTTTCTTCATTTTGTCCTTTTATACTTCCTTTTATTCTTAACTTCTTTATACAACATAATAATTCCTAACATAATGCATCAAGGCAAGTGAGCCGTTTGAGAGCTGAGTTGACCCGAAAAAGCCGGTTCTCTAAAAAGAGACGGACTTCCTTTCACTACACAACTCGAACTCGTTTGACTTGATTGATTTGCCGTTTCGTGATAGTCGGTGTATACCGGATGGTACCCATAATTGACAAATTTGTGTACAGATTTTCTTGTACATCGTACACGTCTTAAATTCATAATAAACATACTTTGTACGGCAAAAACGCACAGGTTGACAGGCAAGCATCTCAGTAAGAAGTCACTTTTCCTAGAAAATTACATTCACACATTACTGGTGAGTTATTTTCAAAATCGGTCGGTAGGCTACTCAGGTGTTCCAAGGGGGCTACCAGCAGGGTTGGGTAGGGTTACTTTAACTGGATTATTTTCAATGACTTTTGGATTACTCCAATACCAAATATGCTCATAAAAGACAAAAAAAAAACTAAATATGAATAAAATGATGACTCACAACACGTGGTAAGCTTTCTCTCCTGGCTTTGATCTCTTTGATCTCCGGCAAAACTAACATAAAATGCAACACAAAATTTATTAATTTTATTCATATTTAGTTTCTTTTGTCTTTTATGAGCATATTTGGTTTTGGAGTAAACCAAAAATAATTGAAAGTAATCCAGTTAAAGTAACCCTACCCTACCAGGAGCCTGCAGGCACCACAGTGGGGACCCTCGCTCCATACGATTGACTTGCGACGGGGAGAATTTTGATTTATTCCAAGATGATTCAAACCAAACGTGTTACAATTATGACACAAGGGACATATTCGATATCAGATTTGACTCAACCACCATGATTCATTTCCACCGCGATACGATTCACTCAATGATCATATCGCACGATTAACATGCAGTAGAGTGCTTGACATGTTTTGCATAATCATTTGAATCATTACGACTCCTTCATTATTCACATGCATAAATCTGCCTGTTTTTTTCCTCCAGATTAGGCGCATTTCCCTCAACGCAGCGCACGCACATGCACTCACACAAACACACTCGCCAGAAGCGCCTGCTGTTACATGCATATTTTATGGACAACCTTTCACTCCAATTTTCGCTGCACAGTCTGCAGGGGGCATCCTGGTCAAAAAGTCACTGGGACTCGCTGGTCGGACCAAAAGCAAAACAACAACTCCACGCAATTATTTCCTGGAATAAATGCCTCCAGTTGACACCTTTATTTTTTCCGTCGCGACGCCAGAGCACGGAAGGTCTACGGGGAGGCCATGATGACATCGTCGGCGTCTCGTGTGGACAAAGGAGCGGGAAAAACAAAGCTGAATGTGAATAATGAATTTCTGCATCTCAGGATTCTCTGATTTGCCGATTTGTGTGTATTTATATTTTTAAAAATAGTTTAAATATTATATATATATATACCGCAGCCATATCCCCCTAGTGAGAGGTGGCTAGAGTCATTTCTGACTCTTTTGGGGAGATTGATTCAGAGGAGGGGATTCCCAGCCCCCTCGCTCAACCCAACTTAGGTGTTGGGAGTCATTAGGTGACCAAACCCCCCAATTCCAACCCCTAATGCTGAACGCCAAGCAGGGAGGCAACGGGTACCAATGTTTAAGTCTTAGGTAAGACTCGGCCGAGGCTTGAACCACAACCTCCCAGTCTTGGGGCGGGCGCCATACCCACTCGCGTAACGTTTCTCACAGTTTATTGGGAGGAAGGAAAAGGATAGCACACACGATCCGGAGATTGCTGCTCGCGGGGAGCATGCTGCTCAGACGCGGAAGTAGTATTTCCGTGGCGAGCGATGGCGGTGATCGGGCATGAAAAAACACGGGTCAGTAGCCAGGGTAGAAGAGCAAAAACGCGATCGGGAACGGAAACGAGTTGAAAGCCAGGAGAGGAGAGTAGACGTGTTCGAGAACCAAAATGGATCGTTATTCGGGACGGGAGAACCAACGTGGTCGAGATCAAAACAGGTTGTAATTCGGGATGGGAGAGCAGACGTGGTTTAGATCAAAACAGATCGTAACAGGAGACAAATAAGAGCAAAAATCAGGTGAAAAAGGATTTGCCGGGTAAAACAGATTCGCAGACGGACCGACAAAAGATAGTATTATTAAAGCTTTGAAAACTCTCTCGGTGTACCGTCTTTCTTTGTAAATATGTGTAACCATGTATAATATGTATTTGCAACTGAATATTTATGTAATGTATTTATTTTAGAAACTTATTCTGATATGTTTTGTACAAGCAAATGAGAAAGAAGGGGCGGGGCAAACGCGGGCTGACGGGAAGTGGAGTAAAGGTGAGACGTGTTTGTGGATGCTGCCGACAATAGTGGATATATATTTTACCCACCCTTACATTTGGAAATAGACACATTTTTTTTCCTTAGATTACTTTCAACGGGCACCTGGACTCTGCAGGTCTGCATTAAATATTAAGTACCGGTATCATTTTTCGTTTACTTTGACGGCTGTGTTTCTTGGACGGTATCGGGTATGGGTTAATTTCACTAACAAAGATGTCATATAATGAAATTGTGAATATGTTTGATTTTCGAGAAGGTTTGTTCAAACCTCACTTTGTGTTTGCTGTTAAAAACGTAATATTGGAATATAATATTGTGAATGTGCTTAATTGCTGTTGAGATTGTCATGATTGTTTTGTGTTTTTAGTGTCAATAAATATGTTCAAACCAAAAATTTCGTGTTTGTATTGCGTTTTTTCAATGTGGGCGCATGCGGCTAATATACAGGTGTGGCTTGTGTATGTACAAAATCGGTTCTCCCCCCGAAACGTGGTGGGTGCGGCTTATAATCAGGTGCGCTCTATAGTCCGGAATTTACGGTAATTGAATTTCTCCCCCCCAAAAATGCACAATAAGAGCTTGCTGCTGTTCCATCCATTCGAATCACTCCTCCATACCTAAGTGAACCGGCTTTGGGTACAAAATTCCTGGGCTGTAAAAGGAACCAACTTGTAAAATGTCCAACCATCCATTCATTATCTGCACCGCTTATCAGTTGGGTCACGGGGGTGCGGGAGCCCATCCCAGCTATCTCTGGGCTGGGGGCAGAGGACACCCTGGACTGGTTGCCAGCAATTTTCCGAATGTGGAAAGAAAACGGAGTGCCCGGAGGAAACCCCACGCAAGCACGGGGAGAACATGCAAACTCCACACAGGGAGGCTGGATCTGATCCCATGACCTCAGAACGGCACCGCGGACGCACTAACCACTCATCCCCCGTGCTGCACTTGTAAAATGTAACCTTACAAAATATTCTTGTGAATTCTAAAATAGACTTCAACGATTATTATAGTCCATCATTAGGAAATGATTCATTCCAAACATATTTCTTAGAAAGAGAAAATTACTCCTAACAAACGCTTATCTCATTTGCATTAATCACATCACGGGATCAGAACAATTATGGCCTGGAGAATAACATAAAGAACCAGATGCAATGGGGCGTTGCGGCTTTTAACAATCATATTTTGGCTGCGATTCAAAATTGCTTCGTTTGCAACCAAGAGCAATCCAAGCCTTCAGGGCGTTGTCATGAATTTACCCTATTTTACATGCTACATTTTATAAAAGACTCCCACATTCTCCATAAACTGGCCATATTTG
The DNA here is from genome assembly GCF_059441175.1 of Urocampus carinirostris. Lineage (NCBI taxonomy): Eukaryota > Metazoa > Chordata > Actinopteri > Syngnathiformes > Syngnathidae > Urocampus > Urocampus carinirostris. Next base: position 13,522,471 of record NC_142364.1, read on the forward strand.
AGCAGTAATTAATAATTGCCTTGAAGCCAGTCTCTTAAAAATCAAATGGAAAACGCAGTGGAGCTCTACCGTCCTCTACAGGTCAATTGTATACTAGTGTACAGTACATGTTTAAGCAACGGTTCACAAATAAAAATCATGTCATATTAGCATATTGCGGATGATAAAATGTTATATTAACAGGGTTGGGTAGGGTTACTTAAACTGGATTACTTTCAATTACTTTTGGATTACTCCAATACCAAATATGCTAATAAAAGACAAAATGACTAAATTTTGTGCAGGCTTGGGGAGTAACGGAACACATGGGACGGCAAAAATGATGTTGGCAAGCTTTTTGGATTTATTTTCATTTTGTTTCCGTCGCATTTGATGTTAGTTTTGCCGGGGATCAAAGCCAGGAGAGAAAGCTTGCCGCGTGTTGTGAGTCATCATTTTATTCATATTTAGTTTCTTTTGTCTTTTTTAGCAAATTTGTTATTGGAGTAATCCAAAAGTAATTGAAAGTAATCCAGTTAAAGGAACCCTACCCAACCTTGTATATTAATGTATCTGTTAGTATTTATATGTGAATATACTCCTGTTGTACTTGTATATGCCGATAATTAGTAGGGTAAAAATAGGTCAACAGAGTCAACCACTAAAACATTTGTATCGTAGAAGAGGAGTGATTTTCATATATGTAATATAGTCCAATTTGAAGAATTTTGGAAGAATTTATATTGTGATTAAAGACTGATTATGTCAACTGTGTTTGGCTGGTAATCAGTTCAGGGTTTCCCCTGCCCCATTCCCGAATTCAACTAGAATGGGGTCCTGCATTGAGGTTAAATATTAAGCCCGAGCCCAACCTGAAATTGGGGCCTAAAATGTCAATTATCAAGTTTGGGTTGGGGCTGGGTTTCTTTCTCGCTGACTTTTTTAATCCACATGTCATTGTTTGTGATTTGTGATTGCAACATCCTTTGCTGTCTGGTAATCCTGAAAGGGGGATGCCACATGTGCGGTCCCTTCTCAAGGTTTCTTCATTTTCCTCATATTGAGGTTTTTGGGTTTTTCCTTGCCCTTATGTTGGTTCCAGATCAGGGGATGGTGTAATAATAGTCTGGAAAAAATAGTCTGTGTAATAACCTGCGAAGCCCTTTGAGACTCTTTGTGATTAAGGGCTATAGAAATAAAAATGACTTGACTTGACTTGTTTTTCTTTGTCTCTCTGCCTCTATCTTTTAAAGTGCTGGAAATACTTAAAATTATTCCGCCAACTTAAAAAAAAAAAAAAATCTGTCAATGATGAAATATTGTCGGTCAATGTAACCTCTGCAGACATAGGAACATCCATCCATCCATTATATACACAGCTTATCCTCAGTAGGGTAGCGAGGGTGCCGGAGTCCATCATAGTCATCTTCAGGCAGTGGGCAGGGGACACCCTGAACTGGTTGCCAGCCAGTCGCAGGGAACACAGAGACAGACAACTCACTCGCTCATTCACATCTAGGGACAATTTGGACCGGCCAATCCACCTGAAATGCATGTCTTTGGAATGTGGGAGGAAACCGGAGAAACCCACGGGGAGTACATGCAAACTCCACATGGTGAGGTTGCGGAAGCTGGACTTGAACCCTGAACCTCTGCCCCGTGGGGCTTCGTGCCAAACACCAAGCTGCCGTGCCGCCCCACATAGGAAGATAAGAGATGTCTTGCTTAACTTTGAAAAGACAGGCTCTAAGTGTCACGCAAGGAGTATCCGCCGAGCAGTCTTAGGGGCCGCAGCGTCGGACCCATAGAACTGGGCACAGCCCAAATCACCTTTCCTCCTCCGGAGTCCTCACAAATAGAAAACAAAATTTTCAGGTTTCCTTCGGGTCCAGCAAATCAAGTGAATTAGTCGGGCTCGGCCTGGGTCAGGGTTTGATACCAAGGGGCCCAGGCCAGGCTGGATTTTTGAGGCTTGATCTTTTGTCTACTCCTGCATTCTTGCCACCTGGAAAATGAATGAATGAACAAACCAACAAACGAACAAACGAATGATCATGTCCATGATTTCTCACGCCAGAAATCAAAGTCCATTTACATTCCGAACAAAAAAAATTGTATGTTCAAAATCCAATGGTGCTAAATTATAACCTTCGTTTGCAACATTTGGGAGTCTTTAATTTATTACTGCTGCATGAGCAGCATTGACGTTCATGCTTAAATTATATGTTTGAATACTAGATGATAGTTTGTCCCAACAAATACGAAGCACTGTACAGTATTACGTTTTTTCACGGGGGTTGCGTTCCAAAAAGGGAGCCGCTATATTTAAAGCTAATGAAGTAGAAACATTTATTTATTTATTTACGTATTTCTCGATTTATAACCCTATTTAACACGCTAGTATACATTGAAATCAAAGAATAAAGCCTATTTACAGGCTTAAGCATTTCTTTAACATATATTGCTACTGTACTTTGTAACTTTTTTTTTTTACAAATAACTTTTGTACTGTCAAATTATAATTTCACAAAGTATCGTCCTGCCATATTGCACTACTATATATATATATATATATATATATATATATATATATATATATATATATATATATATATATATATATATATATATATATATATATATATATATATATATATACATATATATATACTTTAGTTGCTTGTTTTAGTCTTGTTTTATTTTTGCTTTATTGTTGTGTCCTATTATATGTACAGCGACTTTGGGTGTCCTGAAAGGCTATGTGCGCCGCTAGCAAAGTGTTGGGCTGGCATAGCCGGCCCAAACATTAGCGCAAGCTAGCTGTAAACACTGCTGGTGATCAGTTGGGCTGGCGTAGCCAGCCCAAGTATTAGCGTTGAGAGGTTGATGCTATGCTTACTCATGCTAGCAGTAAAAACTGCTGGTGAAGTTGGGCTGGCTAACAGCTATGTGCGCCGCTAACAGCTATGTGCGCCGCTAGCAAAGCCAGCCCAAGTATTCGCTCAAGCTAGCTGTAAACACTGTCAGCAATGGGTTGGGCTGGCACAGCCAGCCCAAGTATTAGCGCAAGCTAGCTGTAAACACTGTCGGCAATGCTAACTTATTCATCGTAAAAAGTGTTGGTAATGACTACATTTTAACGACTTCATATTTACAAATTATGCTAAGGGACTCATGTTAATGAGTTATGCTAACAGGTACATTCTAAAAAGTGATGCTAACGGCTAAATGCTAACTTTTTAATGCCAAAATTTTTTGGTAAAGGCAATATTTTAATGACTTCATATTTACAAATTATGCTAATGGCCTCATGTTGACGAGTTATGCTAATGGATACTTGCTAAAAAGTGATGCTAACGGCTAAATGCTAACTTCTTCACGCTGAAAAATTATTCTAATGCTAACATGCTAACGACTCAGCAAATTGTATGGGCTCAATGCATTCCGGATGGGCCAATTCAAATCGAACGGCCCATTCTATTTGAACATGTATATTTTAAAAGTTTTTAAAGTGTAATAGCAGTGTTATTACTATGGTTTTACCATGAATGTGTTTTTTAGACCTCATCAAAGCATATCCTTGTTGCTAACGGTTGTGGGCCCATCTCAAATGAACTTGCCAGAACCGGGGGGGTGTGGGTGGGCGGAGTCCCCCCACAGAACCAAGTAAAAAATGACGGAAACATCTCTCTGAGTTAAAAACTTTATGCTAACTCATAATGCTAACAACCGGGGTTATATATACATGACGGGATCATCTTCCAGATCAATCACAACTCTTACAATTGCCGCGGGAATTGTCTAGTTATTATTATTATTGTTATTAGTATCATAAACTGACCCCCTCATTTCAGTATCTTATTCTATAGTTGTAAATCCCAGGTCACTGGCCTTGCGGTAGAGCGCCTGCCCCGAGACTAGGAGGTCATTGGTTTGAGCCTCAGATAAATCATACCTATTTATAGACTTACAACATTGGTACCCATTCCCTCCCTGCTTGGCATTTAGGGGTTGGAGCTGGGGGTTTTCTGCACCCTAATGACTCCAAACATCAGGTGTTGCGACACATCGGTTGGGTATAACTATTGCCATATGACTGTGTACGGGATCCGACCCATGCTAAGATGGAATAAGGCAAGGAAAAGAAAGAAGATTTTAAAGTTGTAAATACAGTGTAGATGTGAGTATATACAGCAGGGAAAATATCTCCATGAGGACAAATTCAGCGTCTTTGTACTCTGTTAGTTGTACTACCAAACCTGTCAACCTCCACGGCTTCATGCCCGTACAAACTGTTGTATTTTCCCTTACAAAACAAAATAATCTTACACCTATTTTGTTTTTCGGAATGATGCATGATGGGAAATCCCCAGGCGGCAAACGCATGCGCACAGTAGCATCAAACCACTCGCTTCGTTTGCAACGATAAAACCGATACCGAGATAGAGGCTACCGCGGTGAACTCGTTAGACTTGATTGATTTGCTGTCTCGTGATAGTCGGTGTTTACCGGATGGTAACCATAATCGACAAATTTGCGTTTTTCCGTACAGATTTTCTTGTACGTCGTACACGTCTTAAAATGCATAATAAACGTACTTTGTTCGGCAAAAACGTACAGGATGACAGGTATGTACTACGCCTTTCAGTCTTAATCGTTGCTGGTAGGAAAAGGGTTGTTATTTACATCTTGAGCGAACGAAGATAGAGAACGTTAAAATCTTGGTCTGCTTTTAATGAGTAGCTGGGTATTGCACCATGTTGCAATGACAGTTGAGTTACAAAACGTTATCAATGAGTTCCAATACTCATTACCGAGTAAAGTAATTGCGTTCCAGAAAAAGCATTAGTCCCAACCAATGTTCCCTGTAATTTTCCACGGGTCTGAGCGTTCACACAAAGTCAATGAGCGTTGCTTGAAAAAACAGTGAGCAACAGCAATCCCAAGTGTGGCAACTAAATCAATATCAAACATGTGCAAAACTTGACATCAAGTTACATTTTGCTGAGTTTCTGGCAATGCAAAAAAAAAATCATTTTTGAATGAATTGACTCATGTATTATTGCAAAAGTTGTACGGCCTACAAACGTCATTTGTTTTTACAACAAATCTTTCACAAGATTTCCATTTCTTTTTTTTCCTGGTATCTTTTGTCGCATAATATTAACATTTTGGGGGCTTATTTAGTCGGTTGCACGATATACAACTGTATTTAATCACATTTTTAGTGGAAGTACAATGTTGGCAACAAGATTGACTTGGTATAATTGGAAATTATTTGAATGCAACACAAACTTTTTCTTCTTTTTCCCTGTTTTTTTTTTTTTTTAATTTTTTTTAATTCCTTTTAAAAAATCTCATTGTGTTTATTTTTTCCTAGCTGTTCCTTTTTTTCCTTGGTTTCTTTTTTTCTGTTTTTTTTCTGAATTTTTCCTTTTTTTTTCTCTTCCTTTTGTTTCTTTTTTTTCTCAGCTTTTCACTATTTTTTCATTTTTGTATTTTTTTTCTTCCCCCTTCCTTTAAGTCATTTTGTGCATAATTTAACATAGTATTTGGTCATATAGCGATGAAAGAAGCAAAAACAACCTGAAGAGCCGTTTAGGACCCGAAAGAACCGGTTCCTTTTAGTGAGCCGAGCCGAAGAAGCCGGTTCTCGAAAAACTCTACTGACTTTACTCAACTTCGTTCTACTTCGGCATTGACTTCAAAATACCGCATTTAGAACACAGCGTCAGGGGAAACTGTGTATTTTTACCTTCATGCACGGTAACTATGACTTAATCCGCTTCTTGATTAACAATTTCGAGCCCCGATTTCTGTGAGCTGGCTCGATTTTCTTGTGCGCGAAAAGCTCTGAGTAGTGCGCAATTGCGCACACATGCAGCTTAGAGGGAACATTGCGCTGGATAGATTTTCTTGTGCGCTGAGAATGTGCGGGCACTGCGCGTTTGCAGCTAAGAGGGAACATTGGTCCCAACCAGGGTTGGGTAGGGTTACTTTAAGTGGATTACTTTCAATTACTTTTGGATCACTCCAATACCAAATATGCCAATAAAAGACAAAAGAAACTAAATATGAATAAACTTACTACATTTTGTGAGTGCTTGGGGAGTAACGAAATACATGGAACGGCAAAAATGATGTTGGCAAGCTGTTTGGATTTATTTTCATTTTGTTTCTCTCGCATTTGATGTTAGTTTTGCCGGAGATCAAAGAGATCAAAGCCAGGAGAGAAAGCTTACCACGCGTTGTGGGTCATAATTTTATTCATATTTAGTTTCTTTTGTCTTTTATTAGCATATTTGGTATTGGAGTTATGCAAAAGTAATTGAAAGTAATCCAGTTAAAGTCACCCTACCCAACCCTGGTCCCAACGCTGGTTATCTTTCATAGAGATACGTGGTACCATTGTTGTAGACCTTATCAGGCGGACCCCGGTTCGTAAAGGATAGGTAAGTATCGTTAGCCTGTATGGTAACACCATTAGAAAACAGGTAAGTCCAAAAGTGTCCGCTATGACGGTCAATGCCGGTGTGGCAAATGACAGAGGCAAGCCGAAAAGTCTGCTTTGTGTTCTCATCCACATCCAGATCGAGTTGCTGCGGGGCGTTGACGCGATCGTGGCTAACGAATCCATCGCCGGCCACACGGTTCACAAAGAAAGTCAAAATGTCCGGGACGGTCCAGAACTGCTTGCAGACGGTCTTGTTCCCGCAGGTCTTGCACCGCCTCCGCCGCCGACTCGTAGCACGCTTCATCAATGACACCAGGGTCTCGCCGTTGAGGGGTTTGGGCAACCTGACAAAGTGACCCAAGTTGGAGACGGACGAAGAGGTATGGTTGCACTGAGGACACCAGATCACGTTGCGGACTTTGATACCGGTGCGGATCCCGCACTGGTCGAACCACGAAAGGAGCGGCTCCAGCAGGTCTAAGGAGTCGTTGTTCTCGTACAGAATGAGCGCCGGCACGCAGTTGCAGAGCTCGGCCAACGCCACGCAGAGTTCCGCCGCCGTGAAGCACATACCCGGGTTGTCCAGGGCGCTCAAGTAAAGGCAGGCGAACGCCGGCATCTCCGAGAGTAAAGTCACAAACTGCTGGATACGCCTGGGTAGCTGATCCCGCACCACGTTCAGATGGAGCGTAGCCTGCAGGGTAGAGTTCATCCAGCAGTTGTTGCAGTAGTTTGCAAAACGGCAGACCTTCTTGAGCGGGATCTTCTTAGGGTCCCTCGACCCTCTAAGAGGCTCCTCGTACCACAGGTCGACGCTTCCCGCTCGAACTGTCGGGTTGGGCGAAACGGCGGTACGTTTTGAGCGTTCAACCTGGCCGGATACGATGACGGTTTCAATACCAGCAGGTGAATAGCGTTGCTCGCCTACGACGACCCTCAGGGTTTTTGTGGCCACGGCTCCCAAGGCAAAACCCAAGAGGAGAAACGGCATATTGCTCTGGTTAAATCCAGCGATTCGCTGATCAACAAACAGCCTGGAAGACACCATGAGGGAAAAAATCCTTCTTTGTGACATCACAGGACTGAGGTCATTTTTCTGTTGACTGACATCACAGCCTCTTTGACACAGCTTCCTTAGAGTGACATAGTATCCAAGCATTTCTCCAGATACCCTCCTCCATCATGATTCAGCCTCATGCTATTCAAATGTTTTCACTTTTACCTATTCAACTGTGGTTCTGGATTTGTGTACGCTGCCCGGCCTTTGCGCAGTGGCAGTATCGTAGCCTATGAGGTTATGAGAACCCAAATGTATCGGCACGAATAAGAGCTTGCTCTGTCCACTCCACGCATCGGCAGTACTTCCGGGGAACGGTGCATTCGCAATGATCGCAGCAAGGCTTTAAGGCTAGGACCTTAGCTTGGCCTTTTGGCTGAGAGTAAGAGTCCCGGCTCCCAGGCTTTGTAGCGCATTATAACCTGAACGATAACGGATAATGGATAATGAATAAAGAATATAAATCAATAACCCTTAAAAAATCTCCCCCCCCGCCCGGCCATGGCTCTGTGGCTGGGACCTTGACTCGGCCTCTTGGCTGAGAGCAAGTGTCTCGGCCCCTTGGCTTTGTAGCATATTATGATTTGACCGATAACGGATAATGGATAATTGATAAAGAATATACTGTAGAACAATAAACCTTACAAAATCCCTCCACTCATATTGTTGGAATATGATGTAATGAAATTGTGAATGTGTTTAATTGCTGTTAAAAACGTCGACAAAAATTGTTCAAACGTCATATTGTTAGAAAATGATATAACGAAAGTGTGACTATTCTTAATTGCTATTAAAAGTGTCGAGAAAAATTGTTCGAACCCCACATTGTTTATTTGCTGTTAAAAGTGTCAATACATTTGTTCAAACCCAAAAAACTTAAAGGAGAAGTGGGTGAAAATAGCAAAAGGAAAACTGGTAAAAATGAAGGAAAATATCTCAGAAAACTGTACCACCCCAAACGAGTGCACAAAACTGTGAAAACATATCTTGTGACTTATCTTGTGTTTTTTCCTTTTTGTTTCTACTAAATGTTATGGCGCGAATGACAACTAAGATAATTCATTTCATCCATCCATCCATTATCCGCATCGCTTATCCTCAGTAGGGTCGCGGGGGTGCTGGAGCCCAACCCAGCTATCTTCGGGCAGTGGGCAGGGGACACTCTGAACTGGTTTCTAGTCAGTCGCAGGGCACACAGGGACAGACACTTGCAAATTCACAACAAGGGACAATTTAAACCGGACAATTTACCTAAAATGCATGTTTTTGGAATGTGGGAGGAAACCGGAGTGCCTGGAGGAGACCCACGCAAGCACGGGGAGAACATGTAAACTCCACACAGGGAGGCTGGTAGCTGAATTGGATCCCATGACCTCAGAACTTGGGCGGCAGTAGCTGAGGAGGTAGAGCGCTCGTCTTGGGTTCAAGGGATCCCAAGTTCGAATCCCGGCTTGTCCGTGTTACATGTCGAAGTGTCCTTGGGTAAGACACTGAACCCCTAATACCCCCAATAAGCAGGTTAGCGTCTTACATGGTTGCAATACAAGGCCGCTATTGGGAAATGTGAAGCACACTGTAAAGCGCTTTGGGAAGTCATTGACTTGAAAAGCGCTACATAAATGCAGATCATTTCATAACTGTGCCGCAGACCCGCTATCTACTGCGCTGCCGTGCCACAATCCAATATTTCAAATATTTCAATTAAGAGATAATTAGCTGGATAAAATTGAAATGGTTCTTTAAAGAATGAAAGGTTAAAAATAAGTTACCTAATTACACAAATACATGATTCAGTAAAATGGTTCCATTAAATAGCAAAGTTTTTGTGGAAACAGTTCCATAAAATTGAAACTATATACAATGAAAAGTGGGGCAGCACGGTGGTTAGCGCATGTGCGGCACACTTCATGTCTTGGGAACCTCCTGCGTGGGTTCAAATCCAGCACCAGACTTCCTGTGCGGAGTTTGTATGTTTATACACTTGGATTCTATGAATTGTCATTGATATAACAAAGCCATTGACGCGGCCATTCAAATAATTTGATAACGACCAGTGGACGTAATTGGTGAGATATGCTAGCTATATAGTTTTTGTAGTTTTAGTTCTCTATCTTGTTTCAGACTGATCGTGATGTTTCTGCGATGAGAATATTTTAAATTGGTTATCATATCTTGAATCTCAAGAGTTAAAGCTATCCAATGATATGTGGCATAACATATTTCAGTGACTGGTGACATGGTACAGACACAGGACGTTAAGGCGCTAGCATTGCTAATGCTATTCTCAGTTATTCTAAATAGCGCCCTTTGTGTTCACTACGGGTTACTACCGTCCATCATGGTGCCATCACGTGGGTAAATCACGTGAGCAAAGGGTCAATATTCTTAGGGAAAAAACAATTTTTTTCCTTTGCTGTAATACAGGAGTGTCAAACAGGCGGCCCGAGGGCCACATCAGGCCCGCTAAGTGATTGAATAGGGCCCATGAAACAACGCTGAGAGGAACGCATGAGAAAAACGAGCTGCAGGTTGAAATATCTCCACTTGATGTTGACAAAGCCAGGTGCCTCTCACACACGCTGTACTTGTATTTCTCTCTCTCTCTCCTCCCTTTTTCTCTCACTCTCTATCTCTCTCTTTCCCTCTTCCTTTCTCTCTTTTTTTTGTTCCTTTGTCTCTTTCTCTCTCTCTCTTTTTACCTTATTTTGCTTACTTTTCTTTTTTTCCTTTTCTCTCTCTTTTATCTCTTTCTCTGTCTCTCTCTTTTGCTTTCCCTTCTCTTTTTTCTCTCTTTCTATTTCTCTTTGGATTTCTGTATTTCTCTCTCTTTCTTTCCCCCTCTTTCACTATTTCTCTTGTTATCTCTTTTGTTTCTCACGTCATCTCACTCTCCCCCTCTCTCTTTCTCCCCTTCTCTCTTTCTTTGTCCCACTCTCTCTTTTTCTCTCCCTCTCTCTCTTATTTCTCTTTCTCTCTCCCTCTCTCTTTCTCTCACTCTCTATCTCTCTCTTTCACTCTCCCTGTCTCTCTTTTTCTATTTTTTGATCCTCTTTGTCTCTTTCCCTCTCTGTCTTTTTACCACATTTTGCTCGCTTTTCGTGGTTTTCCGTTTCTCTCTTTTATCTCTTTCTCTGTCTCCCTCTTTTCTCTCTTTCTATTTGTCTTTGGATTTCTTTCTTTCTCTCTTTTTCTTTCTTTTCCCTCTTTCACTACTTCTCTTGTTATCTCTTTTGTTTCTCACGTTCTCTCTCTCTCTCTCTCCCCCTTTCTTTGTACTACTCTCTCTTTTTCTCTCCCTCCCTTTCCTTATTTCTCTCCCTCTCTCTCTTTTCCTTCTCTAATCTACTAGTCCGGCCCCAGAAAGAATGTTTGTTCTATCGTGTGGCCCCCGAGTTAAAATGAGTCTGACACCCCTGCTACAATAAAACAGTGTACATGTACTTCCCCTTTAAGAGGCCGGGCTTGAGTTGGGGATGAGAAGAGGGACAGGGAAGCTCATCCGGGGGAGGAGGTAAGAAAGGGCACCGGCATTTTTTTCCATCGTTTTCAAAATGTTCCCCTTACCTTTTTGAACTCAATGACTATTTCCCCACGAGGAGGTGTAAAGTGATCGTTTCTCGCTGAAATGCGCCAGGTTTTAGGTTATTGACGTTGCATGGATGCGATGCAGCGCGGCTCGGTGGAGATGCGCCGCCCCCGTTGCAGCGTCGAGGCTGCGTCCGGACAGAGGACGTGATCTGCGGATTAGGGGGAAGGAGAGTGCCGGTGACCCGCTTCGACTGGCTCTGCGGTTCTCCGCCAGCATGGCCAGAGCCATGCGGAGACTCCTTCATTCACTGCTTTTCTGCCCTCTTTCCAAAGGCCTGCAGGTACACTTGATTATAGAGTACTGCGTCACTACTCTTATAAAATAATCAGTGCATCAAGATGTCGTCATTTTTTTTGCAAATACAGCATCAATCTTTTCTATTTTAATGTATATCGGGAGAATTCTACAAGTGTCTTAGGTAACAGCCAGTCATGGTTCACCAGTTTTCTAAAACCAAGCAATCATTGGGTCTTGCAGGTCACCTGAGCCCTGAGATGGAATTTTTGGTGGTACGAGCAAAATACTTTCAAAATGATCCATTCAAAATGATTTACCTACCCCCAAAAAAGGAGATCTAAGAGCAATCTAGCGTTGTTATTATTAGTGGCATTGAATGCTCACAATGTTTCTCAATGCATGCGTAACTCAAGTCATGTTTATTTGTGACGCCCTCAATCACAAAGAGTCTCAAAGGGCTGCACAGACAGCAGATTATTGCAAACCACAGACTATTATGACACCATCCCCTGATCTAAAACCTGCATGAGGGCAAGGAAAAACTCAAAAACCTTAGTCAAGTCATCTTTATTTGTGACGCCCTTAATCACAAAGAGTCTCAAAGGGCTGCACAGACTGCAGATTATTGCAAACCACGGACTATTATGACACCATCCCCTGATCTAAAACCTGCATGAGGGCAAGGAAAAACTCAAAAACCTTAGTCAAGTCCAGTCCAGTCAAGTCATCTTTGTGACGCCCTTAATCACAAAGACTCTCTAAGGGCTGCACAGACCACAGATTATTGCAAACCACAGATCTAAAACCTGCACGAGGGCAAGGAAAAACTCAAAAACCTCAACATGAGGAAAATCAATGATGCCCCCGAGGGATATAAATTTCACTGTATTGCAGTCTGATTAATTGGAGCAAAAAATAATGCTCTGTACTCAAACTAGGCAGATTTGTGGTTAAAGTTCCAACATAGACCTAAATAGTAATTTAATTGACAGTAATTTTTTTTCTTTAATTACTTGTAAGGTGTATCGATGAACTCAAAACACCATACATTTTATAATATATTACTAAAATGTAATATTACATTAGATTTAGACTCTTAATCATTAAATACTTATGCATTATAAGCAAAAAAAATAATAATTTTAATAAAATTACAATCTTACATCGACAAAATTTAGAGCCCTCCAATTTGCTACTGCTGCTAAGCAACATTGATGTCTATGCTAGAATGCCGCGTTTAACCGCTAAATTGCAGCACGTTCGAACAAATGCAATGCACTCAATACGATCTACCAGTGATCCACTGGTAGATCGCGATATACATAATGAGCACCCCTGCCTATAGTATGCTTTTAAACTTGTAGCACATAAATTTGATTGACCGGCACATACATCGTGACTACAAATTGTACACGTCAAGCCAAAACAATGTTCTTCCCTGCAAAATTTTTTTTTTCCTTTTTTGGAATTTTTTAAAGGTGTTACCTTAAAATGTTAGTGTTAGTAATGGAATTAAAAGTTTGATTGCATTATTTCATGAGGAACTTACTACTTAGGCCAGTCTACAAGAACTACATTGTCATAGTATTACTTTAACTACTGATAATTCTGCACTACAAGCCGCTACTTTTTTGCTAGGTTCTAAACACTGCGGCCTTAAATACAGTGGCGTATGGGTTGACGGGTATGTGTGCAACAAATCTGTCTTTTGTATTCAAGGTCAAGTACCTTCTTTTGGCGTGGTTGGGTGTTCTGGTGGCCAGTTGGGTTCTCTACGTGCAGTACGCCTCCTACTCCGAACTATGCCGTGGACACGTGTGCCAGGCCATTATTGTAAGACTTCGACTGCTTTCTTTCATGTTTTTTTCTCAAGTTTTTGTTTGAATGCTATCATGTAGCCACCTAGCATTGTGATGGGGCACGTACTACCACCAAGTACCATTCAAGAGGCTGGAGGACAAGGACTGAAAAAAAAGGACTGTAGAATTGTTTGTGAAGGCAGTATGTAGCTAGTTAGCATTGGCAAACCGGACCATGAAAATGGATTAGTCTACATCTTATCATCTCATCTCATCAGCTGCACCGCTTATCCTCAGTAGGGTCGCGGGGGTGCTGGAGCCCATCCTGGCAATCATCGGGCAGTGGGCAGGGGACACCCTGAACTGGTTGCCAGCCAATCGCAGGGCACACGGGGACAGACCACTCACTCGCTCAGTCACACCTAGGGACAATTTGGACCAGCCACTTCACCTGAAATGCATGTTTTTGGAATGTGGGAGGAAACCGGAGTGCCTGGAGGAAACCCACGCAAGCACGGGGAGAACATACAAACTCCGCACAAGAAGTCTGGAGCTGGATTTGAACCCACGCAGGAGGTTCCCATGACATGAACTGTGCCGCACATGCGCTAACCACTGCGCCACCGTGCTGCCCGGATTAGTCTACATGTTCAATATAAATCCGAGTTGAAATATTCTTATCATGCAGTTCTATTTTCCTTGATTTGAGTTCAGTGAACCCTTGTTAGGTTCTAAAATCAACCTGTGATAGGCGAAATCCATGAAGTAGAACGGTTTCTTTTTGTTTTTTTTTACAATTACACAATTAAAAGCAGTAGACCCCCGGGATACAGCATAAGACGTTTTCTTTAAAGGACTCCAGAACACAACTGCATAGTATTTTTCATGCCCCAAAAACGAATGACACAAAAACTTTGTGGTGTTAGTTTGTACGACATGTGACATCGCCAGGATACCTGTCTGCCAACGGTCGACGTCCTAAAATGTTGCCCTGATATTGGCTGAATTACCTCCCACAATGCCTTTCTCTATCTTCTCTCGGTTTAGAATCTTGTTTGCTTTGTAGTCTTTGGGTGTCAGCTGATACATGCCACATTTTCTTGGTACCGTAAACGTTAAACATTATTGGAAAACAAAAATGTGGCTTGAAAAATGCTTTTACCTTACTTTTTCATGTCAAGAAATTAGAATTTTGTCGGCAATGGATAGTATCTTCTTCTCTCTTTTGCTGCTTTTGTGGGTCGAGAGTGTTTCGTTAACATGACAGCTTTCAAAGAAACTAGAAATTAAAAAAGGTATGCGAGTAAAGTAGGCTTGCAATGGGGTTTTACGTAGAGTACGTGTACAAGAATATGATGAAAGTCCGCAAAGTAGTGAAACTGCAAAAAGTAAACCGTGATACCGGGAGGAATTATTGTACTGTACACTTCTTAACATTTATCTATGTATTTTCTCCCAACACCTACTTCGTTAGCAGGGTTGGGTAGGGTTACTTTAACTTGATGACTTTCAATTACTTTTGGATTACTCCAATACCAAATATGCTAATAAAAGACAAATGAAACTAAATATGAATAAAATGACTAAATTTTGTGCAGGCTTGGGGAGTAACGGAATACATGAAACGGCAAAAATGATGTTGGCAAGCTTATTTTCATTTTGTTTCTGTCGCATTTTATGTTAGTTTTGCCGGATATCAAAGAGATCAAAGCCAGGAGAGAAAGCTTACCATGTGTTGTGAGTCATAATTTTATTCATATTTAGTTTCTTTTGTCTTTTATTAGCATATTTGGTATTGGAGTAATCCAAAAGTAATTGAAAGTAATCCAGTTAAAGTAACCCTACCCAACCCTGTTCGTTAGTGACTGTTTAGCCAATCAGAATGCAGAACACAAGCAATTCTGATAATTAGTGAAGCAGCAATCTCGAGAAAAGCGCATTATATCAAGGGATTACTGTTATGCTGCAACGTAGCTACTTGGTTTCACAGATTTTAGATTTTTCAGTCATCTAGCACAACCATGAAGTCTTTTCTGGACTATGCCTTAAAAAGTAGATGTCCGGCACTTTTCCACCAAAACACTTGAGAAGTCTCCACACCGTCTCTAATCTATTTCCTGTGACTGATTTCCTGTTTCCTGTGTCAGTGTGACCATTACAGCAGAGGCGTCATCTCCGGGTCATCCTGCAAGGCTCTGTGTGAGGAGAAAACGCTGACCATGCGCCACTGCATGTCCACCTCATCACAACATCAGGTACACGCCATCCGAAGAAAGCAGTCTTGCATTTTACACCTAGGCCTTCAGTCTGTACCAATCTAATCCTCTAACTATTTATGGCTACAACTGTGACGCGTATAAACAAGGATGAATAATAACCTGATAAAATTGCACTTTTGTTTAGGAATAAAGTCACATTTAACGCACCAACAATCATTTTGATCATGCTCAAATCTATCCTCTTTTATTTCTTCTAGAAAATTTTAATTACTCCTACATATATTTACAGATCACTCAGTTCCATCAAAAAGTTTATTTTCTATCGCCATTGGAGCTAATTCTTAAGTAAAGCCTGCCCTTAAGTATTTCTGGCATAATTATTCCATTCAGGGCTAAAAAAAAAATGTCTGTTCGACATAAACATCGGAAAGGGGAGACTGCAGTGTTCATTTTACCTGTGAAAAGTGATGGGTCCAGGGGACTCGCATGCTCAAAAATCTATGGGTCCCAACAGAGATCTACAGGTCCCCAAAAATTAGTGTTATCAAGGTTGAAATTGTAAATTGGCGACAAATATATAAATCTATATATTCATTTAGTTTTAATCATCACACTTAACTGCTAATACAAAGCAGTTATCACTTCAGATTTTTCAGTTCACAAAAATATTGTACATTATACAAAATATTATTGCTGAAATATTAGTCTATATATTCATGCAGTTTTAATCACTTCAGATTTTTCAGTTTATATATTCTTCGTGGTTTGCTGTCCCGCCACAGTTGTAATGCCTTCTCAAGGTCCAATCGCAGCAACGGAATTTCCATAGCGAATTTGTGGTTTTCATTGTCGTTGTGCCGATCCAATGTGCTTTTCTGAAAGTTCGTATTGCGAATGCAATCCAGTTTTTTTGTCACGCTGGGTGCACGCATCACAGAACATGTAGCCTCCATTATCATCCTCCTCATAGCGTAACCAGGAATATAATTGAGTCCATTTTGGCAGAAAAGTCATTTTCTTGCTAGGAGTAATCTTTTGTTTATCTTTCGTCGAATTGTTCGCTTCAAAACACGTCTTTTCCTTGCCATCGCGGTCTCCTGAAGAATTTTTCCGCCGTTTTTTTATGCCAGAAATATTGCCGTTGTTACCACTTTATGTATTATGTTTCGACTTATTACCGACACTGAAGAAATTACCAATTTTTTGTTGAACTGCGCCTAATACCAACTGTTCCTACGGAGGCATACTTCTCTTTCACTCGACAACCACCAAAACAATGACGTCATCTCGAAGCAACGAGATCTCGTTTGCCAAGATCGGCATGAGACCAAAACAACAATGGCGGATCTGCCTGACGAAAAGTTTGTAGTATTGATGGTCAAAATATAATGAACATCACATCATTCAGTCATTTTTAGGCCAGCAGAGAAGACATCGCAGGCCCTGACGGCTCACTGCTGAAGGGAAGTCCAATGCACAGTCACACATTTTGTAACGTTACTTCTTATCACTGTCCGAAGGTGTATGCTGGCCAGTGGAAGGAGAGGCAAGTGGTGATAAAATGCGGCATCGAGGATGGAGCTAATGCCGATGGCGGTCCGGACCCGGCGACCCGGCGGAAAAAGAGCCAGTTTGACAAACCCACTCGAGGGACTTCCGTGGATGAATTTAAGGAAATGTTACTCAACTTCCTCAAGGTAGATGTTGGAATTGTTTATATTGCCCCTTTTGTGGCTTTGATGTTCACTATCAGGCATGTCAATCATAAGGCCTGTGGCACGAATCCCAGCCTGTTGGAAGTTTTATCCACCATAAATATCTGAATATGTCAAAAAAAAGAGTCTCTATGTAATTTTACCAAAAGTTAGGATTTTTTACATAAATGCAAAGTAAGTACTCTCCGACCGCTAGTGGGCAGTGTTGAGTTTGTATAGAGAGGTGAGTTGGTTCAGGTTAGAGGTAAGATGGGACCTAAACAATCAGACCCGCCCTGCGGGTATAAAAGCCCCAACCAGCCCGAACCCAACCGATTATTTTGATTAGAGGGACCGGGCCTGAAGTAAACCTTGCACTTCGTCGCCAAAGTGCAAGCTTCAATTGAAGTACCCTCGGCACCGAAGTGCAGCGCCAAAGTGTGTTCCTCAGGTTAAAGCACCGTTACTTTAGAATAATATTACTCAATTAGGAGTAAAAACAAAGTCATTTGAATAATTACTTGAGTAAAAGTTAGTGCGACAAACCGTGTGCATGCGAGAGAGAAGCTGGCCCAGCACGGCCCAACTGACCTCTACTTCAGGTGTAAAACATTAACTTAATCGTTAAACTAAACCAGTTAACACATTAAATGCCAAAAATGAAGATCTTTTTTCCTCATTGTTTTGAATTATTGCGTTGTGTTTAGAAAGTGTTACTTCTCGTCCATGATTATAATATTTAGGGTAGGTTACTAATCTAGGCTAAATGATAAAGCATAATACAAAAAAACTACGGTAAGCTAAAAATTTGGAGTTTACATTTCTTTACCGATTCGGCCCACCTCAGAACAAAAAGTCTGGATCTGGCCCCAGAGCCAAACTGAGTTTGACATCCCTGTTCTAAATCCTGAGGCAGTGCAACAGCCAAACATCTTGGCGTTAGTCGATTTTGATGTTGTTCTTCTGGCTTCGGCAGTGTCACAGCACTAAATTCTACTACTAAAACCTGACATTGTACAGTAGGCCCCTGGAATCTGTTCTGCTGTGGAGATACCAAAGTGATGGCGAAGGGGATAGAAACCCATGTTAATTAGCGAATGCTTTCCGAACCCCCGGTTTCCTACATTTATCCATCCATCCATTATCTGCACCGCTTATCCTCAGTAGGGTCGCAGGGGTGCTGGAGCTAATACCAGCTACCTTCGGGCAGGGGACACCCTGAACTGGTTGCCAGCCAGTTGCAGGGCACACAGGGACAGACAACCCTAGGGACAATTTTGGACATGCATGTTTTTGGAATGTGGGAGAAAACCGGAGTGCCTGGAGGGAACCCATGGGAGAATATGCAAACTCCACACAGGAGGTTCGATCGCACGACCTCAGAACTGTGCCGCACACGTGCTAACCACTGCGCCGCCGTGCTGCCCCGGTTTCCTACATAAAAACAACAGAATACTATATAATAATTAATACTTACATTCAATATAGGTGCATATGATTTATAAACGTTATAAATAAATATACAAGTAAAGGAAAACTAAAGTCTTTTTATATTTGATGTGGTTAAGTGGAGTTGTGGTTGGATGCGGAGGGATGCAATGGCAGATTGAAAATACATTTTAAAAAGTAATGCCTTTTGAGAATGACAATGTTTTAACCAGCTCCTTTTATTTACTAATAGTCCAGATCATTGATTGGTTAGACTCTAACCAATATTCTTTAACAATAGTAAGGATGCGTACAACTTCTTTGTGTTCTTAACAATCACAGCCTTTGTTTCCACGGTTATCATGTTTTGCTTCTACATTTAGCATCACTGTAGGCCTTGGTTCAAAATAAAAAAGTACAGTTTTGTATCACGGAATCATAAAATCTTTACAATAATAAATAAAAAGCCATTATGGAAGGTAGTTCAGCCAATAGCACATCTGTATTTTGATGATTCAGTGATGCAAAACACCATCTTATTCGACATCAACCAATAGCAGACAGGCATCTTAGAGACGCAACTTGTCACACGCATGAACAACTTAAAAGTTTTTATACTTTATTCTGTAGAGCGTGGCCCAAAAAAATCTTATACAATACATTAACACTGTTCTCGTTTGCCCGCGTCCCTGCGTCCTAGACGCATCATTTGTGCTGGGGACGCAACTTTTTTGACACAAAATGGTCATTATTACCCGACGACTTTTTTTTTTTTTTTTTTTAACAAAGATTTACCGCACTCCAAACTTTTCGTCAGGCAGATCCGCCATTGTTGTTTTGGTCTCGCAGTTTGAGTTCTCGTCTGCACGCCGATATCGGCAAACGAGATCTCCTTGCTTCGAGATTACGTCATTGTTGTGGCGGTTGTCATCGAGTGAAGTATGCGTCTGAAAAAACAGTTGATATTAGGTGCAATTCAACACAAAATTGGTAATTTCTTCAGTGTCAGTAATAAGTCGAAACATAATGCAGAAAGTGATTATAACGGCAATAATTCCAACACGAAAAAACGGCGGAGAAATTCTTCGGAAGATCGCGGAGGCAAGGAAAACACGTGTGTTGAAGCGAACAATTCGACGAAAGAAAATAAACAAAAGAATACTCCTAGCAAGAAAAGGACTTTTCTGCCAAAATGGACTCAATTATATTCCTGGTTACGCTATGAGGAGGATGATATTGGAGGCTACATGTTATTTTGGATAATGTACAATATTTTTGTGAACTGGAAAATCTGATGTGATAACTGATTTGTATTACCAATAAAAAGTGATGATTAAAACTGAATGAATATATAGATTTATATTATATATTTTTCCCCGATTTACAATTTCAACCTCGATAACACTAAATTTTGGGGACCCATAGATCTCTGTTGGGACCCATAGATTTTCTCAGCATGCGAGTTCCCGGCACCCATCACTTTTCAGAGGTAAAATGAACACTGCACTGAAGTAAAAACTGGAAGTTGCTCCCGAATTGTACTCATTGAATGAATGAATCATTCTGAATGATGATTTACTGTTTATGTTTTCCTTTTGAGGTGCATTTCAATGAAACCATGTAAATATTTGAGATGTTTTGGTTTTACTCTAGAAGTTCAGAAAAGAAGCAGATGAGGAGGCTAGCAATTGTTTTCTCTTACTTCTTTGTAAAAAAAAACAGAATTGTAGTTGTGGTAACCGTGGCGACTGCTTCCCCAGTTTGGCTTTATGTATTGTACTGAGATAATAACACGAATCCAAAAACTCAAATTTGTTCCCTTCGCATCCTGCAGGCGAATTTTGGGGATCAGCCGTCCTTGAACGCCCTGGTGGATAGATTCATTTTGCTAGCAGACATCAACCAAGACGGCAAACTGTCTCTGGCGGAGGCAAAGTCCATCTGGGCCCTTCTTCGTGTCAACGAGTTTCTCCTGACGGTCGCTCTCCAGGAGAAGGAACATACCCCAAAACTGCTGGGCTTCTGCGGGGACCTGTATGTGACCGAGCCACTGGGGCACACCTCCCTCTACAGACTGGAAGTGCCGGACTACTTGCAGGCTGTGGTTCCGGGGGCTCTCGTTTCCGGACTGAACCACTGGTTAGCCCCATCTTGGCCCCGCCGGGCACGGATCACTATCGGCCTGCTTGAATTCGTGGAGGAGGTCTTCCACGGACCTTATGGCAGCTTCTTAATCTGCGACGCCAGCCCGCGCCACGTGGGCTACAATGCTAAATATGACTGCAAGATGGCCAACCTGCAAGCTGTTGCTTCTGAGGCGGTGGTGCGGGCCCACTTAAAGGTATTCCCAAGCAAAAATTGTTTTTCAATTATGGATACACCGTGGAGTGGTCCTCCCAGAAATGATGCAAACGTTGCAAAATATTTCCCGCGTCGGGAAACTCGAGATTTACTCTCAAAGTTGTCGCGTTTGGCCTGTTTGCTGTAGAGCTGTGATGTCATCGAGGTAATGCAACTCTTTTTGATTACCTGCCGTCAGGTCGCCGTCTTCGCTCCATTTGAAATGAAATGAAATGAAATGATCTGCATTTATATAGCGCTTTTCAAGTCAATGACTTCCCAAAGCGCTTTACAATGTGCTCCACATTTCCCAATAGCGGCCTTGCAGCCATGTAAGGCGCTAACCTGCTTATTGGGGGTATTAGGGGTTCAGTGTCTTACCCAAGGACACTTTGACATGTAACACAGACGAGCCGGGATTCGAACTGGGATTCCTTCATCCCAAGACGACCGTTCTACCTCAAGAATACACGTCTTAAAGAGAGTTTTTACCCTTCTGCTATTCGCTTGTTCAACGAGAAATGATTAGGTTATTATGTATAGTATTATTATGCCAACGACACTCCTCCGACTTATTCTACTCTAGTCTTGTTATTTACATTTTCTTTCTTTTTAAACTATTCCATATAATTACCTTGTCTTATACACTACAATATCTTTATTACTCTAGTCCTTTACATCTATTATATTATCATTATTGAGAGTTCGCGTGTCAAATGATTTCCTGTATACATCATGTTTATGGTTTAAACTGGCTGAATACAAATAAAGTAAAGTTAAAGTATAGCGAGTCGCATTAACACAACATGTGAGGCTAGCTCCGAAACTGACAGCGATTGTCGTGAACACGTTTCTCTGACCTTGATTGAAGGGCCGATTATGACTAAAGGATGTCCCTGACAAAAGGGTCTGGGGAAAAATACATCTATTGTGCCAGATAATTAGATACGCAGTAATCCCTTGTTTTTTGCAGTTGTTGCGTTCCAAAAATGTCCGGCGATGGTCAAAACTGGGGAAGTATAGGCCTTTAAGTATTTCTTTCTTCCTAAAAAATAAGCCCAATTTACAAGTTTTTTTTTTTTTTTAACATAAAAAAGTACTGTACAGTAGAAACATATTTTTTTACCAATACCTCAATAACTCTCAAATTATTATTTAAAAACTAATCAATCCACTTTACTTTCCATGATACTTTGCCGCCATGTGAACGTTATGGAAAACGGCAGTCATCTTCCTTTTTTGTCCTATAGAAATAACATAATTTTCCATTATCAAAAATTTTTGAAACATCGCAAGCGAGCCACTCGGGAGGTGCCCGCATGTGGCCCTAGAGTACAGGTGTCAAACAGGCGGCCCGCGGGCCAGATCAGGCCCGCTAGGGGATTGAGTCCGGCCCGCGAGACAACACTCAGAGAAGCACAAGAGAAAAACAAGCTGCAGGTTGAAATATGTCAACTTGATGTTGGTAAAGCCAGGTACCTCTCACAAAGATACTGTACTTGTATTTATTTCTCTCTCTCTGTCTCTCTTCCACACCTTTTCTCCCTCTCTCTCTCTTTCACTCTTTGTGTGTCTCTTTTTCTCTTCCTTTGTTGCTCTTTGTCTCTTTCTCTGTGTCTTTTTACCTTCTTTTGCTCTAACTTCATTTTTTCCTTTTCTCTCTTTTCTCTTATTCTCTTCCTACCCTTTGCGCTTTCTTTTCTCTCCTGCTGTCTTTCTATTTCTCTTTGGATTTCTTTCTTCCTCTCCCTTTCATTCCCCCTCTCTCACGACTTCTCTTTTTCTCTTTTTTTCTCACCCTCTCTCTTTCTTTGTCCCGCCCTCTCGATTCTTTTCCCTCCCTCTTTCTCTTATTTCTTTATCTTTTTCTTTCTCTTTAATCTACTACCCCAGCCCCCGACAGAATGTTTGTTCTATCGTGTGGCCCCTGAGTTAAAATGAGTTTGACACCCCTGCCCTAGAGCAAGTTTAGCAGGTTGAAAAGTTCATATTTGTTGGCAATATAAAGCATCTTCCTCTGTTAGCCAATCAGAATGCAGAACACAACATACACAAAAAATCGGCAAAGTAGCGAAACCGCGATAAATTGTCCGCGATACAGCTAGAGATTACTGTACAGCCTTATCGGTTTGAAGCAGTGGTGACGGTTTGGTACCCAATGCCTCCCTGCTTGGTGCTCAGCATTAGGAGGTTGGAATTAGGGGAAGGTTTGGTTACCTATTAACCAGTCCCGACTTGTCAACACTATTTCCGGATGATCACTTTATACAAATTCCGAGACTTTATGAATTTAGCTAAAATGTCTTTAGTTTGGGCTGATTGCCGGAACCCTTCCGCTCTGTCAACTTTGAACTGTGACGGTGACCCGAAGAGCATGCTGGAAGCAGGCATGCGCACTGGATTGCCAGGCAGATTTCAAGCGATAGCCAGTTTGTCTATGTTTGGGAAACTGGGAGCAGATAATAGCAGCACGTACTGTATCTTTGTTTACTAGAAGCAAAATTTTCCTGTTCGGATACTTCGTAACCTGAAACTTTCATATGTAGAGACATTCGCAAGTAGAGGTACCTCTGTATATATACCGTAAATTCCGGACTATAGAGCGCATCTGATTATAAGCCGCACCCACCACATTTCGGGAGGAAAACCGATTTTGTACATACACAAGCCGCACCTGTATATTAGCCTCATGCGGCCACATTGAAAAACCGCAATTCAAACACAAAATTAACCCATACCCGATAAAGTCCAAAAACACAGCCGGCAAAATAAACGGAAAATGATATCGGTACTTAAGGTTTGATGCAGACCTGCAGAGTCCGGGTGCCCGTTGAAAGTAATCCAAGAAAAAAAGTGTATATTTCCAAAGGTAAGGGTGGGAAAAATATAGATCCACTATTGTCGGCCGCGTCCACAAACACGTCTCACCTTTACTCCACTTCCCGTCAGCCCGCGTTTGCCCCGCCCCTTCTTTCTCATTTGCTCGTACAAAACATATCAGAATAAGTTTCTAAAATAAATACATTACAAAAATATACAGTTGCAAATACATATTATGCATGGTTACACATATTTACAAAGAAAGACGGTACACCGAGTTGTCAAAGCTTTATTAATAATATTATAACTTTCATCCCCAACCGTGCCTGTGAAGGGTAGCAAAACGCTACTAGCAACACGCTCTCAACGCAGATAACAGCTCTGTTAAAAAACATACCGTACTTGTAATAAGCACGGTATACCGTCCTAATCTTCCTCATTATAACTGACGTCATCAACATCGTCTTCCTTCAGTATGGGAAAGAGACTTTGTCATGTAGACGTCAACCCACGCTCCCTTATTCACAAACACGCTAGCATCACGCTCGCAAAGTGAAGTTAGTTAAAATTACATGAATTGGCCGCATCACTGAATAAGCCGCAGGGTTGAAAGTTTTGGAAAAAAGTAGCGGCTTATAGTCCGGAATTTACGGTAATTTATGCAAAAACCATGTACTATTTCCTCACATTTGACAATTTGGTATTACCTTTTAAAGGGACAGCGCTGCGAGACCAACAGCGACTGCACCTACGGCCGCGACTGCACTGCAACCTGCGACCGGTTAGCCAAGCGCTGCAACGCCGACGTGGTGCAGCCCAACTTGGCCAAAGTGTGCGCTCTGCTCCAAGATTTCCTGCTTTTCGGGTCGCCGCCCGAGCTGAGGGGGGACCTGGAGCGCCAGCTTCGTACCTGTGTCACGCTCAGCGGACTTGCTAGCCAGATGGAGGTGCACCATTCGCTGGTCCTCAACAACCTTAAGACCTTGCTGTGGAAGAAAATTTCCAACACCCAATACTCCTGAGAGACGGACTGAACACATGGTAGTCTTAAGGTCTGTCCGGCAACATTGACAACCTGATGTGTCCATTACATCCAAAATGGCCGCAGTTGGCAAGGTATCAGGGCAACAGAATTGCGTGTACTGTAGTTTGCGGACTATGAATTCTACCTGATGAAAAACTGCACTAGTACAAACTTGTAAAACTAAAAAAAAAAAACATCTTCACATTTGTCACATTTTGTTTTGGGCAGAAGATGATGTCACCGACTTTTACAATACTAGTATCAGAAAGTGTTGGGAGAATCACTAAAAATCAGTAATCAGTTGGTTACTAGTTACTTCATTCAAATAGAAATTCCGTTACCCCCCCAAAATTACTGACACCCAAAAGTAGCGCGTTACTCTGAAATGAACTATCTAGCTACCAATTCTCGTATAAACCTGCATAAAGGCCAACCCCCTTTAAAATAGAATGGAATATACCTTTATTGTCATTGTTACAACATGGGTTGAATGGCACTCCAGGTCCACATTTTACAGTGAGGGTAAGAAAACAAAGAGATAAAGGAACAAATAAGATGTTTGTACTGTCCTTGTTGCATAAGCTTTGTTTTCCTCCGGAAGGGGATGTATGAGGGGGTGAGGGACAGACAGAGATGGCCGAATCCAACTAGATGTTTGATCTTACTGTAAAAAAACAAAGCTGCAGGTTGAAATATGTCAACTTGATGTTGGTAAAGCCAGGTACCTCTCACAAAGATACTGTACTTGTATTTATTTCTCTCTCTCTGTCTCTCTCTCTCTTCCAGACCTTTTCTCCCACTCCCTGTCTCTTTCACTCTTTGTGTCTCTCTTTTTCTCTTCCTTTGTTGCTCTTTGTCTCTTTCTCTGTGTCTTTTTACCTTCTTTTGCTCTAACTTCATTTTTTCCTTTTCTCTCTTTTCTCTTATTCTCTTCCTACCCTTTGCACTTTCTTTTCTCTCCTGCTGTCTTTCTATTTCTCTTTGGATTTCTTTCTTCCTCTCCCCCTCTCTCACGACTTCTCTTTTTCTCTTTTTTTCTCACCCTCTCTCTCTTTCTTTGTTTTTTCCCTAATTGCTCAGTCCTCGTAATAGCCACATAATAATAGAAATGGAGGAAAACGTGTACAACTTGTGGAAGCAGTGACCCCCTCGGTTTTTTCGGGCTTGTTTTTCGAGTTTACAAACGAATGCTAAGCTGAGACACTCCATATCCATTTTGTCTCCTCCATTTCTGGGGACAGTCCAAGCCGTTCACTTTTTTTTTCTCGAGTCATGGTGTGTGCAAAAAATACTTTTACAAATATAACGTGAATTCTCTGCTCCCATTGAGTTGGTTTAATGAAAATGGAACGACCCCTCCCCTGGCTACTGGTGACACACAACCAAATATGCGCATGTGAGCTGACCCCCTGATTTGACTATTTCATGTTACCGTTTTAAATCTGGCTTAAATGTGAGTATATACAGTAGGGAAAATATCTCCATGAGGAAAAATTCAGGGTCCTCGTGCTTGAGATGGTGCCACCATAACTGTATTAAGCTATGCCCACCCATTATTGCTGCTAGAGAAACAATATGAGTGATGCAGAATGAATCAGCAGTTGGAGATCATCACATTTCATTATCTGCATTTAAAGAGTAACACTGTAGAACTCCATATACTAAGGACACTTGAGTTAAAACGCATCTAAGTTGCATGCTAACAGTTAGCCAAAGCTAAGGAAATGACAAGATATTTTGCCGATGTAATAAGTAATATGGACTCGATAGCAACAATAATAAGGATTTAATATTTTCTCACCTGATATGAAGTATGCGCTGCAAACCTAAGCATTTTTGATGAATACCTCGGTCCAATCTTTTTGCTTTAATGCACGACTCCCTTGTTTTTGATCAGGACTGTCCGCTGGGATCCTGTAACATGTTTTTTCTTCGATTCTGGCTCAAAAACACACATGACAAGATTTTAACACCAAACTAGTCGAAACCAAATCTTGGCTTCTCCAGTTTAATAAATTTATTTTTGCCTCCAGCTATAAACCTCACCCGATTAAAAATTACACTAGTCAAAAATGTATAATTAGGTAGAAAAAAACAGTTACATTTTGTGTAGAAGAAAATGCTACTTTCCAGCATACAGAAATATGCTATTTTTTGGTGTAGAAGAAGAAGCAATCTTTTAGTTCAGATGGTAACAGTTTAAAGAAGACAGCACTAATTTCCGGTGTGAAAGATAATGGTTGTTTCCAAGTAATGCTAATATTCAGTTCCCCGTGCAAAGTACAGTATTCCCTCGTTTTTAGCAGTTAATCCATTATATAACCACCTGCTTCGAGTAGCTGCAAAGCAGTGTGGGACTTGTAGTACGATGAATGATATGCACAAACTCAATTTCCCAAAAAAAGCCTCATGTATATTGGTTGATTTCTTCAGGACGGTTCTCTGACCGGTTTTAGAGTCAGGGTGCTTGTAAAGTGATACCGTAATTCAACAAAATACTGTAACTTATTTTATTTGGCAACTTAATATTAAACTAAATTGTCTGATTCAACAAGGACACACATTGTGTATAAAGGGCAGAATTTTACTTTACAGTTTATAGTCAAAATGTAACACCGACAGACCACATTTCGGCAATAAATCGTTAAAGCTCATTAAATAATGTACTGTATGTTCACTGAGACATAAAAACCCAGACAAAAAACTGTAATAACCCACAAACGCTAGCCAAGCACAGAAAACAATTTCATTGGGTGATCAGTAGGGGTGGGCCGAGTTATGCACCACAGCACGCTTCCTTTTTATACATGCCCACTGCGCTGAAATACACCCATAAACTTTTCATTTGCAGTTTTTGGGACATATTTACAAAAGAACTTTGCTTGCACCCTGTTTTGATACCATTATTTATGAAAGAAATGAAGGTCAAAATGAGCCACAATGATCTTAAAGGGACAGTGTGTAATATGTCGTGCCTCCTAGTGGTACAAACAAACTTTCATTGAGTTAAAAAAAAAAACGATTTGAAAACTGGGCAAAAAAATGCATGATCAATTATACCTAAAAAAAATGATATGTTGAGAAATTTGTATTTCTTTTTCACACTTTTTTACTCTGCCGTAGTCTCTGTGCCATCTAGTGGTCAAATATTCCAAACTGGGGCTTAAAAAAACGGAGATAAGTTTAAAGTGGTATGTTTTTGATAGACCACACAGGCTTTGGCAATTTTATTATTTCATGAATTTAATCAAATAATCTAACCGCACACGAATAAGCTTTTGTTAGTAGAGCCGATTTGGCAGTTTTGCTGAATTCTGTAATAAAATCTACGGTATGGCTCTTTCTTTAAAAAAATCATAATAGTTGCCCATTATGGCTCTTGGAGTCAAAAGGGTTCATCACCCAGGCTCAACATGAAGAAATGTATTTAATTTTTGAATTGAAAGCCAGTGATCTTTTCAACAAGTAGGAAAAGGTTGGAAATGTTAAAGTGTGTAAATGAATGTTTACTAGTACAAAAATCTATCAGAGTATAAGTATCTGCAAGTATGTGATTGAACAATTCACCAGCATATACTGGACTGTCTCAGAAAATTAGAATATTGTGATAAAGTTCTTTATTTTCTGTAATGCAATTAAAAAAACAAAAATGTCATACATTCTGGATTCATTACACATCAACTGAACTATTTCAAGCCTTTTATTATTTGAATATTGCTGATTTTGGCTTACAGCTAAAAAAAAACTCAAAAATCCTATCTCAAAATATTAGAATACTTCCTCAGACCAAGTAAAAAAATAATTTTATAACAGCAAAACTAAATCAAACATTTGAAAATGTCCATTGATGCACTCAGTACTTGGTTGGGAATCCTTTTGCACGGATTACTGCATCAATCCGGCGTGGCATGGAGGCAATCAGCCTGTGGCATTGCTGAGGTGTTATTGATGCCCAGGATGCTTCGATAGCGGCCTTCAGCTCATTTGCATTTGTAGGTCTGGTGTCTTTCATCTTCTTCTTAACTATACCCCACAAATTTTCAATGGGGTTCAGGTCAGGGGAATTAGCAGGCCAATCAAGGACAGTGATGCCATGGTCAGTGCACCAGTTACTGGTGGTTTTGGCACTGTGGGCAGGCGCCAGATCATGCTGGAAAATGAAATCCTCATCTCCATAGAGCTTTTCAGCAGATGGAAGCATGTAGTGCTCTAAAATCTCTTGGTACACAGTTGCATTTACTCTGGACTTGATGAAACACAGTGGACCAACACCAGCAGCTGACATGGCTCCCCAAACCATTGCTGACTGTGGGAACTTCACACTGGATTTCAAGCAACTTGGATTTTGCTCCTCTCCAGCCTTTCTCCAGACTCTGGCGCCTTGACTTCCAAATGAAATGCAAAACTTGCTTTCGTCTGAAAAGAGGACTTTGGACCACTCTGCAACTGTCCAGTGCTTCTTCTCCATAGCCCAAGTCAGACGCTTCTTCCGTTGTCTTGAGTTCAGAAGTGGCTTGACCATGGGAATACGGCTATTGTAGCCCATTTCCCGGACACGTCTGTGAACTGTGGCTTTTGATACCTGGACTCCAGCTTCAGCCCACTGTCTTTGAAGCTCCCCCAAATTCTGGAAGCGGCTCTTCTTCACAATTTTGTTAAGGCTGCGGTCATCTCTTGGTTGTGCAGCGTTTCCGGCCACATTTTTCCCTTCCAACAGACTTTTTGTGGA
Organism: Urocampus carinirostris; assembly: GCF_059441175.1. Lineage (NCBI taxonomy): Eukaryota > Metazoa > Chordata > Actinopteri > Syngnathiformes > Syngnathidae > Urocampus > Urocampus carinirostris. Next base: position 13,551,840 of record NC_142364.1, read on the forward strand.
TATGCTTTGAAACTGCACTCTGTGAACAGCCTGCTCTTTGAGAAATTTCTTTTTGTGTCTTACACTCCTGATGGAGGGTATCAATGATGGTCCTCTGGACAGCAGTCAGATCAGCAGTCTTCCCCATACTTGTGATTTAGTTTACTGAACCAAGCTGAGTGTTTTTAAGGCTCAGGAAACCCTCGCAAGGTGTTTCGAGTTAATTAGATGATTCAGGTGATTAGTTGAATAGCCTACTTGTATACTTTTTCATGATATTCTAATATTTTGAGATAGGATTTTTGAGTTTTCTTAAGCTGTAAGCCAAATTCAGCAATATTAAAATAATAAAAGGCTTGAAATAGTTCAGCTGATGTGTAATGAATCCAGAATGTATGACATTTTTGTTTTTTTAATTGCATTACAGAAAATAAAGAACTTTATCACAATATTCTAATTTTCTGAGACAGTCCAGTAGTCCTGTTTGTGAAATATTTATATTTTACCATGTATAGATGGCGCCGGAATTATGAAGGTATAAGCTATGTGAAAAATTCGTAATCTTGGGGGAAAAATGCTACTTGTTTTTTGGGGGATCTTCTACCAGAACACATGAAACTTAGATTTAGAGATACATAAATGGAAATTGTTCTTTAATCAATATATTCTCATCATGTTTTTAAAATGGAGCATAGTTGTTACACAAGAGTAGACCATGGCGTATTTGAAAACATAAATATTCTGCGTTTGATAAAAAAAAAAATTGACGAACACTTAAACCAGGGGTCATTGACATTTTCTTGGAAATACGATTTATAACTGGTGGAAAAATAATCGGGTGTCATTTAAACATGGGTCCCGTGGGCTGGATCAAGCCCGCGAGACAACGCCGAGAGAAGCATGGGAGAAAAATGATCTGCGGTTTTAAATATGTCCACTTGATGTCGCCAGAGCAAGTCATTACTTACTCTCCTCTTTCTTTCTCTCTTTTTCTCTATTTTTCTTTGTTTCTCTTTCTCCCTTGTATTCTCTCTTTTTTTATATTTATCCAATTCTTTCTTTCTCTCTTTTTTCTCTATTTTTCTTTGTTTCTCTTTCTCCCTTGTATTCTCTCTATTTTTTATATTTCTCCAATTCTTTTTCTCTCTTTTTTTTCTTTTTACTCGTCTTCTTTTTTCCCTGATTCTTTCTCTTCTCTGCTCTCTTTCTTGCTTTGTCCCTCCTTTCTTTTTTTCTTTTGTTCACTCTTGGTTTCTCTCCCTTGATTTTTCCCATTTGCATTTTTATATCTTCTTGCTTTCTTTTCCTTTCTTTCCCTCTCGATATATTTTTTTTCGCGCGCTCTTATCTTTCTTTCTCTTCTTTCTTTCTATTTCCTTATTTTTACTTTCTCCCTCTCTTTCACTTTCTTTCTCTTTTACTTGTTCTCTTTCCTGCTCTCTCTTTCCTTTTGTTTTTTTTTCTGTCTCTATTTCATTCGCTATTTTAAAAACCAGCCTATAGTTTATATATGTAAAACACTCAGTGCCCTCATACAAGGCTGTTATTTTAGTGGTTGACTGAGCTTGTTTACCACGACTTCTAATAAACATAACCTGGTAATAACATAATTTAACAGTTATTTTGAAAAATGAAATCAAACTGGTTGTACCTTGTGCCAGTCCAACAAAAACGTAGCGCTCAGCTTAAAAAAAGGTTTGTGACCCCTGATATAAACAGAAGTCATTTTTCGTTTGGAATATATTGTTTATTTCAAACTGCAGTCAAATAATTTAAATACATAACTGAAATGACATGGGCGTTGTTAATAGGTAAGGCGCAACACATGATAAACTGCATTTACTTTGAAACACAACCACATTTTCAGATCTTAATTATGACTTGTATATCATGTAAGAACACTAAAGTGAATGGTTATATTAAACAGAAGGAAAGTGTTGTAAAATATTCTTACCAACAGATGTATGGATAGTAAAAATGTACCTTTTGAGGAGTTCATCTGTATAAATGGCAACTTGAAACTGTAATGGTCTATCCAATGAAATGCATTTTAAAAATGGAAATTCTGCATTTTTTTAATGAATATTAACTTTCGTTACCTTGATTTGACGCATATGTTTACCTTGGCCGAGTCATTCCTAAGACTTAAAAAGTGGTCGGCGGCGCCCTCTGTTGGCTGCGGCTGCATCGGCTCGCTACAACGGGTCAGGTGCAATCGACATTTCGTTCTGTGTACATTGTTACACAGAATGACAATACAAGGAAATTATTATTATTATTATTATTATTAATAAATATCTGTATTATAATGGTAACAGCCGCAAGGTGGTGCTAAAGCACTTTTTTTGCTTTGGACGATGACGTTTCGCGGCTCTAATGTGAAAATATGATGATTAATAAAATAAATAACTGAATTACAGTTGGGAAAACTCATCACAATAGTGACTTGGCTTTTTTTGGTTACATTTCAATGTTTATTTGAGGTCATCCGAGAAGACTCTTATTCTACGGGTGGACCCAAATACAGGGAAGCAAGGTAGGGGTTTCAAAAAATAAATGTGTTTGATAATAAAGTCAAGAACAAAAAGAGCAAAATTATTGACACCAGAAACATAAAACAATGAATCGACCATGAGTGCCGTTCAATATAAAAGCCTGGGGTAACTGAAGACCGGTTTGGTGGGGAAGGGACTCAGGCGTGCACAGTTCTGCCAATCCCCTCGCTTGGCACCTTCTTGGGGAATGTGTCGTGCCAGATCCTGACACAGACAAAACTTAAACATGTCATCCATATCCAAGTGTTGGTTTTCATTATAAATTGGGTCATATCAACGATTTTAGTATAATCCACATTTTAAGGCGCACAGCCCAAAGAAATCGTCGTTTGTTATATATTTTCATGTGAAAGGCGCACTGGAATATAAGGCACCTGGAATTAAAACTACATTATGAGCTAAATAATACATTTAAATTAAAGTAATTCATGGAACATAAATTAACATTATGGCATCTGGTTTCACCACTAGAACTAATTTTAGCTGTAAAATGCACCTCATTATTTTTGAAAAGAAATAGGAAAAAAGGATAAAATGAAAGAAAAAAAGGAAAAATGACCCCAAATAAGACAAAGAAAAATGACAAGAGAAAAGTAAAAAATAAAGAAGACAAAAACAAAAAAGTGAAAAGAAAAAAGACAGAACTTTTTTTTCCCGTTTCTTCTTTTTACCTGTTGTGCCACCGAAAACGAGTGCTAAAAGCCCAACGGAAGAAGACAAAATACGGTGATTCAAAGAGAATGAAATGCACCTTGTTATTTCTTAAAAGAAAAGAAAGAAAAAAGGAAAAACTGACAAAGAAAAAAAAGACAGAAATGAAAATTAATATTGAAATAAAAAGAGAGAACAATAAAAAATGAATAGTAAAATAGAAAGTTGCAATTTTTCCTGTTTTTGTCTTTTTCTGTCGCGCCACCGAAAACGAGTGCTAAAAGCATATACTGGACTGTCTCAGAAAATTAGAATATTGTGATAAAGTTCTTTATTTTCTGTAATGCAATTAAAAAAACAAAAATGTCATACATTCTGGATTCATTACACATCAACTGAACTATTTCAAGCCTTTTATTGTTTGAATATTGCTGATTTTGGCTTACAGCTGAAAAAAACTCAAAAATCCTATCTCAAAATATTAGAATACTTCCTCAGACCAAGTAAAAAAAATAATTTTATAACAGCAAAACTAAATCAAACATTTGAAAATGTCCATTGATGCACTCAGTACTTGGTTGGGAATCCTTTTGCACGGATTACTGCATCAATCCGGCGTGGCATGGAGGCAATCAGCCTGTGGCATTGCTGAGGTGTTATTGATGCCCAGGATGCTTCGATAGCGGCCTTCAGCTCATTTGCATTTGTAGGTCTGGTGTCTTTCATCTTCTTCTTAACTATACCCCACACATTCTCGATGGGGTTCAGGTCAGGGGAATTAGCAGGCCAATCAAGGACAGTGATGCCATGGTCAGTGCACCAGCTACTGGTGGTTTTGGCACTGTGGGCAGGTGCCAGATCATGCTGGAAAATGAAATCCTCATCTCCATAGGAGCTTTTCAGCAGATGGAAGCATGTAGTGCTCTAATATCTCTTGGTACACAGTTGCATTTACTCTGGACTTGATGAAACACAGTGGACCAACACCAGCAGCTGACATGGCTCCCCAAACCATTGCTGACTGTGGGAACTTCACACTGGATTTCAGGCAACTTGGATTTTGCTCTTCTCCAGCCTTTCTCTAGACTCTGGCGCCTTGACTTCCAAATGAAATGTAAAACTTGCTTTCGTCTGAAAAGAGGACTTTGGACCACTCTGCAACTGTCCAGTGCTTCTTCTCCATAGCCCAAGTCAGACGCTTCTTCCGTTGTCTTGAGTTCAGAAGTGGCTTGACCATGCGAATACGGCTATTGTAGCCCATTTCCCGGACACGTCTGTGAACTGTGGCTTTTGATACCTGGACTCCAGCTTCAGCCCACTGTCTTTGAAATTCTGGAAGCGGCTCTTCTTCACAATTTTGTTAAGGCTGCGGTCATCTCTCTTGGTTGTGCAGCGTTTCCGGCCACATTTTTCCCTTCCAACAGACTTTTTGTGGATATGCTTTGAAACTGCACTCTGTGAACAGCCTGCTCTTTGAGAAATTTCTTTTTGTGTCTTACCCTCCTGATGGAGGGTATCAATGATGGTCCTCTGGACAGCAGTCAGATCAGCAGTGATTTAGTTTACTGAACCAAGCTGAGTGTTTTTAAGGCTCAGGAAACCCTCGCAAGGTGTTTCGAGTTAATTAGATGATTCAGGTGATTAGTTGAATAGCCTACTTGTATACTTTTTCATGATATTCTAATATTTTGAGATAGGATTTTTGAGTTTTCTTAAGCTGTAAGCCAAATTCAGCAATATTAAAATAATAAAAGGCTTGAAATAGTTCAGTTGATGTGTAATGAATCCAGAATGTATGACATTTTTGTTTTTTTAATTGCATTACAGAAAATAAAGAACTTTATCACAATATTCTAATTTTCTGAGACAGTCCAGTATATGTATATATATATATATATATATATATATATATATATAAAATTTATATATACTGCCCAATGATTGCTCAGATGGGCTCCAGCACCCCCGCGACCCTACTGAGGATAAGCGGTGCAGCAAATGAGATGAGATATATAAAATATATAATTTAAATTTTAGCTTAAATATAAATTTATATATATATATATATATATATATATATATATATATAAAAGGCTAAAATTCACACAGAAAGCAAAGGGCAAGGTGGCAAAGGGGCCACTGCCATCATCTGGTGATTTTTTTGGGGTACAAATTTATCTTTATTGGCGAGCCATATTTTTCATTTCATGACAGAGGCCGCGGGCCAGTAAAATTTTAATCACGGGCCGTAACTGCCCCCTGGGCCAGACTTGGGGCATACTTGATGTAAAGGTATCAAGAAAAAAAAAGTAGTTTGACTAAATTTGATGACTTACTGTATCCGCCGCCCAAAATGTTCATATTGATGCACCTAAATAGAATGTTTCAAATGCAATGTCAATGTTAGTTTCCATGGATATCTACTAAGAATACATATGACTTGTTTTTTCATTTAAAAAAAATCAGGTTAGTATATATATATATATTTTTTAAATATATAGATACAATTTCCAAATAAAATATGTGAATAAAAAAATCATGATTTTTAGATCTTGAATCAATCGTGTATTTGGTTTTGAGGCAAATGTATCCCCATAAGTACAATGGCAAAGCGAAGCCACCAAAGAGCAGTTTTGGTGTCATTTTTAAGCAGACTTGTTGAAAAACATGGCAACAATTTCAAGCATTTACAAGCTCTTCGCCTAAAATTCAACGCAACATTAAAATTCAAGCAATCGCTCGGGGGGAAAGCGGTCATCTTAGGCCCAAAGAAGTCGCAGGTTTGATTCCCGGATCTTCCGAGTTAAGTGTCCTTGGGCAAGACACTAAACCCCTAATGTCTGATATGCAGGCAGTTGCCTTGAATGGCTGACTGCTATCGGGGTGTGTGTGTGTGAATAGGTAAAATGTTAAAGAACTATATAAATGCAGTGAAATTAACCATTTAGGGCAGCACGGCAGGGCAGTGATTAGCGCGTGTGCGGCACAGTTTTAAGGTCATGAGATCGAACCTCCTGTGTGGAGTTTGCATGTTCTCCCCGTGCTTGGGTGGGCTTTCTCCGGGCACTCCGGTTTCCTCCCACATTCCAAAAACATGCATATCAGGTTAATTGGCCGGTCCAAATTGTCCCTAAGTGTGAATGAGCGTGCGAATCGCCTGTCCCTGTGTGCCAGCGATTGGCTGGCAACCAGTTCAGGGTGTCCTCTGCCCACTGCCCGAAGATAGCTGGGATGGGCTCCAGCACCCCCACGACCCTACTGAGGATAAGCGGTGCAGATAATAGATGGATGGATTAACCATTTATTTCAAGAACCCTTGTAAACCACAGAGGAATTTATAGAATTTATAAACAGCTTACATACAAAGAAAATAAACACATGAAAGATGAATGTCTTTTTATTGAAGAATTGAGGGCTTCACGGGTCAGGTGAGTTAGGTGCCACCAGCCCGTAGAGCAGTTCCACCTGCTTCCTCTTGTCCTTACCGCGCCGAATGGCCATTTTAAAAAGGCGGCAGTAGAGCTCCAAGGCGACGGGGGTGTCGTCGTTGCCCGGCACCGGATACATGATCAGACTGGGGTTGCAGTTGGAGTCTACGACACCAACCGTGGGGATATTCATCTTGGCGGCGTCCCGCAGGGCCACGTGCGATTGGAATACGTTGTTGAGCGTATTCAGGAAGATCAGGAGGTCCGGCAGCCGGACGCCAGTGCCGTACTGGATGTGGGCGTTGGTCAGCAGTCCGCCTTGCCAATAGCGCGTGTGAGCGTATTCGCCGCACTCTTTGGCCGTGCTCTCGATCAGGTGACTGAATTGGCGACGGCGGTTGACGAAGAGGATCACGCCTCCGCGGTACGCTATGTGGGCCGTGAAGTTGAGGGCCAAACGCAGGTGCTCGGCTGTCTGATCCAAGTCGAAGATGTCTTGGTCCAAGCGGCACCCGTACAGGTATGGGATCATGAGCCTGAAATGCGTGGTTGTGAATTTATTTCAAATAAAAAAACAGAACTGCCGTTTGAGTATTCCGAAGCCGCACCAGATTTTAAAACGCATGCTAACACAGTGATAAAAAAGAACTTCACGTTTTACATTTACTACATAAAAAAAGAAATAAAACACGGGGAAATGCCCAGAACAGAAAAGTAACAATGTGCCGCGATTAAGACACTCTCGTTTGCGGATTGTATCCGCAGCGGTCAAACTGTATTAGAGGTGAGATCTTACACCCCAACCTTAACCCAAATCGAAATTAGGGTCGGGCCTGAAATGTCTATCATTAGTTTGGGTTTTTCTCTTGCTGCAGGGGTTTTTTTTTGCTCTCATGCTTTTTTAAATACACACAGGAGAATAAACTCCTGCATATACCCGAAGCTTGCCAAGTAAGTGGAATCCATGCGGTGCATACCCGCACCCAGCAGCAACAGTCAGTTTTTAGCGCAGCGGGTGGGCACGATAGATCCAAGGAGAATGTCCCTGAAACCTTGCTCAGTATACAGGCACTGCCCTACTTATACAGGCACTGCCCTACTTACCAACAAGTTCCGGACGATCGTTGGTAAGTTGAATTTGTTCTTAAGGTGCTTCAGTGCTATATTTTGTATGTTTAAGGTTTATAGAAGTATGTTCAAGGCTTGTATAAGTAACCTGTAGTTTTGTACAAAAAAAAAAAAAAAACATTTCATAAAAATAATATGGTCTAAGATTTTTTTAAAAAGTCAAGTTTAACTTACTTTTGGAAGATGAGCTTCAACAGTTAGGCGCCTTCCTGCTCCGTGGTAAAAAGTGGCCGAAAAAAAGTGTTCCGACCATTTTCTCAACCGCATAAAGCTTCCTTATTCCACTATCTTTTCAAGAGAAACAGCTCACGTCTTCCTTACACTTTACACCAACCATGTTGAATGGTTGCACGAGATATTAAACAGTAATAATGTCAAAGATCTTAGCGTGCTGGAGAGACAGTATACAGTAGTATGTTTACACACGAACTAGGAAGAGGATTTCTTCTTTGGGGTGGATGCTGGGTGACCTCTTACAGCGCCACTCGGCGGAAAGAAGCACTATAGTAATGTCCTCTACTCGGAAAAAGGTGCACACAATATAAAATCTAACAGCAATGTTCGGATATTTTTCGACATTCCGAAGAAAATGTTCGTATCTACCGTTTTACGTAAGTCGAATGGTTGTAAGCAAAATGGGTTTGCTTTGGGTGCGGTCCTGTCAATCAAGTTAATTAGTCGGGTTTGGGTTGGGTTTCAATACTTGCGGGCTGGGTCGGGCCGGGCTAGATTTTTTAGGCCCGATCTTGCCTCTAATCTTAACTAGCGCAGAAAACTATATTAATTAAATTGGCATTAACATATTCACATTTAGAAATAATGTCAAAACTAAACAAAGTACTGGATTGAGTAAAATTAAGAAGAAATAGGACAAAAATATTTTTTATGTACTCGCATGATCTTAGCGCACATGACAAAGTGATGGGGAGGAGACCAAGTATTGCTATGAGTACATTAAAAAATCAAATCAGGCTTCTAAATTTTAGTCATTACAGTACAATTAATTTTGTTTTGAGAATGCTTATGGCACACTAGTAGATTTGCTAATGCCAATTTAATTCATATTGAATATAGTATCGCTTTATAGCTGGCACCACAGTTTGCAAGCAAGCGTCTTAATTGCTGCCCAATTTGTTACTTTTCTTTATTTGGCATTTTCCAGATGATCATACATCATTCATCCATTTAAGTACGTTATTAAGTATAGGATGAATCATTTAGCTACCAAACGGAATCATAGTTACTCCTACCGTTTACCCGTCTTTCATTTAATTTCTTCACTTTAACATTCAGAGCACTGAGCAGAATTTAAATCACATCATGATGCGCAGCAGGCCTTAGCGATGCTTTGTTTTAATTAAACAGTCAGAATCCCCTGTTCTGCACCAGTAATAGAAAATAAGTAGTGGTTTGCAGTCAACAATGTTTTTATTTTTTGAAAATTGTTTGCTTACCTGTGTCTGCATCCTTTTTTGTGGCCAATGTGCACTCTAGCATCAAACAAGTTTTTAATAGTGAAAAGTTCAGACACACGGAAATAGTCCGGCTTCTCCAAAGGAAGTCTCGTAATTTCTTCTGCAATAAGACACCACAGACAACTTTTATAATTTTTCCCAGCGTCTCCCGCAACTCTTAAAAAATAAATACTGTAATCCCTTGTTTATCATGTGTATTGGGACCAGAACCACACAACCCCCTCGAAATATGTGAAAATCGGCAAAGTCGCCCTCCAACCCACAATTTAGCATGGCCTATGCTTGCAGCACTTTTCAAATGGGGATAATGGACCATGCTCATTTTAAGCGGAAAGAACAAAAACAAACTAAAAAAAGACACCCATGACAGAAATGTGCTTTTTTGATTTCCTCTTTCAGAAATAGTCGACTTGGGATAATGGATTGTAGGAAAAAAATGGCACACTTTATGTTAGGTGGGCTTCAGTCGGAACAAAATGAATACATAAAAAAATAAAAATAATAAGCGTTCTACTGGTCCCTGTTCTCAGAAATAGTTGACTGGGGACAATTGATCACGGCCATAACCATGGATTTTATGTTAGTTGGGGCTGCTTCTGACAAAAGTGCCTTATGCCAGTCCCCGGGATTGGGGATAATGGGACATGAGGCCGCATAAGTACAGCTCACTTTTTGGTGCACCAAATGGCAAAAAAAGCTGCCAGGCTCGACAGAAATGTTCTCTAGCAGCACCCAATTTCAGCAATACAAGATCGGATACAGGAATGGAAAAAAAGACCTACTTCGGCCCGATCTAAGTGCACTATGCAGTCCCCGCGATTGTGTATGATGAAACACGGCTACAAGAGTGCAGTTCACTTTTTAGTGTCCAGAACAGCGAAAAAGTACCACCAGGCAAGATACAAATGTGCTCTACAGATACTAACTCGCACCTATGTGCAATCAGGGATAATGGATCACGGCTGGAAGTCTAGTTCACTTGATGGACATAATGGCAAAAAAAGCCGCCAGGCCCAAAAAACAAGTTCTTTAGTGGCACCTGCTCACAGCAAAATGTGATTGGGGATAATGAACTGCGGCCGCATGAGTAGAATTAATTTGAAGAGGAAATACAGCAATGGCTAAAATGAACCACTAGCCTTGACGACAGTGCACTATGCGACTGGGTGATAGATCACGGCTGCAATAGTGCAGTTGACTATTAAGTGGACAGAACTGCGTAAAACTGCCACCAGGTCGGATAGAAATGTGATCTGATTTGCAGCGACTAGGGATAATGGATCGCTGCACATGTCTAGTTTACTTTGGAATGGACATTAAGGCAATAACATTCGCCAGGCTAAACAAAAAAAAAGCAATTTAGCGTCACAATCTTGAAGCATTATAAGATCGGGGATAATGGCTCGCGGAGTATTTTTCAACCTGTGGTTCATTGAGACAGAGGAATAGCAAGGGATTACAATACATGAAGTTAGCAACATTAGCTTACCTAAGACTTGGTCTTTCTGCAGTGGTGGAGATTTAATAGAAGTTGCAGTGGAATAATTGAAATACTGATAACGTCTTAGTCCCCATAGACCTGAAAAAAAAACAACATTTTAGCACCCAACTATTGGTTTCAGTGACAACCTCCTTTAAAAATGACAGCGTTACGTCGCGAATAACGCTGTCTACCTAGTGTGTCAGTACAAATTTAGGACCGTCTCACGTTCAAGCAAACTTTTGCAAATATACATTACTGAAAGCAGTAATAATTTAAAATATTTGGAGACATTACAGTACCTCTTGTTATTGTACGAGTAGCCATGCTTGCTTTTAGCACAGAAGGTCAGCGCTAATGCTTATGCCGTCTTCTTCTTTTAGGAAAAAATGCTAAACATTGACTCACTACTGCCACTGACAGGTGTTAGTCCCACATATGCAGTATTGTGGTAATACTGTAAACAGTTTCTTCTATTATTTAATTTCACATGATCTACTTTATAACGATCTTTATTTTCACTTTTATGTTTTCGTTGATTTAAAATGTTTGGTCTTAAATACTAGCGTAATGACAATAATAAAAGTGACACAAATGCTAAGTAATTAAATGTAATATTTAGTCATTCCATTTCGCAATATAGCTCGTGGGTCACCTGGACATAGTCTGAAAAAAAGCTCACCAGTGACTGGTCACAGGGATTTTCTAGGAAATTTGATTTCTTACATGAGTAATCAACACACGGGCCTTTGAATACATGATTAATTCTTCCAAAAATGTTTAAAAAAATCATAATACAATCCATATTAGTTAATCACACAGCACCATTAAATAAAAAAGATGTTTCGGTGGTTGACTGAGTTTATTTTAACGGTACTTATTTTACAACCAGGTAATAACATTGTAGGAATGCATTATACAGGGTTCTGACGCCATTGAAGGCAGACTATCATTTCAGCTCCCTTCGAGTATATATACATATATAAAACGTTTTTATGTACAATATATTTATTCATATCTAATATTTATAGATTGCTTATTATTAAAATAATTGTCCTCATGCTGAGTTTTTTTTTTAGCTTTTCCTTGTCCTTGTAAGGTTTCAGATCGGGGGATGGTTAGATCAGCTGTAGAGCCATTCGAGATGTCCTGTGAATAAGGGCTATACAAATAAACATGACTAGAATTTTGCAGGGCCATATTAAAGAGCGTTTTAAAGGACATTATAGGTATTATTTTAATTTCTCCAGTACCATTCAAAGAAATCCAATGTGAATCAATACATAACCCTTTTATCTCAGGTCACTGTGTGCAGCTTGTAAGAAAAAATAATCCAAAAATGTGATAAATCCTAGGGAAAACATTAAACCAGTTGCTATCATTCAGTGAACCTGGCATAGAAAATAAAACTGTCTGTGCCGAATTTAATTAGAGTTTGCTGGTTTTTTTGGGGGTCTGTGGTGTTCTTATTTTTCTTACAAAAAGCACTAGATGACGTTAGACTGTAGAGAAAAATAAAGCCAAATCTTCAGATTATGTGTTGAACTAGAGTCTGCGTCATTTTTAAGCAGACTTGTGTTATTTTACTTTATTTGATGCGTTGGTTATCGAGTCAGGCTGGAGAAACATGTTCCAGCATTGACAAGCACTTTTAAACTTTGATAACATAACATTAAAAATCAAGCATTTTCAAGGATTTCAAGCACCAGTACAAACCCTGAAAACAAACTGGTAGCTCTTCGCCTTAATCAGTGACAAAAAAAAAATACTCTCGAATTAAAAAAAGGTAGGTGACCTCATTTCAAGATGAAAATTATCAATAAAAACAAAACTCCACCATGTCCTTAAAACAGGAACATTTATAGTAACAAGAGACCGCTGGTACAGTTTAAAGGCAACGTATAAAAACAACAATCTGCAGTCAAAAAGCGATGTGAAGGTCACATCATCAACTCAACAGAGGCGAAATAAAACAAACATGGAGAAGTGCTGAGCATTCAACTATCTAACATAGAAAATGTGCAACATTGTAGATGAACCCAACTTTTTGCCAACGATGAATTTAGCGGGTACGGCGTATACGGTTTTCGTCATTCCTCCTGTAACAAGACGAGATGATGAGTTTTAAACCAATCGAACGTTGACAACAGCCACACAATACCTGTTAACGGGAAGAAATTGAAGCTTTCTTTTGACATTTACCATCTCGTTTGTCTGCAAACAAATCACTTTTTAAAATAAGAACATCAGGTGCATTGGCAAGAGAAAATCCCAATTCCTACCCTTTCCAAAAAGTAGTGTTTTCCATACTACATGTCGCACCTAAAATCTCTAAATGAGCCAGAAATTTTAAAATGCGCCTTGTGATCCAGTGATAACATTGGAAAGGCAGTTACAATTAAATGACAATGAATATGGTAATTTCTGGTGAATTGGCCGGTCCAAATTGTCCTTGGGTGTGACTGAGCGAGTGAGTTGTCAGTCCCCGTGTGCCCTGCGATTGGCTGGCAACCAGTCCAGGGTGTGCCCTGCCCACTGCCCGATGATTGCTGGGATGGGCTCCAGCATCCCCACTAAGGATAAGCGGTGCAGCTGATGATGAATATGGTAACTGTTCTGCCTTTGAGAAACAGGGGTCTTTTGAGTGTTTTCCTGTGGTTAACATTTTTTTGTTATTAAGGGGAAACCAAAGAAGCGCAGAACTTCAATGACTGCTCAGCAAACTTTACCAATTCTCTTTTGTTGTTGCCTTGGACATTAATTATCAGTAATTATGGAACTCTTTGGGATTACTTGAACACAATTTTTGACGGTAACATTTTAGATAAAATTACGTACTCTTGTTTGAATGGTCGTTAAATAATATGGTAACTGTTCTGCCTTTAAGAAACAGAGTGGTCTTTGAAAGCTTTATTGTGGTTAACATTTTTACTAAAATGAATTTTAGTGATTAAACCAGATGTCATTTTAACATGTTCTATGAAATACATTGAAATTAAAATTATTTTTATGCAACTCTAGCCCTGTTTTAATTTTGTGCGCCTTATAGTCCAGTGTGCTCTGTAGAGCGCAGTGAATGAAAGCTGCGCTGTGACTGTGTGGCATATTACAACACAGTTCTAGACTATTTTAGATTTAGATTTGTTGTAGATTTCTGGGGGGGAACTAGGGAATGATTTGTGATTTTTCCAGAATGTTTTTCAAATCATTGTGTAATCTAAAGCAGTACAAATGGAGAGAAAATTACGCTGGATTTGCTTTTAGGTGGTAAATTTGTTGCAATGTCAGCAAACAGAAAAGTCAGATAACTTGAACAACCACAAAGAAGGAAAAATAAGTCGAACTGCCATTGTGCATAGGATGAGACAACCTTCCAAAAGAGGATACCTCCTTTTGGTATCTTCTGTAGAACATGCTTCTGCGCTCCTCTGTAGAAAGAGCGATGCACGGCCTTATGTCGATGCCGGGGTCGATGGCGGTGGACAAGGACCTGCATGGGCGAGCAGGGTTGGGTAGGGTTACTTTAACTGGATTACTTCTAATTACTTTCGGATTACTCCAATACCAAATATGCTAATAAAAGACAAAAGAAACTAAGTATGAATAAAATGACTAAATTTTGTGCAGGCTTGGGGAGTAACGGAATACATGGAACGGCAAAAATGATGTTGGCAAGCTGTTTGGATTTATTTTCATTATGTTTCTGTCGCATTTGATGTTAATTTTGCCGGAGATCAAAGAGATCAAAGCCAGGAAAGCTTAATACGTGTTGTGAGTTATAATTTTATTCATATTTAGTTTCTTTTATTAGCATATTTGGTATTGGAGTAATCCAAAAGTAATTGAAAGTAATCCAGTTAAAGTAACCCTACCCAACCCTGTGGTGGAGTCACATCTTGTCAAACTCACCTATCCTGTCCCATCCCAGAACCGTCAAAGAAAATAAAACACAGCATAATCGCCATGAATGCATAAAATAGGAAAAGAAACCCAACTTGTTGCTTGGATTGCACTCTTTATTACACAGATAAAAGACACGGCAAAAAGAAAAAGAAAATAGGTGAATAGTTCATACAAAATATTTACAAGACTGGCAATGCACAGCATGTTCAGTTTTTTTCAATAAACAAAAATAAATAGCATCTTTTTTCACTGGGATGAACATAATAGAGAAACCTAGAGACGACTTAAACGAATGGAGTTCAGAAGTCAGGACAGAAAGTTAGGGGGAAAAAAGGAGTGAATTTCCATCATGCCACAAAGAAAGACCGAAACAAAGCACGAACTGATAATCGCACGAGATTCTTTGCAGTGGGCTACAAAGAAAAACAAGGACTGCGAAAAAATTGTAGTCCTTTTGCGAGGAACTGACAAGTGAATTGATTAATCATGTCTTGGAGGAGACCAAACCAGGCCACAAGGAAAAGGAGAATATGTTTGTAAATATTACTGCAATTGACAATTATTGGCAAACAAATGCGTTAAGTACATCAGATATGTCACGCAATGGATATTTCGCATGACATTAACACTTGAATATTCAGGTCTAGTTGGTTACCAAAATGGAGCTGTGAGTCAGTGTGAAAGATGAGTAAAAATGGCATGAAATTGGTTAATCTAGTCTCCATCTGTGAGAAATACTAAATGGGTGAAGACAATAAACACAGTCATGTCATAAAGCTTAATAGAAGAGTCAATTGCAAAAAGTAAGAATGGAATAAACAAATTACAAAATTCTCCCAATTGCTCCGAGCGATTTCTCAAAAAGACAGTTTACATTGTTGCACAGACATAGTTTTGCAGTTAAAAAGTCTGATGAGAAAACGGTTGATGGATTGACCATTCAAACAGTCATTTCATAGCTATGCACTTGGCTAAAAACAGACAAAACGTTTTTAATAAATACTTTAGCCACATCAACAAATTATGAATCGACGACTGGTTATTAATTTCTCAAAGCGACAAAAACAGCCAATGACAAGTTGTGGCCACATAATAGACCGTGCACTTGAAAATGCTGTAGGTAACTCAACTATATTTAGCGATTAGGGACAAGTGATCAATTAGAGGACCGAGTGCACAGTCTTGACATATATAAATAGTATTGTTAAGTCCTCCTATCATTCTCCATATGATATTGGCACGATATTCCCGTATTTCTCAAAAAAAGCAGTCAAGAAAAAGTACAATAGTCTACGGTGCAATAACATAGAATGGTGTTTTGACTGGAAATGTAGAGAATCAAATTTCGTTGAGGTCAGATTTAATAAAACATGATGGGTGGCGCTGTTATGATTCTTAGGAAAAGAGCGCACAACCTGCCATTGTTTTACCATTATGAACAATGACTAAAAAAATCTAACGACAATTATTGAATAAACGTCATTGAGGAAAAAAAAAACAACCTTTGAGTAAAAACACCACTAGACCTGTGCAAAAATGCTGGTAATGTTGGGGGAGTAGACTGTTAAGAGCAGCTCTTGTTATGTTTTTTTGTTTTTTTTAACAGTTTTCGGTTTGTACCATCTTTCACGCAAACAAAACAGATTTCTCATGAAACTGCATTAAATTGTGTGGAATAAAAGGTCACGTCATCCTCCAAATAAATTCTAAATTGAGTCTTATGAAGCAATAGGACACAGTCATAATTCAAATCATACATAATCTAATTCATGTGGTTTTTCATCTTGAAAATCTGTGACTTTTTTTTGTTCTGCATGCCAAAATGTGGCAATATTGCTTTTTGGTAATCTCATGGCACAAAACACAGTTATCGTCGGCACATTTCCTAAAGTCCCAGACGGGAAAACGTAATAATCCAAAAAAGCAACACGGATGGCCACACCGGGCGGGACGTGGGTCGGCTGAAGGGATACTTACAAAGTGCTCTTTTTCTTCCCTGGACTCTCAGCCTCTGACTCATCTATAAACTCGTCCTGGGCTCCCTCGGGGCAAACGTCTCCACCAGCTTGGCCCTCGCCAGCCCCGGCGTTTCTCTCATGGCTCTGCACCTGGACGTGGTTGGTCCGACCAGACTCGAGCTCAACAAAAATGCTCTTGTCTCTCGGCACATGAACTGTGCTGGCCGCACCCTGACGCTGCCCTCCAGGGAGCACATCAGAGAAAGGTTTAGAAAGCGGGCTAGCTGCCTGTGCCTTGGCGGTTTTGTCTGTCGACCACAAAGGTTTTGCAGAGGACCAGAAAGGGCCTGAGGTGGGAGTCTTGAGCTTGCCGTTTCCCTCTTGACACAAAGACGCTGGCGACAGACCAGTTTGCATTTTGGACGAGCTTATATGAAAGGGCGTTCGGCTAAAATTTGTAGTGGGGAGCCCAAAACTCTGGCGCCACTTAGTGGACTGGTCCAAAGCCGGGACCTTTTCGCTTTGAGCGACCTCAGCCCTTTCAGGTGTGGCAGGATTTTGCTCTGTTTGAGCAGACCACGGCGAAATCCTGGGATTGCAAACCTTAGGTAACACAGGGCAGTCTGGTGACACAGGCTGATTGTGATTTGGACTCAAAGGATTTATGCTTGGATTTGAAATTTCAGCCCGCTGATTTTCATATTTCACATTACGTTGCGACAAAGAGAGGTTTCCAGCTTGAGCAGACCAAGACGAACTTCTGGAGCTGCAGGACCACGTCAGATCAACCGCATGATACACAGGGCTGTCCGGTGTCGTGTGCATGGCTCGGTTTTGAGCTGGGCCTGAAGAACTTATGCTTTGACTTGGAATTTCAGCCTGCTGATCTTCCTGTCTGATTTTGTGTTGCGGCGGGGGTGGCTGTCCATTTCCAGCAGACCAAGGCCAATTTCTGCGGCTGCAAGACCCCATCAGACCACCTGCAGGGCTGCTCGGTCTCACAGGCACAGATCGATTTTGACTTGGACCCAAAGGACTTATGCTTTGACTTGATATTTCAGCCTGCTGACATTCTGGTTTTATTTTGTGTTGCAGCAGAGCGAGCTCGCCTGTTTGAGCCGACCAAGGTGAACTTCTGGGGCTGCAGGACCACGTCAGACCAACCCAAGGCTGTTTGCTGTCATGGGCACCGATTTGTTGTGAGTTTGATCCCAAGGACTTACACTTTGCCTGGGAATTTTCAGCCTGCTGATCTTTGTGTTTGATGTCGTGTTTCGGCAGGGCAAACTGTCCAGGTTGAGAAGACCAGGACGAGTTTCTGAAGCTGCAGGACAGCGTCGGACCAACCTCTGTCATGGGCACCATTTTTTCGTGAGTTTGACCTGAAGGACTAATACTTCGAGTTGGAGTTTCAGCAGGCTGGTTTTCCTGTATGATGTCATGTTGCGACGAGGCAAAGTCCTCGGCAACAGTGCCGTTCTCGGGCGCCTTGGAATTGTCAGTTTTTTCAGAAACCTTCTCAGCCTTCTTGGCAAGGAAATTTTGGATCTCCTGTTCAATACCATCATCACTGTCTCCTGAGCTGCTTTCCCCTTCAATATGCTGAGAAGTTGAGGGCAAAATGTAATTATTTGGTGGTCTCTTACTGAGAGGCGGGTTTGGTAGAGGTCTTTTCTTTGTTGGCCTGACTGTGTCCTTCGAGTCGCCCTTCCTTTTGTGGGCCTTTTTAGAAACTGGGGGTGAAGAATGCTTAATTGACTTTTTAGAGTCAGCTCGAGTTGGTTGCCCTTCCGCCACTGAATGCTTCCTGGAATCTCGTGCAGACCTTGTCATCTTAGACTTTTTTTTTGTCTTGAGGAGGGCTTTGATGGCCGTGTCGAGATCCTCATCGCTGTCTAGCGAGCTGCTTTTGTCTCCGCTTAGCGACCTCTTTAATGCCACATGTTTGGTAGGTTGATCTACCATGCACATACTGGATCCAAAGTTGTCTTTGCATTTCCGCCTTTTTGATAAGGACAACCTGGGGGGTTTCTCTTCAGTCACTTCATGTGGCGTAGTCATTGTTGGGGGTTCTCCAGGTGGAATTTTGAGCATCTGTGCTTTCTGCTCGAGAAATTTCATAATCTCTTGCTCGATCCCCTCTTCGCTGTCGACAGAGCTGCTGTCGTCCTGCTCCGGAGTTGTGGATTGTGGTGCAGCTCCAAGCAGGGCACAGCCAGTCGGGCCAACATCCAGATGGGACGTGAAGCTCCCTGGCATGACGGTTTTGGAGATGTCCAGTATTGCTTCGGCGCACATCAGCTCAGCTGTGGTATTGGCTTTCGGGAGGGACAAGGTAGGCGGACCATGGAGGCTTTCCACCTTGAACGAAAGCAAACCATTGCTTTTATTTCTCTGATTGGCATTGATGGAGTCAGTGAAATAAGTTGGAGGTTGCAATGATTTTGTCTCCTTATCTGGTCGGGTCTTTTTCTTTTTTAGTTTCCGTCTTTTAGCAAAGTCAAGGCCAAAGGCCTTGGGCAGCAGTTTGTCTTGTGGTTTAGGGACACTCTTATCTCTGAGCTGTTCACGCTGATAGCTGCGAATGGCCTCCTCAATGCCATCATCACTAGACGAGTTGGATTCTTTCATTGAGGCAAGCTGTTTGAAAGTGTTCTGATTGGTCTGCTGCTCAAGTTGGTACAGTTGGATGGCCTCCTCAATGCCATCGTCACTGCTGGAGCTGTTGGAAAGGTCTTCCGCTTTGATATTACAGACGATACTGTTTTGCTTTATGAAGTTGGTTGTCTGATCCTGCAGCATGATGCGCGCCATCTCGGAGTTTCTGCCTGCGGCCTCGTGAAGAGAGGCTTTGTGTTTAATGTACTTTTTGACTGGCGCAGTTGCTGGTGTCATTTGAATGGCACTTTTGGGAAAGTGGCTTCTCGTTATAGAAAAGGCCTGGCTTTCAGACTCGATTTCAGGAGTGGTTTGCCGAGATGACTGAATAAAAGGTTCTGCCTTACATTCATGGCCATTTTTCTCCTTCAGGTATTCAAGTATGGCCTCCTCAATTCCTTTGTCCACTGAGTCATCACTATCACTGCTCTGTTCTTTGAAAGTAACACGTTTTTTGGTTTTACACTTGGCCGCCACAAGGGAACCCACCATTGACTTACAAGCCTGAGGAGGCCCCTCCTGTCTCTGAAGCATATTTCCCTCCAACTCGTCGCTCATCTCGAGTGAGGACTGACTGCTCCTTAGGCTCTCAATGATCATCTGGACGTTATTTGTGATAGAAGAAGCCTTGGTTGACAAATCATTATCAGAGTCATTGAGGCAGGCGGAAATGCTATAGACTTCGAGTGGTCCGCATGCTCTCCAATCTGTCCGAGGCGCTGCAACACTGGGCGCGTTCAAGTACATTCTACCCGAGTGATGTGAGATTGTGGACCATTGGGAGTGCAGCTGCCTCCTTCTGGTGTCACATTCTTAATTCTGGGAGGGGAAACAAAAAGAAAAAGCAAATGAGAAGAAAATAGTAGAGCAAATATTTGGCAAGAATTCTCGTATATGCAGTGCTCATTTCATTCTTGGTAAAACACTTATGATTTGGCTGTGTTTAATTAGACTCCTCGTAAAAAGCAACACGAGGACAGACATTTCATGAGGAACAAGCTTAAAATGTGTTAACATGAGCTTTGTGTACTCAACCTCTGACCTGCATACTCCATCACAATAGTAGATGCTGGGTGAAAGGGAGCAAACAGAAGAACCTTACAGAGGCACATAAACACAGCCCAGAAAATTATCGTCAG
Organism: Urocampus carinirostris; assembly: GCF_059441175.1. Classification (NCBI taxonomy): domain Eukaryota; kingdom Metazoa; phylum Chordata; class Actinopteri; order Syngnathiformes; family Syngnathidae; genus Urocampus; species Urocampus carinirostris. Next base: position 13,572,194 of record NC_142364.1, read on the forward strand.
CTCTCTGCCCAGACTGGAACAGTGCCAAGCCACAGAGACATTATTTTTTACCTTTATCACTCGGGCCACAACCTTTTGAATTTGGGGATTTGGGGCTGAATCTGGCCAAACTCGTTTTAGACAAGTCTAAAATTAGTTATTTTAACCCATCTAAAGTTCATCAAATTAGGTCTAAAACAGTCATTGGATTTATCTTGACCAAAGTGCTCCAAGTTTATTCCCATAAAAGTTGTCTAAAGATATATTTTTTAACTTTCATTCTGCAACCAAATAAAAGAAATTTGGAAATAAATAAGCATATTTTATAACCATTTTTTCCTTGATTGTATTTGTTATTGTTCTTGCCTTTAAAGTCATTTATTTTGCAGATTCCAAAAAAGGATCCAATTCGTGACTCTGATCCATGGACCGACCCGGGCTATGAGTTTTCTGATCTGTTGCATCTAAACTGAAAAACAATTTAAAAAAATTATGAATATATGATCTTCAGATGCAAAAATTTTAAGGATGTAAATAATAAATAATCCTTTGAGACAACAGTCAACAGTCAATTAAAAGAAACAAAAAAAAAATCTAGTTCTGTCACTTTCCATGGAACGAGTCTTTGAGGTCTCATCAATATCTCATAACAAAGAGCTCTTGGGATCTTAGGGCTTTCACAGTTTCCGTACCTCAATCCGATTATTTTCCTTTTTGAACCTTTTTTCTTACCAGTCGCTACGTCTCTCCCGATTGTTCATCGCTATCATGGCTTTCGTCTGATGGATTTGGTATTTTATGGTCTTGTCATGGCATTACTGATATTGTTCTATCAACATGTGGATATAAAACGCACGACACAACAAATCAATGAACTGATCCGTAGCTAAAGCTTCCAATCATTGATTTTATCAGTTATTTTGTTGCAGCCTTAGTGTGAAATACATTGTAAAGCACTTTGGGAGGGCTTCAATTACTTGAAAAGCACTAAAGAAATGCAATCCATTTACCATTTGTTCTTGTTCAGTTACATCTAGTAAGTGTGTCGGCATTATATTTCATGGTTTCTCCGTCTTGCTTTCTCATTGTTGAACTGTAACGTGTGGGAATGTTTCTTATGTCGTCTTGCTTTCGTGTTTATTTTTTCCAGTTGGTGTTGCAACATTGTGTAGGTTTATCCATGCGAGAGTATGTTCCCTGTGTCAACTTTTTTCTCTGGGTTCAGTTAGAACCTGTTCTCTTACTTTCAGTTTGTGTTTCAACCTATACTGCATCTCATCATATTCATGTTTTTTCATTTAGATCCAATTAGTGTTTTGACTCAAACAGGCTCAAATAAATTTTCTTCCCGAAAGCCATGACCCCCCCAAAACAAGCGCACAAGTCTGAAAATATATACATATATTGCCCTAAAAAAATGATATTCATATCTTATTTATCGACTTATTCAGAATTTTGTTGCTGCTTAATGTTATTGCAGTATTTTTCAGTTTCAGTTGTATTTTTCACTTCTCTATTGTTCACATGCACTTACAATTTAGGACAGTGTTCAAAAAACAAAAATACAAACTCGTTTTTTATTCGACCAATCTCGTCTTGCCCATATTGGCTCTAACCCGGAATGTCTCGGTCACTTGTAGAATACAACAACATCGTAGATTGCTTATATTGTTGCAGTACACTAGCAAATGTTTACTGCAAGTAGGGAAAAAAACTATGAAATATTCTGAAATAATTTGTTGTGTTGTTTATTTGGTAAGTAACATTAACACAAATCATTTTTATTCTACAAAGTCTGTCTTGCTCTGAGTAAATAGGTGACAATTTGTGTTTGTTAAGTTTATTATCGCTTGATAAGGGGAATTGCAATCATTAAGGGGAACAATTTTGACAGGCATTTTATCCTAAGATTATTTTCATCGTATTCTTTTTCAAGTCTTTGTTAGGTGTTTAACCTGGAGTACAATGTCTAATCTTGTTGTAAACAATGTTCACTCGATTGTTATCAATGACTATCCATTCAATTTCTTCCGCTTGTCCGGGGTCGGGTCGCGGTAGGTAGCAGCCTCAGCAGGGAAGCCCAGACCTCCTTATCCCTAGTCAGTTTATCCAGCTCATCTGAAGGGGTCCCAAGGCATTCCCAGGCCGACATAGAGATGAAATCTTTCCAGCCTGGGTCGCCCCAGGGGCCTCCTGCCGGTGAGACATGCCCGGAACATCTCCCGAGGGAGACTTCCAGGAGGCATCCTTATCAGATACTGAGCCACATCAACTGGCTCCTCTCAGAGCGGAGGAGCAACATCTCTACACTGAGTCCCTCCCAGATGACCGAGGTTATCACTTTATCTCAAAGGGAGAGCCCTGTAGAGAAAACTTATTTCAGCTGCTAGTATCATGTTCTTTTAGTCATGACCCACAGTTCAAGACAATAGGTGACAGTAGAAACATAGATCGACCTGTAAATCGAGAGCTTTGCCTTTCGGCTTAGCTCCTTCACCACAACGTATCGGTACAGGGTCAGCATGACGGCAGACGCTGCACCGATCAGTCTGTAGATCTCCGGTCCATCCCACCCTCACTCGTGAGCAAGACCCTGAAATACTGGAATTCCTTCACTTGGGGTAGGATCTCATCCCCAACCCAGAAGGAGCTATGGTCTCGGACTTGGAGGTGCTGATCTTCAACCCGGCTGAGAACCCCTCCTGAGAGACCTGAAGATCCCGGGATGCAAAGCTGAGGCTTTCAAAACTGGACCTCTTTCCCGCCAAGACGGTGCCAAGAAAATTTTCCCATAAAAGTTAAGAAGGGAATCGATGACAAAGGGTAGCCTTGGCGGAGTCCAAATCCCACTGGAAACAAATCTAACTTACTGTTGGCAATGTGGACCAAACTCTGGCACCGGACATACAAGGACTGTAGAGTTCTTATTGACGACAATAAAGACAAATCTAATTCTAAAAAGATGTTGTGTTGTAGATGTGTAGTTGAACATGTGCTACTGTAACTTAGAGTTTTGAAATCCCTTTAAATTCCATTGCTTTGTTTCAAAACACTGACACCAATTCATTTTCTAGTACTAAATTAATTTCTAAAATCTTATTTTGTGTCTTCAATAACGGGATTGACTTCTACGAGTCATGCTGCAACCTGGCAGAAATATTGTTAATTAGTTTGCTGTTGTAAATGTACTAAGAACATTATTAGACGACAGAAATACAATAATTATTATTATCGAAACTGGAGACAATAATGCAAAAGCACCTGCCAACATCAGAATTTGAATGCTGCATTTGAAAAAAAAAGTAAATAATAGCAATTTACGTACATATTTAAAACAGAATTTACGTAGAGCTAAATGTCCTCCATTACATGACCCAAACGATATGCAGCGGATGCTAACATGGAAGTCGGCGTGTTTTATCCAGCCAGCACCGAGACGAAGGGGGCACCTCAATCCCTGATCTGACTACTCATACCACATCCATTCCACCAGAAAAACACAAACACACACAAAAACCCACATAATATAAATTCCCTTCTTGCTTGTTAGTGAGTATTTCAAGAAAAAACGGAGATAACGTGGGCCCGAGTTTGGGCCATTACCATGACCGGCTAAAGCCTGCAGAGGCGGCCGGAAATCAACTGCGCCAAGCGGCAACATATCGTCTCGAGAGCCGCGCGAGTTATCGGAGAAAAGACAAATAAAACCGAACTGAATCTTGCAATATTTCATACAAATCTGAGAAGGAGCACCATAAAATACGTTTACAAAGCGTTTACGATACTTAACATGCCGCACACGGGAGGTTTTGCCACGGAGCAACCCCCGCTCTTCTCGTCTCACTCTAGCGGTGTCGAGAGTTCTCTTGCTCGGCGTAGGGGCGCAAAGAGATGTCGCAGAGCTACCGGCACGGATTTCAATTATCAACCGGTGACAAAACGCATGGTTAAAAGATAATTCGGAAGAAAAATGATTCGGTTGTAAGATGTGGAGCTTGTCCGGTAGTGAGAGGCGACATAAGATGCGGTGGGCGGCGAGCAGAAAGGCGGGAGCGGGGCCTCCCGGCTGCCGCAGCCCCGGCATTTTCTCCGGCTAGGGAAGCCTTTGTATTCACGCCTCGAGCATCGGTTACTACGCCAGCTTCAAAACACTTGAGAAAACAGCAAAGACGAATTGAAAACTTACCGGTTTATGATAGCGCAAAATGGAAGAGAGCGTATTTGAGGTACGCAGCGGCGGTGGTGGTGCTGCAAGAGGCCGTCTTCAGAGCCCTAGCACCGGCCGTTTGAGTCGAGGTATAGCGGCCACCTTCGACTGGCGGGCGGGCAATTGCTGCCCGGCTACAGCCGAAAGGACCCCTATCAAATAAGGCTACAAAATCCTCCCTCCACCCCTTATGAAATCTCATTTTTGTTGTTGCTATTTCGTGTCCAAAGAACTTAGATCAAAAGACGAATTCAACAAGCTTGAATACAACTTGAAATATAATTTAAGTTTGGGCGGATGATGAAAACTTTTATTTTCAGGCACTTGAACATGATACCAATTAAAATTAGTTTTTAATTGTAAACAAAGTGGGTACGAAGATGACACTGATACCAAAATCTCGAGCTTTCATTAATCCTGATACCATACACTGATATATGATACCATTGAATAATAAAATTCCTGTTGTAATAATAAATAAAAACGCACTATAAGGCGCACCAGAGTATAAAGCACACACCCAGAAAATAGTCTTGTGTGATATAGTTTTCATAAATAAGACGTACTGGGCTATCAGGCACATTGAATTAAAACTATAATGAGAGTTTAGGTTAAGTCAAGTCATTTTTATTTGTATTGCTCTTAATCACAAAGAGTCTCAAAGGGCTTCACAGGTTATTACACAGACTATTTTTTTCAGACTATTATTACACCATCCCCTGATCTGAAACCAACATGAGGGCAAGGAAAAACTCAAAAAAAAATCAACATGAGGAAAATAAAGAAACCTTGAGAAGGGACCGCACTTGTGGTATCCCCCTTTCAGGATTACCAGACAGCAAAGGATGTTGCAATCACAAATAATACAGAGATATTGTCCACGAAAAGTATTGGTTATTCATATGCTATAGCGTAGAAGTGCGTCTTAAGCTTGGATTTAAACATTTCCACTGAGGTTGCAGATCAGATCTCAGGAGGAAGAGCATTCCACAGCACCGGTGCCCGGATGGAGAACGCTCTCGAACCAGCGAAATACTTCTTGGCTCTTGGGATCACCAGAAGACCGGCGCTCTCAGATCGAAGGCTTGGGATCGGAACATAAGGGGAAATCAGATCTGAAAGATATGAGGGAGCAAGTCCATGTATGATTTTGTATAATACTAAGAGAACCTTGAAATCACATCTTAGGCTAACAGGGAGCCAATGCAGGTTAGCCAAAATCGGCGTGATGTGATCGGACTTTTTTGTCCTAGTTAAAAGCCTCGCTGCGGCATTTTGTACCAGCTGAAGACTTGATTCTGGACTTCGGGAGACCGGAGAGTAGTGCATTACAGTAATCGAGACGGGAGGTAACAAACGCGTGAATTATAATCTCCGCATCCCACTGAGACAGTATATGACGAATTTTAGCAATGTTACGAAGATGGAAGAAAGCGGTTTTAGTAATTTTCTTCACATGTGTTTGAAAGGACAGATCGGGGTCAAATATGACACCTAAATTTTTAACTGAGTCACTCTGTGTGATGTGACATTTGTCAATGTTCACAGCAGTTTTTGAGAATAAGTCGCGGCATTTAGATGGACCAATAACTAACATTTCGGTCTTTTCAGAGTTAAGACGCAAGAAATTGAGTGACATCCACTCTTTTATCTCAGTGAGGCAGGCCTCCAAATTTCCACAATTTAGTGTGGCAGATTCCCCCAACGGAAGATATAGTTAGCAGTGTCATCTGTGTAGCAGTGGAAACTGATATTATACTTGCGAATAATATCACCTAATGGAGGTTGCATACAATATAAATAAATACATTTGTATGTAAAAAAATAATATTATAAAACATAAATTAATATTAAGAGATGTGGTTTCACCACTGAAATTAATTTTAGCAACAAACAATTATTATGCTAACCACAAGAGGGCACTCAAAGACCATTATATATGTTTCTCAAAGGCAGGACAGTTAGCGTTTGTTGCATCATTTAAAAACAATTCAAACAAATAGCAAATGGTCTGCATTAATATAGTGCTTCTCAAGTCAATGAAGACCTCCCAAAGCGCTTCACACTTACCCATTCACACACATACTCACACACCAAGAGGCAGTCAGCCATGCAAGGTGCCCACCTGCTTATTGAGGGCATTAGGATTCAGTGTCTTGCCCAAGGACACTTTGACTACTGTATTTTACGCACTATAAGGTGCACCCGATTATAAAGCGCACCCCCAGAAAATAGTCTTGTGTGATATAGTTTTCATAAATAAGACGTACTGGGCTATCAGGAGCATTGATTTAAAACTATAATAAGAGCTTAGGTTGCATACAAAATAAATAAATACATTTAAATGTAAAAAAATAATCTTATAAAACATAAATTAATATTAAGAGATGTTGTTTCACCACTGAAATTAATTTTAGCAACAAACAATTATCATGTTAACCACAAGGGGTTAGGGTTAGTTGTATATGTTTCTCAAAGGCAGAACAGTTAGCGTTTGTTGCATCATTTAAAACAATTCAAACAAGAGTAAATAATTTTGTACAAAATGCTACGATAAACAAAAATATTCATTCAAGTCATCACAGTACATTACGTTTAATACTTACATACAATTATCATTAAAAGCGACAACACATTTTGAAAGTTGGTGTCTGAACTGCTGTCAATGTTCTGCATTTCTGTTTTGTTTCCTAGAAAGTTTCTTTAGAATTGGGATTGTCTTCATTGCCATTTATAAAACATTAATTGCAACAAAAAAATAACTAAAGATGAAAATAAGATCAAAAGAATGTCAGGATAAATTAGCGAAAAATATTTAGAAGCTAGTGCTTGGAGAATGGCTTATATTATCAGTGCATAAGACCAAAAGTGTCATGATTACCGATATGAATTACCTGTGCCCCCTCCTTTGGCGCCAACTGCCTCGGACTCTGAGTGGCTCCCTGTCCCTATTCAAACCCACTCCGATCTGTCCCCTTTTGTCAGTCCATCTGCGAACCTCAGTTAACACTATGCAAGACTTTTTCGACACTGACTACCATCTGTTTTTTGCTCCTGTCTGTCCCCCGGCTTCGACCAGTTTTTGATCCTGACCACGTCTACTCTCCCGTCCCGGCTTTCGACCTTTCGTTTTTGCTCTCCTGTCCCTACTGACCTGTTTTTTCGTTCGCGACACCGCCATCACTCGGCACGGAAGATCCACTTCCGCGTTCAGAGCGACCTGCTTCTTGCGTCCAGCAATCACTGGATCGTGGGCGTGACCCTTTCTCTTTCTTCCAATAAAACTTGTGAGAAACGCAACGCAAGTGGGTCCGGTCTCCGTTCTAGTCCTGACAAAAAGTGCAACAACATGTAGCAGCAACATAGTTTCAAAATAAGTTCAGATTTCATTGTATGTCTTTAAAAATAAGAGTCTATTTATTGCAGAGGGTAAGGAATTTCTATGTGAGTTTTTCCCTTACCCTCATGTAGGTTCCAAATCAAGGGATGATGTAATCAGTAACCTTTAGTCTGTACAGTCCTTTGAGACTTCTTGTGATTAAGGGCCACATAAATAAACATGACTTGACTTGACTCCCAGCAACTGACAATTATCATGTTAACCACAAGAGGTAACATGAAGACCACTCTATGTGTTCCTCAAAGGCAGAAAAATTACCGTATGCAGTATCATTTAATTATAGCTATATATCTCCAAATTTATCCATTGTATTCTAGGCGTACCAAATTTTAGACCGTGCATTGTAATTTCTGGCCAATGGAGGCTTTAAAGCTACATCTTAAAGTCTGGAGAATATATTATTTTGAAATCCCTTTCGAGTGTTCTCCTTTCTATAAAATAGATTTAATGTATATTTAATATTCTTTTAATTTCAAGTTCGTGAGTGTTAAATGGCGAGAATAAGTCAATCAATACTACACCGTACTGTTGGTATTGGTATTCTGCCCATTTATGAGAAAAGTTCAATAAATATATCGTCACAATTATACATCTTAATGGAACTTGTTGTGCGGGTATAAAAAAATATTCATAATGATACTAATTGGCAAAATTTTCAGTAATCAGTCATTTAAACATCCATTGCAGCCTGGTCATCCTGGAAGGTGGATTACCTCATGTGCGGCCCCTTCTCAAGGTTTCTTCATTTTCCTCATGCTGAGGTTTTTGAGTTTTTCCTTTTCCTCATGTAGGTTTTAGATCAGGGGACGGTGTCATGATGGTCTGTAGTTTGCAATAGTCTGTGGTCTGTGCAGCCCCTTGAGACTCCTTGTGTTTATGGGTGTCTCAAATAAACAAGGCTTGATTTGACTCGATACTCATACTAGTACGGATACCATTGATAAAATTCCCTTCCCTCTGTAAAAGCTTTTTTATTAATTTAATTTTTCCAAATTTTATTTTATGAAATGAAATGAAATGAAATGATCTGCATTTATATAGCGCTTTTCAAGTCAATGACTTCCCAAAGTGCTTTACAATGTGCTCCAAATTTCCCAATAGCGGCCTTGCAGCCATGTAAGGCGCTAACCTGCTTATTGGGGGTATCAGGGGTTCAGTGTCTTACCCAAGGACACTTCGACATGTAACACGGACGAGCCGGGATTCGAACTGGGATCCCTTGATCCCAAGACGAGTGCTCTACCTCCTGAGCTACTGCCGCCTCAAATTTTATATTAATAGTAAAGGCATTCATTTTAGACAGATGCGATACCAAAATATTTAATAAACATTTATACTGATGCCAAATATATGAAAGGTTTAACACCTCATCTCATCTCATCTCATTAGCTGCACCGCTTATCCTCAGTAGGGTCACGGAGGTGCTGGAGCCCATCCCAGCAATCATCGGGCAGTGGGCAGGGGACACCCTGAACTGGTTGCCAGCCAATCGCAGGCCACACAGGGACAGACAACTTGCTCGCTCATTCACATCTAGGGACAATTTGGACCGGCCAATCCACCTGAAATGCATGTCTTTGGAATGTGGGAGGAAACCGGAGTGCCCGGAGGAAACCCACGCAAGCACGGGGAGAACATACAAACTCCGCACAGGAAGTCTGGTAGCAATCAATCAGTTATAAATGAATCCAACATTTGCGTGGGCTGTATTTACCTTAAAGGGACAGTGTGTAATATTTTACGGCTAGATGTCGCCATATTGTGTAGGGCAACCAAAAAAAGAGTGCTGTAAAGCGCAAGGTAGAAGACAAACTACGGAGACTCAAAGTGACCAAACTGCAACATCTTTCCTCTAATTCTCTGACCAGCCTTTTGTGAACAAAGAAAAAAAGGATCAAATGAAAAAGAAGAAAGGACAACAGAAAGGAAATTAAAAAAAATATTTTAAAAAGGAAGAAAACGATTTAATAAAGAAGGAAAGAAGCAAGAAAAAAAGCAAGAAAAAGGAAAAGAAAATGGTTAACCCAAAGAAGAAAGAATAGAAGAAAAAAAATTCAAAGAAAAAAAGAAAAGAAGAAAAAAAGAACAAAGATAAAAAAAGACAAAAGAAAAAAAGAAAAATTGAGAAAAAAGAAAACAAAGAAAGGACTGAAAGAATTAAAATAATGTTTATTTTGACTTTTGGGTTTTCCTGTTGCAGCAAGATGGCGGCTGATCATGTCAACTCACTCTCGATGAACTCTTAGGGAAGATAAATGGAAACTTATCAACCTATGAGAAATTAACAAATGCATTTTTTATTTTTAGTTCAAGTCTTTTTTTCTTATTTTTCAATCAATATTATTTTAATGTTTTTTTCCACCACTTGAGGCCACCAAATAATACACACTGTCCCTTAAAACTTTTGTATTAAGGCGAGGGTCTCAAACTGTCATCCCGCGGGCTGCAATTGAAAACCCCTGCTGTAACACACCGTCAAGGGTGTGTTGATTGCATTCAAATGCTGCCGGAATTTACACCTACTTTGCACTTGCTCGACTCTAAAACGAGTTTGAAGCAAAAAACACTCCCTTCCCTCGAAATCACACAACCACCCCATTCAATATTGGATGGGCAATCTGACAGATCAAAAACATATTTGAAACATGATTAGAGCTCTATGACCACGTGACGTGAGGAAGAAATGAAAAAAAAACGTCCGCAGTCCAACTACGGGAGGCGTGACGGTATTACCGAGGTTACCTGAATGCAACATTGCCTCCTTCTTCCCAACACACACAGATGGAGCAGCCTGGACTGGTAGCGGCTGCCCGTCGACCAGCTTCCCGGCTATTTCTCCTCTCCAAAGAAACGGTGACAGTCGGAGCTGGGTAATGTAGGCTTCCATTGACTGATTCAAACTCTCCGTTTTTATAACGTTTAGCGCCACGAACACCTGGCTCACCGGCTAGCCAAAAAGCAGCTGTCTCCCATGGAACTTTATCCATATTGTTAGCATTAGCTACCACTGCTAACTAGCATGGCGATGTATCGATGTCCGGGACTTTGCTGTCTAAATAAATATCCGTATTGATTTACAGCTGCCCGGTAGACGACAGCAATGCGGGAATCGTTCCGGCCGGCCGGTGTCGGATTACTGGACGTGCTGGTGATGCGACTCAGAGTTGGGCTCGTTACTGAAAACAAGTAATGGTTTACAGTAATTAGTTACTTCATTAAAAAGTAATTGCGCTACCCTCCTAAAAACGGACACCAAAAAGTAGTGCGTTACTCACAAAGTAACTGTTTACAAATTACTAGTTTCATCACAGCAGATCCCTTTAAACTGCTTCAAAATAGCCACAAAATAAAGAACAAAATGTGTACTGTGCATGAAACATGGACGCAGTAAAGTCCCCATATGTCTTGTCTTGTGCACCCTCGAGAGCTAGCAAACAAACAGCCCGAGACACTCCATATCCATTTTGTCTTCAAACCACTCAAGGATTTCCTTCTACTTTTCTGAGTAATGTCCAATAAGTTATTTTTCTCCAGGTATGGCTTATTGCAAAAATAATTTTACTACTATAAAGACTGAAATGCAGCACACTTTTACCACAAATTCTGTGCTCACGTTTGCCCCATTTATTTCGTTGTTCCTGTATAAGCCACACTCTTTCCCTACGCACTGCCTACCATTCGCTACCAGTGACACACAACCAATTATGCGCTTTTAAATTGACCCCGTTTTCAGAATATTTTTATAGTTGTAATGCGGCTTAGCTGTGAGTATATACAGTAGGGTTATGTCTGAATGTCAGTAGGGAGAAATTACGCGGGCTCGTACTATGGGCTTGAGATGGCCCCACCGTAACTGTATTCAGTTGTATTTTGTGGATATATATAAGCACGCCTAACCTTCATTTGATTATTGTATCTGTGTCGTGTTGCTGGCAGATCGAAAGACTAACTAACAAAAAACAGAAAATATTGTAAAACCTCATCTGCTTTTATAAAGTAGCAAAGTAACCAACCATGTTCTAACTTCAGTTGCGTTTCAAAATTTGATCGCTAACGCGTTACAATACTCCATACTGAGAAAAGTAATTGCGCTCCAAGAACAAGTTCCTTTGTAACACGTTACTCCCAACACTGGTGCGACCTCGGGCATCATGAGCGACAGCTACCGCTGCAGAACGTCGCAACTGGCCTATGTTGACAGCGGGGATGGCGAGGAGTGTTGTGTGCCCCTCTCCCCGGTGTTACTCGACGCTTCCGGAGCACCCATCATCCCAGTGCCCGCTCTAGAAATCCGCGCTTCGGGGACGCTAGGGGAGAATCTGAATAAAGCAGGGCATGAACATCGAAAGGTCCTCTTCAAAGGAATCCGAAATGTGGTGGGGAGCAAGTGGGAGAGAAACGGGAACTACGCGACTGGTCAGGACGATGGAGGCAAACTCTTCAAGAAAAGGAGGCCGGTGACTGTGGACACGTCCAAAGCCAAAACCTCCCTGGAGGGACTGAAGATCAGCATTAAGCAGCTCAAATGGAAAGAGGTTTGTTTCATGAGAAATGCAAATTTGACTCATTTTAAACTTGAAGAGTTGCACTTGTAATAATTAGGCTCCATTCCTGCTAGGGATACAACTCACGACTATTTTAATAGTTAACTACGACTATTCAAGCAATTAGTCGAAAAACTGGATAATTGTTCATTTATTTTTTAATATAGCATTAAGTTCATTTAATTATATAGCTTTATTAAGGTACTGCTGTGATATGTAAGGTCTGCTTTGGAAACTTTGCCATATCCAGGATAAAACGCTCCCAAACTTTATAAGTCTGGTATGCATACTTGATACCGTCATTCTGTATGTTACCGCTCGAGACGAAGACGCTATTGCTCATCATTGACTCTCAGCAGAGATTATAATCATGTAACAGGGTTTGTACAGGTGCTTGAAATCTTGAAAATGCTTGAATTTTAATGTTGTGTTTTTAACGTCAGGAAACTGCTTGAATTTTGGTTCTTGAAAGTGCTCGAAATTATTTCCATTGCCGTGTTTCCTGCAGTCTCACTAGAGTCTCTTCCTTTTGAAGAGGACCTAGTGACTAGACCGTGCTTTTAGATGGAAAAAAAAAAGTGCAAGATTGACGCCGATGGTGGCACCAGTCCTCATAATGTGAAGCATTACTTACCACTACTGTCGTATCTAAGAGGACAGGTTTAATAGATTAGTCATAATAATTCTAGCTCCTTTTCTAGAAGGGGCTCTTTTGGCTTGGCTCACTGAGAAGAGCTTTTTTGGCCTTAAACAGCTCCACAGATTTTTTTGGGGGTCTGAAATGTTATCAATGATAAAAAAACATTATTCACCAAATTATTTAGTATTGATTAATTTTATGTTTTGTCAGGGATCCCTGGAAAACACAAGAAATATAGATTTAAATATTCACAGATCTTCAAAATAGTGTAAAATACATAACAATTCTAGATTTTTACACACTAAAGTGATTTAAAATCGAAGAACAACACAAAATCCCTGCAATGCAAAATAATAAATTACAGATTAAAAACAACTTCTTCAGTGCTATAACTGAATGATAAAATGAAAAAAAAATGAATAGAATAGAATTTACGTTTATTGTCATTCTTTGTAACCATGCACACAGAACAAAATGTCGATACACCTGACCCGTACAGTTAAACTGTAGCGAGCCGATGCAGCCGCAGCCAAACAGATCTTCTGAAAAACACGCAAAAATATAAATTAAAATAAATTAGAATTAATTAAAACAAAAGGCAAAAGGTCATCAGTTTTTAATATTGAAATATTGAAAGCATTCTGCTCCGGAGCAATCAAAACCACTTAATTTGGCTAATTTTTCTGCTTTTTATACATACAGTACTTTTGCCATTTTGTGTGAAAATAGCTGGGAGGGGCTCCAGAGATACAGATGTTGGCTGTACTAAATCACTAATGGACAGACAAAATGGTTTACCACAATCTTATACTAGCAAAACTAAAAAGAGGGAATTCCTCACAATGCAAAATCAAAAATACCTGTACAGTAAGTTCTTGTTTAAACCGTTTATAGAAGGTTCTGATATAACACTCAAGGCCACTTATGGATACAAAATAAGTACAACTTAAGTAATGGAAAAAAAATATGATCAAGTCTGAATAAATGAACAAGTTATAATGACTGAAATAATGTTATAATTAATAAAAAATAGGCAGTGACATATGTCAATATTATAACAATAATTAGTCTTTGAAACCCGTCTAAATTTGTAAAGTATTCAAATCAACTTATGCATCTTTTTCCATTGTCGCTTGTAATCCAATAAAGCGGCTGCTTAAAAAGTCACATGACCCTCTGGAGCCTCCATCCGAGGGGCTCTAGCTGTGACCCTTGGGGAACACCACCTTTTGTAAAGGCCTGTTTTGAGTCACTTAAACAAGATCTCATCTGTCTCTGTTGTGAAGGAGGTGATAACAATTTGGGATGACTTGCAACCTGATTGCGACAGGTTGTTAAATATTTACGAAGCTGCTAATTGATCCTTCGTACTCCTATTATTGGGTATTGCTATGGTGGCCGCGACTTGAACCCACTTATGTGAAATGGAAGACCAATTGCTTTATCTAGTTGGAAACTGTTACCCATTTCAGCTTCAATACATTTGCTCGATCTTGCACGGTGAAAATAATTATCTGTCGTCAAAGTCTTCTTTTGAGCGTAGTAGAAATAGCTAAATGGTTGTCAGAAACTAGATTGTCCACATCAAAACAAAATATTTTGATATCAAAAAGTAATGAAAAACACAAAATATGCAATTACTGTAATATAGTAGTACTACTGTTTAATAAGTATATTTTACACATACACAATTAAAAATGCTAATACATTTAGAATGTGTTTATGATGCAAAAATTGAAAGAAAAATGTTTGTATGAAATGTATCAACATTAATTTTTCTCAGTAAAATAGAAACACTTACATGTAAGTATTTGTAGATGTTATTTTTCAGCTCGTCTCATGAGTAACACAATACTTGAGCATTTTCCATGCATTTTCCTCTGGCGGCTGCCCTCCCTCTTTGGCACATTTGCATGCTGACTCACTAATGGGATGCTCTTGTATAAGTCTATCAGGGCTCATCCTCCTGCTAAAGTCCAGGTTGCTCGTGCCAAGATGGACGACGCTGTCCCGTGAAAGATGTTTTACTAAGCTTTTGTTTTGCCAGAAAGCACCAAATTGAAACATCAAAACTTGGAAATGACAACAAATACACTTAAACCCGCAACTTGAAATTAATATCAATGCATCACTTGTAACATCCATCTACATCAGGGGTCGAGAACATTTTTTAATCAAAGAGTCATGAAACCAAATATTTAGATTTTTTTTAAAGGGAAAACAATATAAAGCCACATAACTCAAGACGAAAGCAATTTATTGAGTTCACTTTTTTCTGTCTAATGTTTGATGATTTCATCAAATATATGAAATAGTTATAATTCCAGGGCCTGTGTCCATATCAACAAATGTCCCACTTTATTATTAGTCTCCCTCCCGCAGTTACTCAATATCATTGAGGCTCATATTGATTGTCATTTTTGTCATGAATAATGGTTTCAAAACAAGGTGCAAGCAGAGGTCTTTTGTGAAAATGTAATGAAATACTGCAAGGAAAATGACACAGAAGTATTGACCTTCAGCTGTGGGACAACACTACAGTTCTTCCTTTTTTGAACGTAATGGTCAGTATTTGTCCTCCAATCTGTTTTATAGATGCGATTCTTGGACATCTTGGAAGTTTACAAACATTCGTCTTAAAAGTTCTCATGCCCAAACTTCACGCTTGAAAAAAAAATCCTGTAAATCTGAAGGTTGGCGTCATACTCATCTCATGCATCTCATTAGCTAGGAGCCACAGGATAAATCCTTGTTAATTTTTTTACAAACCTTAAAGGTAGAAAAGCACTACAGCACTAAAAATACGGCATTGCAGTCCCAGCCTAAGTGCGTTTCAACCGTGATTTTTTATCTCAGAGCCTGTTGTATTCATAAAAAGTGCCACACCTGGCGAGCAAGCCATACTTTCCTGACCCCTGATCTACTTGCATTGTCGTGCCTACATTTTAAAAGCCAAAATATCATGTATCTGTGTCATTGTATTTGATTAACTGGGCACACTAATGCCAGATACTTACATTATTTATAGTGGCTAAGATGATAAACATGCCCGATTGGGTGTCACCACGCGGTGCCTTACGGCCAAAGGATCTTTAAAAGCATTGTGAAGTGTCACTTTCACAGCTCAAGGCCATGTAACCTGCCCTAGCAACAGCTTATCAAGATTATCCCTCCCAAAGAACGGACCTACGCTCTAATCTCTTTGCTCTGATGTAAAACGCGCGTATGTTTTGCGCTCACCTGTCGAAAATAACACCTGCCATTCATACCTGTAGATTCCCATGGGAAGACGAGCCGCATGTGACATCTACTGGCACGGCGTCTCCTTTCATGATAATGAGAACGTCACGTCAGGCCAGGTGAACAAGTTCCCAGGTACGTTAAGGTCTTTGGTGTTGATTCCATTGACATCACTCCCTGCAATGATTCGAGTGTCTGCGAAACGCGCCCAACTGTTGTCCCCTGGCAATACTGAAAAACAGTAAATAGTTACAGTTACTAGTTACTTAATTGAAAAAGTCTATGGGATTGAACCACTTGAATACTTCCTTCTCCATTCCTGGGTACTGTCCAAGATGTTTTTTTTCTCTCCTGGCTCAGTGTATTGCACAAAAATTCAGCACACTTTTACTGAAATTCTGTTCCTTTGTTTTTCCCCTTTCCTGTTGGTTTGTTGTTCCTGTATAAGCCATGCCCCCGTCGCCACGCACTGCCATTATTTCTGTACTGGTAATACACAGCCAGTCGCATATAAGCTAGCTATTTTATATTTGTAAATTCAGATTAGATGCAAGTATATACGGTAGGGAGAATATCTACATGAGGTAAAATTCAGCATTCACCTAGTTTGTGCTTGAGACGGTGCAAACTTGACTGTATATACGGTAGGGAGAATATCTATATTAGGTAAAATTCATCATTCACCTAGTTTGTGCTTGAGACGGTGCAAACTTGACTGTACTGACTTTCACTTGCTAAGTAAATACATACATGCCCACTCGTTAGGAAGTGTAGCTGGCGGATTAAAGCTTGTATGTGACAACATGATGGATGTAGTCGTACTCAACAATCAGTGAACAGTGTTACATATTCTCTGCGTTTATTAAATAGCCGAATAATATGGAAACGTTTTATTAATTACGTGTTACTGTACTCGTTACTGAGAAAAGTAATTGCGTGCCTTTGTAATGGGTTGATCCAAACTACTCTCTACCATTTGACAGGAATGGTGGAAATGTCCCGTAAGATCAACCTGAGTCGAGCCGTGCGTATTATGCAGGAGCTCTTCCCCGTA
Source organism: Urocampus carinirostris (assembly GCF_059441175.1). Lineage (NCBI taxonomy): Eukaryota > Metazoa > Chordata > Actinopteri > Syngnathiformes > Syngnathidae > Urocampus > Urocampus carinirostris. The sequence continues at coordinate 13,589,258 of NC_142364.1, forward strand.
GAGTACGACTTCTACCCACGATCCTGGATCCTGCCCGATGAGTACCAGCAGTTCTCCTCACAGGTCAGTGCTAAGAAAAATGGGTAAGAAATTTGTCTTAGAAAAGTCATGGTTTCAATAAGCCACAATGGGGGCTGTCACTTGCCATGAGGTTTTCGTTTTTCTTTTCCTTTTTTTTCTCCATTTAAGGCATATGTGTTTTTGGGTGTCTTGTTTCGGACTGATCGCCGTGTTTCTGTAATGAGTATATTTTTAAATGATCAGCATATCTTCAGGCGATGGTGTAATTGTAATCCTGTGCAGTCCTTTGAGACATCTTGTGATTAAGGGCTATACAAATAAATGTGACTTGACTTAAATCCCAAGAGTTTAAGCCTTCCAATGATATGTGACATGACTTATTTCAGTGACCGGTGACATTGTACAGACACTGTGTTTGTACAAGTCTGAGACCTGTATTTGCTTCTCAACCATCAACGTTAGGGGGTTAATAAAGTTTGACTGTCCTATCCGATTGTTTTGTTGGTGTTCCAACTATAGCGCATTTTAGTCCGGTGCACATTATGTATGGAAAATATTTGAAAAAAAGAAATTTTTTGGGGTGTGTGTGCTTTATTGTGCAGAAAATACTGTACATATTTGCAGGTGTATAGCATACATTTGATCGTATTGTTATTTGACAAACACTTGGGTTGTTTTATTGTTTTCTTTTTTATATAGAATAATTTGTGCATATTTTTCTATCCGTCTAAAATTTCAATATTTGAATATAGGAGTATATTAAAAATGTGTCGTTTTAAAAATCTGACCGATTCATTGGTTATTAAAATTTCCTGTTGACTTGTCTCGTCGGCTGTCGTCAGCTCCGCCTGGTGAAGGAGCGCGACGCCACGCTCAACCCAACGTTTATAGTCAAGCCCGACGGCGGCTCTCAGGGCGAAGGCATCTACCTCATCCGTGACCCCGCTGAACTGAGGCCGGTGACGTCCCGGCAGGCCGTGGTTCAGGAGTACATCCACAAGCCGCTGCTGGTGGACAAGCTCAAGTTCGACATTCGCCTCTACGTGCTGCTCCGGTCGCTGGAGCCGCTGGAGATTTACATCGCCAAGGAGGGCCTGACCCGCTTCTGCACCGAGCCCTACCAGGTCTTTAGTCAGTGTTTCTTCTTAACATTTTATGTTTCCATTGTTGAAGGTGGGGTGCGTCGATTGAGGTGTCCTTAAAAAAAATTAAAGTTTAATATTTTCTCCAAGGCTGCACAATTTTGGAAAAAATTGTGATTTTTCGGAATAGTAATGCAATATTGATGCGGTTTTCGACTTTAAAAGTACAGAATTTTTCTTTAGAGAACTTAATCATTGTGACATGCAAATTTACCTTGAGATTATGTCATTACGGACTTAGAGTATACGACTGTAACGAAACAACAACCATTGGTCTACAATTAAAAACAGAATTGCTGTTGAATAAATTATCTTTATTTTCATAAAAATTGCCATGAAATTGGAGGGCTTCTCCTTTCAGTGCAAGAAAACGATTTAGAGGTTGGCTGGAGCAAAGTCTCCTCGATGATTAAAACAAAACTGTCTCTTATGTAGTGGTTTTCCACAAGTTGTAGCTCCTGGTTATCCGTTTCTTGGGTAATTGATATGGTGTTGCTGAGATACAGCCTGCACAAGGGGGTGGCTTAAGAGAGGTTTTAGCTTAGCCATAGCAGTAGGTAGACTTTTGCTTTTGGGTTCGCTCCCGACGCCCCCTTATATAATTTCTTGGACCCAATAACAATCCACGGAGCACCCGCTGCCTTTCACCATTTAAATGCACTCTTCTGACTTTCCTTAGAGACCAATTTCTTTTCAATGTAATGAGCTGCGAAGACTACTAGCTTTCTTGTCGTGCTGTTGTTTGTTGTGGTGGCCAATACAGCCTATATGTTACGCACATACTGCTTGCAAACTTTGCTTTGTCTTTATTCACTAGTTTTTGTAAAAAGGATTGCAAAATAAAAAAAAAATTCTCAATTAGGCCTAGAACGCGTAGTGTTAGCTTGGTCTGCTTTGCAAATTTTGCAAGTGGTGTTTTTATTTGCTGTAGCCAGTTTCTAATGACGCTGTCATTTCCGTTTGTTACCGCTTGAGACAGAGACGAACATGTAAGATGTCTCACTCGTGTCTGGTGATAATAGTCAACAGATTTCTTTGTCGACTAGTTATACTGACAATTTTTGTCGACAACGTTTACTAATCATTATAGCCCTCTTGCCCCCACCTCTCTCAGGCATTTGCAATGATACCTCGCTGTTGTGCTTCAGGAGCCGAGCCAGAAGAACCTAGGCCAGGTCTTCATGCACCTGACCAACTACTCGCTCAACGTGCACAGCAGCAACTTTGTACACTCGGAAAGTCAAAGCACGGGCAGCAAACGCACGCTCTCCAGTGTACTGCAGCGTCTGGCCAGCAAAGGCGTGGACATTAAGAGGGTGTGGTCCGACATCATCGCCCTGGTCATCAAGACCGTAATCGCTGTGGTGCCTCAACTCAAAGTTTACTACCAGGCCGACATTCCGCCTGCCAAGCCCGGCCCCTCCTGCTTTCAGGTGAGACGTTCACATCCGTAAAACGGGGTACAAACAAAACAACAGATTCTTAGCCTATTGGTGCTCTTTTTATTTGTTTGATGGAGAAATGTATATAGTATATCTTTCCCGCACTACAAGGTACACCAGATTATAAGGCCGCCCCCCAAAAAAGTGTCTTCTGTAAGGCTGCAACAACGAATTGATTATTAAGGGGTTGGCAACTAATTAATTCATCGGTTCATTTTGTTAGGCGATAGATGAACCAATAAGCACGTTAAATCAATGTGAATAAGTGCATTGAATCTCGTTGTGAAGTTGAGGATTGTACTCCACTGTGGTCTGGCAAAGAGTGCCTTAAGACCGTTTTCATAAAAGTATCTTACTTTTTTCATATCATTTTTTTCATTGAACAGTGCATCATTACGAAAGAAAATAAGCATAAAACAGTCAAACTAAAAAAATTTCAAGGAAACAGAAAGTAGTGCAGAAATAGAAAAAAAAAACAATCTGGAAATAAAGTTATAAAATAAAGTAAAAAAAAAAATAATGCCGTTTAATTCAACACTGAGGGCAGATTGTTTAGAATATGAATTATCATTTGCACATTGGGAATGTTTTTCATATTTAAAGATTTTTCTAAAAAACTGATTTCATTGATACAATTTTGAAAAGTGGGTTTTTATACAGTAAAACTCCGTTAATATGGATTCAAATGAACTGGGAAAATGTTTGAGGTTTCATGTGAAAATATGCTGCGATATCATCTTCATGCCAGTGTGATCATTACGGTATTGTATGATCTTTAATTTTTCTCCTAATCTCCGGTCCTCTCGACTCCTTAACTGACGCCGTGATGTGACACCCGGCGTAGTCTCCTTCAGTGTCGTTCTGCACAAATGGATCGCAACTTGAATCGAAGCACAATGAGATAGTCAGTCAGTGATAACCGGGAAGACGTCCCATAGAGGCATAGAGAAATTCGTTTGTCTATGGACAAAAGGATGGCATACACTTTCCAGGAAAGTTGCGTCATCCGGCCTCCTCCGGGAAGAAGTCAAAGAGGACATATCGACTTGGAATACGACTCCGGAATAAACATGGCAAAATGCATAGGATTGGATTAAAATGGTTTGGATTTTTATCCGGAATATATGGATTATAAAATCCGGAATATGCATAGATTTTTCCGTAAATCATACATTAGAAATCATCCGGGCCAAACTTTTTATCCGGATTTGGCGAAGATCCGACTAAACTGAATCTGGATTAACCAAGTTTTACTATATTTGATATTAAAAAAAAAAATGTATAGCTCTTTCTTCATTTATGTCCAAATGTATTATCATCATTGGGTAAGGTGGTAGGAAAACAGTATCTTACATATTTGCATTTGTGTAGCATACATTTTTTTATATATATTTGTGTATCGTTAAGTTATTCGACACTTTTTTGTATTGTTTTATATTAAATAAAATGTTGTGTTTTTTTTGCAGTATTTTTCTATCTGTCCAAGACTGCAATATTTGTATAAAGTGGAGGAAATAAAAATGTGTTATTTTTTTTAATCGGATGCATCGATTAATCGAAAAAATAATCGAAAGATTCATCGATCATTAAAAAACTCGTTATTTGCCGCCTTAGTATTTTGTGAAACCTTTTTGATATGTATGGTGTACTAGACTATAGGCACATATATTTAAACTACACTAAGCGCTAGGATTTCACTAATAATAAACTAGTACATTATTTGTGAATTGCTTGATCAGACAAAATATATTGCTGATCACCATTTACAATTTTTTATGTCAAAAAGAGAATATTGTCAGACATTACACCAGTCCATGGTACAGAGAAGGTCGGGGACCACTGAAATACAGTATTGTATCGCCGACTCGCACGAGTTCTGAACTGAATTGTGAGAAAAGCATTGTGGGAAGTAATTTGATCATCCTAGAAGATATTAAAACGCATGGCCATACGTATTCAACCACGTTTGTCACTTGTAATGCATAGTGTGAGTTAAGAAAAAGTGAAACAAATTTCATATGAATCAGAAATCATGTAACATTTGATGAGTTATAGTGCCTTTTCCTGCATAATCCATGCTTGTAAGGGCATGCTGGTTGGGATACTGTGACCTTATTGTCAGGTTTGATTTCCGTAGCTACCATTGTTATGCAATTATGGTCAGCAATAAATATCAACTGATAAATGCGCAAATATGATAATATACTGGTATGCATTTCCAATTTTTCCATACACAAGGTTCACAGGATTATAAAGGTGCGCTTTTAAAATTCTGGCCAATTTGGGTTTTTGGGTGCACCTAATAATAGTCCTGAAATTACGGTATACTTATGATTAAACTAAATTTACTGTACAAAAATATATCCCCATCATGTCAAACTATTTCACTTTTCTTCTCAAAGAAATAGAACATCTCCTGGAAAAAGTCCTTAAACAAACAAAAAACAAATCTTTTTTTTTTTTTTAAATGTGTCAATGGATTACGCTCTAGATTTTAATGTAAAAGGAAACGCATTATTTTAATCCCAATCAATGCAATCATTCTGTCAACCCAAGAGATATTTTTAAAGTTCAAGCGATATGCTGAGAGCACCAAAAGGTGGCAGTGTTTCTTTGCATAAAATAAACACCCCGCAATGAAACCACAACTTCTTTTGCGACAGGAGTTCTCAACGTATTCCTAGAAAAATACAGATTAAATGATAAGAGAGCCTCTTTTTTTAAAATGCATTCTACGAGGATCACTGACATCTGTTTATTTTTCCTCCAAACCTCAAACGAGCGTTTTTTCAGGGTTAAGTTGAAAATATAGAAAAATAATACAGGATAATAGTGCCACTTATGAGTTTTTCTTTTTTCTACTATACCAAACTCACCGGTATCCGTTATTTTCATTCCCAGAACAAAGACAAACATTTGTAAATGAGATCTAAGCCCCAACAAGAATATATTACGTTGTATACATTGTGTATGTTTTCCCTAAAGTTTAGGATTTAAAATGTAAACAAGTGAAATCTTATGTATTTCCTTTGGATACACAGAAGTGTTTTCAATTTAGAAAACAATAAGGGCTACAAGTGCCACCATGATTTTTAAAATTTGATTTATATTTCACCAAGCACATTTTTGCCCTGAAAACTCGGAGCCTTGTCTAGGGTTGATAAAACATTTTCAAAAATAATATTCATTTTTCTAAATGTTACTTTAAAAACAAATGAGTCTGCATCTGCTGCTGTATTGACTGCTATATATATATATATATATATATATATATATATATCAACCATCCATTTAACTAAGCTTGTTCAAGTTTAAAGGGACAGTGTTTAAAATAAAAAAAGGATTATGGATTGCTTTAAGTGGTTAAGGATTAAGGGTTTCTTGGTCAGTCGGTCCCAATTATCCCCTGCGCCATATTTTGGACACCCAAGTTTTATGTATGTTAACTACAGTATTTTCCAAACAATAAGGCGCACCCAAAAAACCCAAATTGGCCAGAAATTTTAAAGAGCAGAATACACTGGCTAAGATTAGTAGGAGTGCCGTACTACACAAGGTTTTTTGCTATAATACCACATTCGTACGATGACGGAGCAATTGATAAACATCGCTGACCAAAATCGCATTAGATTGTATGCAATGGGATTCCCACCTGGGTCTTGGCAATGAGAGTGCTGACACTTTACCACTGGACCATTAGGTGACATGCGAAAAGGCATAATGGAGAAAACAAGTTTTTTCTCCGCACGTATACATTCGACCTGCACGATTAACTGACATTGAATTGATATCGTGATATGACATAGTGCGATTGTGTAATCACAAGACACTAGTTTTTTTCATAGATTGATAGTTTGTTATTTGAGTGATTGAGTGTTTGGCCAACCAGATTAGTCACAGTTCGAGTTTTAATGGCGACGGCCAATCATAGGCGAGTGTGTGTTGGGTGTGTGAGCAACTGCGATTGGCGGGGGAATGCTGTCAGTCAAACTGGCCACCCAAAACGAACGCGACGACAGCTAGTAGCTTTTGTGGCTCGTTACATTGGAAATAAATAAATCTGATAAATCTAATAAGTCAGAAGAGCGCAAAGAAATGCTGATCACAACCACGTGCACCGTGGATTGTTATCGCATCTGGGAATCGACTGAGGTGGCGTCGGGAGGGAAAGCAATAGCGAAGCTTCAGGTCCGGCCTACTGCTACGGCTAGACTAATTATTTACCAATCCTGAACCTGTATCGCACCAATGCCAGATCCATTACCCATGAAACGGATGACTTGGAGCTACAACTCGTGGGAAACCGCTACATTCTGGACTCTTGCATTTTATTCATCGCGGAGACCTTAGCAAAGTCACGGTTACCAGATGTTATGTATGAACAATATGATAGACATTACAGATGTTGTTTTGTTTGTACCCCGTAATTTTAACCTGACCTGTACAATTATGCCTCAAACTACAGTTACTACTTGCATGTTTTTTGTTGTCAGATTTTAGGTTTCGATATCCTCCTGATGAAGAACCTCAAACCCGTCCTGCTAGAGGTGAACGCCAACCCCAGCATGCGCATCGATCACGAGCTGGAGGTTTGTCAGTAGATCCCTCGTCGTCTTTCCTGGCTCTTTATCATTTTCCGTTTTTGCGTTCCAGGTTTCGCCAGGAGTGTTTGAATGCGTCCCAAGTCCGGTGGACGAGGAGGTGAAAGTGGGCGTGATCAGGGACACACTACGTTTGGTGGACCCCGCACTCAAGAGACTCTCTTCGTATGTCTACTGTCCAGCTCAGTCTTTTTGTTCCTTGAAACATGGGTCACCAACACAGGCAGCAGGTAGCCCCCAAAGAACACCTGAGTAGCCAGCGGACAGGTTCCGAAAATAGCTCACCAGCGATGGGTCATAGTGATTTCTTAGTCAATTTGATTTCTAATTTACATGTTTTTGTGGTTGACTAATCCTGGTAATAACATACCGTATTTTCCGCACTATAAGGCGCACCTAAAAGTCTTAATTTTTTTCAAAAGCTGACCATGCGCCTTATAACACAGTGCGCCTTATATATGGCTCAATATTAAATTCGCAAGGTCTCGCAACTTACTCAACAGCCGCCGACTCGATTTTACCCCGAACGTGGAGTAGTCAGCGGTGTATGCTGGGATTTATATACCGGCGTTTCATTGGCTAACCAATGTGTCAATCATCATTTGAATCGATCACTATTGGCTGAAGTTATTCGGAGCCTCGGATTGGCTAGATGGCCAAAACAAACCCTGCAATCGGCAGAGTTTAGCAATGGCGTAGCAAGTCCGCGGTGTATGCTGGGATTTATATACCGGCGTTTCATTGGCTAACCAATGTGTCAATCATCATTTGAATCGATCACTATTGGCTGAAGTTATTTGGAGCCTCGGATTGGCTAGATGGCCAAAACAAACCCTGCAATCGGCAGAGTTTAGCAATGGCGTAGCAAGTCCGCGGTGTATGCTGGGATTTATATACCGGCGTTTCATTGGCTAACCAATGTGTCAATCATCATTTGAATCGATCACTATTGGCTGAAGTTATTCGGAGCCTCGGATTGGCTAGATGGCCAAAACAAACCCTGCAATCGGCAGAGTTTAGCAATGGCGTAGCAAGTCCGCGGTGTATGCTGGGATTTATATACCGGCGTTTCATTGGCTAACCAATGTGTCAATCATCATTTGAATCGATCACTATTGGCTGAAGTTATTCGGAGCCTCGGATTGGCTAGATGGCCAAAACAAACCCTGCAATCGGCATAGTTTAGCAATGGCGTAGCAAGCTTGCTAAAGTACGCCATAAAGAAACATGTTTCATTAGTCTGTATTTGTAAATATTCTACTCTCCTGGATTTACTTCACTCACGGTTGTAAGAAGACCATGATTGCGTATCATTATTGAACGTGAGAACTTAGGTGAGTTATGCGGCTTTATATTTTCCCGGTATCTTGTTTAAGAACGATCTTGATGTTGCTGTGATGAGTTGAGTGAATTAAACTCAATTCCAAGTGTTTATTGTCATATGCACAGTGAAGTTGTGAGCGAAAAAGAAAATAGAAACATAGAAATGTTTGGCATTTCTTGAATCCCAAGACTTCAACCTTCCGAATGATATTTGAAATGACGCATTTAAGTGACATCGTACGGACACCGCATCCGCACGTGTCTACGACACGTATTTGCTTCTTTGCAAGCTTAGGGAATGTTAAGGGGGTAATCCGTTTGACTGAATCATCTTGTCGACGTTCCCATTGTAGCGCCTTATAATCCGGTGCGCCTTATCTATGGAAGATATGGGACCAAAAACTATTTTTGGGGGGTGCGCCCTAAAACCCGGTGCGCCCTATAGTGCGGAAAATACGGTAATTACAACATGTAACAACAAAAGTTGTTTTAGCAATGTATATCAAATCGGTATCCCTTTGCCCTAATCAGTAGTTAAATGTAGCTCTCTGCTTTAAAAATGTTGGTGACCCATGAAAGCTTTTTTTTACTTTTGAAATATGGCATTAAAATTAAAGATGATAATCAAAATTATCTTGGCCACCAGTTATGAAGAGATAGGGAAAAAAACAGCACAAAATGTTTGTAAGAGTGCCAGTTTAAAATAGAATTTAAAAAGCCTTTTTTTATCTTATAATAATTTTGGAGGGGGGTGCAACAACACATTGTTGTCAAAATATATGTGTAAAATCCATCACATGAAAAAAGCAATTTTTCTGTGCTCAAAAGGCAATCAAAATAAAAATTTTTTTTATGTAGAATCTTTTATTTGTATGTATATGTATGTGTGTATATATATATATATATATATATATATATATATATATATATATATAAAATCTACAAAAAAGCTATTTGAACTCAGTTAGGCATTGTTACCACATACTTAATAGAAAAAAATATTTAATTTTAAACTTTTTAAGGGCACCTCAAACTACTCACTCAACCCGGAAATTTTTATATATACATTTCCGGGTTGAGTGAAAGTTTAAAGTTAAATTAAATATTTTTTTTTATTAAGTATGTGGTAACAATGCCTAACTGAGTTCAAATAGCCATTTTGTAGTTTTTCCGGCGGGGGGTGTTGAGTGACTTACCTACTGGTTGGTTTCAGTCTAGGATGAAAAATGTGAAAGACAAAGGACTGTTTCAAATACAGTCCAAATGCCAACCCAAAACTAAAGATGACAAAAGAGTTTATCCAAGTGCATCTAAGAGAGACATGTTCGTGCACGCGCAACACAAGCAGCTTGACAGAGGCTGCAATGATGATTTTTGGCAAAAATGGCGTCCGCAAGTAGAATATTTTGGAAGTTATGGATGCCACCTTTAAAGGTGAAAGCTAAAGATAAAAGCAGAAACGTGCAGTGAAAAAAAATATATTAAGGCTCTTTGAACTTAGCTGGGGCAACACAAACATAATAGAGAAAATATTTAATTTATTATTAATTTATTTATTAACCTCAAACTATGCGCACCCGACCTTCAACTCACCCCCATTTAAACAAAGTATAAAAATAATTGTGAACGTGTAAAATTTCCTATTCATATGAAATCACTTTTTTTTTTAATAATATGATTTACAAAAAAATCATTTATTTTCTAGTAAATTATGAATTTAAAAAAAAAAAAGAAAAACGTAAGTATATGAACTGTGGTTTGTGCACAATGTGTAAAGTTGCCAGAGGAAGTCGGGAGACGAGGCGGCAGGCGACGGGCAATCCAGGAAGCACCCGGACGGCATGCCCTCTCCGTGCCTGAAGCAGGTCTACCCCAAGTACAGCCGGCAGTTCAACTACCTCCGGCTGGTAGAGCGCATCGCCGCCCTCTTCGTCCGCTTCCTCGGCGTCAAGGGCAACATGCGCCTCGGGCCCACCGCTTTTAGAACCTTCATCAGGTACTACAACGTTTTCATAAAATACTTAAAGGTATTCCCAAAATATTAAACATGCAAAATGTGAGGGTATAGTTCATGGTTTTTGCATAAAATCTACCGTATTTTCTGGTCTATAAATCGCTCCAAATTAGTCGGCTCAGCCGAAAAAATGCCGAATTATTGATCTATCTATTTTGGTCATATCCCTCAAAAGGGGTGACCGACAGCAAGACAAACACATACAGTAACAAATAAAATAAAAAGAAAAGAAAAAAAAATAAAAAGGGGAAAAAAGCACAAAAAAACCCACAACATTTTTTGGACCATGGCCAACCCAAATGCCTAAACACCCAAACGGTTAGGCACTTCGGCACCTAAGTTGGTCATGCTTTCGTCCCTCCAGATGAAACGGGACACAAGAAAGCGGCCATGTTACTCAAGTCAGGGTGACACAACACACTTCTGTTCAGCAGCTGGGCCCCGACAACTTTCACTGGTTTACCCCTGCCGCATCATACAGGTGCCCTCCCAATCCATTAAATCGCGTCCAAACATCCCACTAAAGCAGGGGTATCAAACTCATTTTAACTCGGGGGCCACACGATAGAACAAACATTCTGTCAGGGGTCGGACTAGTAGATTAAAGAGAAAGAAAAAGAGATAAAGAAATAGGAGCAAGAGTGAAGGAAAAGGAGAGAGAGAGAGAGAGCGTGAGAAACAAAAGATAAAAAGTTTTGAGAGAGGTGGAAAAGAAAGGGAGAAGATGAAAGAAATCCGAAGAGAAATAGGAAACCAGAAGGAGAGAAAAATGAAAAGAAAGCGCGAAGGGTATGAAGAGAGAAAGAGAAAAGAGAGAAAAGGAAAAAAGGAAGTTAGAGCAAAATAGGTTAAAAGACACAGAGAGAGAAAGAGACAAAGAGCAACAAAAGAAGAGAAAAAGAGATACACGGAGAGTGAAAGAGACAGAGACAGAGTGGGAGAAAAGGGGTGGAAAAGAAAAAAAAAGAGAGAGAGAGAGAGAAATAGATACAAGTACAGTGTCTTTGTGAGAGGCACCTGGCTTTGGCAACATCAAGTTGACATACTTCAACCTGCAGCTTGTTTTTCTCTTGCGCTTCTCTGAGTGTTGTCTCGCGGGCCGGATTCAATCCCCTAGTGGGCCTGATCCGGCCTGCGGGCCGCCTGTTTGACACCAGTGCACTAAAGCATAATTAAAAAGGAAAAAAACCTAGTTGCAAATGTTTTTGATAAAATCATACAGCGAAAAGCATACGTGTCATTTTGAAAGGCAATTTAAAATAAAAGAGAGAACAACAGGCTGAATACTTGTGAATGAGATGCCTTGTATTGTCGGGATTCATGTACTATTATTATTCAGAAAACTCTAGCATAAAGAACATGCTTACCAAACTATCAATTTCACTCCAAATCACTAAATCCAATAAATTCTTTCTCCTCGGTATCATTTTTAAACAACTACCCCAACTCGGGAGTTAGACAATGGGCGCTTCCTCTTCTATGTGGTTTACGTCAGACTCACGGTCACCTCCGCTTCTCGCTAACTTTCTTTCTGCTTTCCGCTGGATATTTCTCTATTGGCAGCTTGTAATCTGCAGAATATGATTTAATTGTTGGTGCCGTTTCGGTTAAGCCCTTCTGTGTTGTTTTTATGAACTACCGGAGATGTTGAAATGATCAACTCAGGCCCATAGCGCGCCCTCTTGCGGTTTAGTGTGAAAATAACACGTGAAATTATATAATAATGTGTTAACAATTCCACACAAAAGAAGCACCAGAGTAGAGGTCCGATCGAGCTTAAAAAAAATCCAGCCTGACATGACACACCCCGCGGGTATTGAAGCCCAGCCCTTACCCGACAAATTACCTTGATTTGAGGGACCCATCCCAAAGCAAACCTGAATATTCAAATTTTTATTTGTAAGCAATTGGGAAGAGGATGATTTTTTTGCCTGGCAGTACGGCGGCTGAGTTCTGAGGTCATGAGATCGAACGTTCCTGTGTGGAGTTTGCATGTTCTCCCCGTGCTTGCGTGGGTTTCCTCCGGGCACTCCGGTTTCCTCCCATATTACAAAAACATGGATGTCAGGTTAATTGGCTGGTCCAAATTGTCCCTAGGTGTGAATGAGCGAGTGAGTGTTCTGTCCCTGCAACCAGTTCAGGGTGTCCTCTGCTCACTGGCCGAAGTTAGCTGGGATGGGCTCCGGCACCCCCGCGACTCTACTGAGGATAAGCAGTGCAGATAATGGATGGATGGATAGAGGGATGATTTTAGCCAGTTGTTGTCTGTTTCAGAGCTTACCTCAACGGTATTTGTCATTTTGAAACTGTTGTGTTATTTCAATGACGTCACACCTCCACAGCAAACAAGCCAGAAATGTTAAGTTTGAGAATACATTTTTTAAGACCAATAGCACGTGGAATATTTTGCAACATTTTTGCAAAATTGTGGGGAGTAGCACTGAAAAAATATCTGTTTGGCAATACCTTTGAGGAAATGATTTCAGGGATTTTTACAAGGCTATTGTGTGCAGGAACTGCAAGCTGAGCAGCGGCAACTTCACAATGGCGTCCGTCGACATCCTCTACATCGACATCGCTAGGCGCTGGTCTGCCGCGTTGCCTGATTCTCGAGAAGGAGGTGAGGAGGGAACCAGAATCGACTGGCACCAGCCTTGGGCCGTCGTGCAATTGAATAGACATTTCCTTTGATTAATCCGGGGCATACTTTCACTTTGCCTAATAATGACGCCCTTGTGTGCTTCGATCTGACTCCTTAGAATAATTAAAGCAATTTTGTCATTGGATTGAAGCTTTTCTAAGGAGCACACCTCTTGGTGGCAGATGAACCGGACTTTCTGTCCTTACAAGACAAAATTTGTTTTTTTTCCACTCTAATATTAGTTTCCGGCGCGAGTGAAAATTGTGTTACAATCAGATCCAATGTAATGTAATGCCGAATGGTCTCGTGGTCAAGTGTCAGTGCTCCTAGTGCCGGAACGTTGGTTAGATTCCTGTAGCGATTTTTTGACTGATCAAAAAATACTGTGTGCGTTTCCAATCGTATCGATCACATTTTGCGGTGTATATAAGTCACACAGGATTATAAGGCTCACTTTCAGATATCTTGCCAATTTTGATTTTTTTTTAGGTGCGCCTTATAGTCCAGAAAATATGGTAACTTTAATCACCGAAACTAAAGTTTGCTGCCTTAACGCTTAATGATCTTTTTAGGAATGGGCCTACAGGCCTTTGTGGAGGCCTTCCTCCACTTGGCGGGACGCAGATTCAAATCTCAGACGCCGTGCGAGCAGGCGGCGGCCCTCCTGGATCTGTGCGAGGCCCAGTTGGAATCTCACACCCCGGTTCCTGAAGAGCGCCGCTCTTTGAGCTGCGGACGCTCAGCGTCCCGCGGTGTGGCGGCCGTTCCCAAAGTCTCGGGACCAGTCCCGCTTTCTCCGGCTGCCGCGTCTTTGCCGCGTCGAGCCTCCAGCCAGGACTGCCGGCGAGGCAAGCCGCGATTACGAGAGGCCCACGCTGAGAACTGACTGTTCTTTCCGGGTAAACGTGCACACGCTTATCCAGGGATGGGCAAACTATGAGCCAGGGGCCACATCACATTGTTAGTGTTTCTTAGAGGTAAGATCGGGCCTAAAATATTCAGTCTGACCCGACCCAACCCGATTTGCAGGTACAAACAAACCCTTATATTTGTGAGGACTCAGGAGGAGGACAGGTGATTTATGACAACAAATTAAAGTAACAAAAGTTAAACAAACTGGATAAACATTTACATCAGGCAAGTCAAACAACGGCCCGCAGGCTGGATAACTTTTGAAATATGTCAAAAAAAGATAAAAGTTTCTGGGTCTATTCTATCGAAAGTTATGATTTTTTTTTAAATAACTGCAAAACAAATGCTCTCTGCGGCTGCTGGATGGAAGCGATGAGTTTGTATTTAGTGTGGGGAGTTGATTCAGGTTTAATACTGCATTCCCTTAACTGTTCAAATAAACCAGTTAACGCATTCAATGCCAAACTCAAACAATATTTCCCCCATTCGGTATGTGAATAAACGCATACATGCCAAACATTAAAAGGCGGTAGATTTTATTGCACACTTTTTAAGTGCTTATAAAAACCGAAATCGGATGAAGCATTTAATTCACGCACAGAGATTTAGGCTGAGTCCCATTCTTCGCACTTTCACTCGCTATGTGCCCTAGTCACTCGGTTTGCGCGTTCACGTGAAAATGGGGTGTGTCCCGATACTCTCAAGACCGAGGCAGAAGTGCCCTCAAACCATGTCGTAGCCACTTCAAGACCGAGGGGGCTCTCGACCTCACTTGGCGGCGAAGTGACTACCCAGAAGGCTTTGCGAATTCTCAATATCAACAAACATGCCCGGAAAGGAACCGCACAAATGTAAGTAGTTTTCCACAACCACGCATGTATTTGCAACAAAATGTATTGAGATATCTTAGTTAGACGTAAATGCAATAGAAAATCGTATTTTCGCGTTAAAACACGAACATTGCAAAATCGCTACTTTACGAAGTGCACTAATCTACCAAGGGAGCTGGCAAAAAAAAAATCTTCACGCTACAAACTTTAAAGTAGGATAACTGGGCAGAAAATCACGGTTCAGCCCATCCCTGTTTTTATCTTAAACGAGTCGTCCTTTTACATCTACTGTACATGGCCAGTCGCTAAAGGAGCATAGTCAGAATACCGTTCTGGACATAAGCGCTTGTTTACTGCACACAATTTCGGGTGTCGTGTTTTATTTACAATATGATTCTTTCATGTGAGATCAGAATGCATTAGTTTTCATCATGCATTATGAGTAATGTCTCCGAATTTCACGTGGAAATACAGTTGAAACAAACTACTATCACATAGTCCACTGCCTTCTCTGTAAACACATATTAAGTAAACTAATTACCTTCTCAAAATGTTGTCCAAATGTGGAGACAATTCTAAAGCATATGTGATGCTGGCCAATAGAAGGCTCATACAGCCATAAGAATAACATGTCAATTTTGTGTATCTATTCACTATCAAATAATTATCCAGAACACATCCTATAATTTCCTGTCTCACATCAACTTGCTGAGCATCCTATACTCAGTTGTTTTTGTACAATACATCAGCATTAAGTAATTCTTGTTTTTTCCACCCAACCTAAAGGCCACTGTAGAACGTCCCGTGGAAGAGCTGGTCACCATCACAGCTACCACGCCATCCACACCACCGGGCACGTCGTTGGCACCTTCTAATCCGGCGCCAAACCCCAAATCACCCAGAAAAAAAAGGAAGCACGATACACTCCTTGACTTTTTGAAAGCGGAGTCTGCCGGAGTGAGGAAAAGGCTCGAAGAAACTGTGGCCAAAACTGAGCGGTTCCCGTCCTTTTTGGGAAGCTCGTGGACAAATTTCCAGAACAGTGACATCTCTGCAATGTTTCCCTTTGTTTTATAAAAGGATAATATTGTTTTTTTTATTAAGAACTCAATGAAGTTCCAGTTTGTGTTTTCCAGCTTCATGGAAGTATTGGTATATTTTTGTTAAAATTTGTGACACATTATTTACTATTATGTATTTTGGCCCAATGTGAGTTTGTTTTTCTGAAAGTAAACTATTATTTAAGCTGGAGTGATTTGTAGTTGTTTTCTGTCCAACAGTCACATAGTTCACACACAGTATCTCACATCATTATGAAATAAACCACCAAGGTGTTACTCAAAATGAAGATGTTTATTGAATAGTAATGCAGAAAAGCACATAATGCAAATGTGGGTCTGACTTAAAGAGCCTAAATATGGCTTTTGGGCAATTTATTCCATATTAACTGTGGACAATTCTTTGTACGGTGGACCTGGGAACCCTGAAGACCCGTGACACCACACGGTAGGACAGAGCGTGGGCCAGCCAGTACACGTAGATCAGGACCTCCAGCCACGGCCCTGTTCCCTCTTTAGCAGCTCATGCAGGGCCCACATAACCTTCTTGCTCAACCTTAAGTCCTGAATGAGTTCTGACTCCACATCCAACCATAAGCACAGGATGGGAACATTCCTGTCCAACCTGTCCACGCTTATGGGACAGCCACTCTGGAACACAATAGATAACAATTTAGACATAAAAGTGGGCATAGAAAAGAAAAAGACCGCTTTAACTGTGATGTAAGCATCATGAAAAAATGTTGAAATGACCTTTTTTATATCCAATGACAACTCTTTTGAATTAAATTCCTTATGAACTAAGGTTTTTGGGTCGTACAGGGAAGTTTGGTGACGATATTATGTCAGCTTAAGGGTCAGGTGGACTGTTCTTGTGTTTGTTTACTTTTCGTCATGTCACACATTCAAGACCCCTACTATATGTCATAAAATGGCATTAAGATACTAATAAGTAGGTTGTCATTTATGTCTACACAAACATAGGGTATTATGTGAACGTGCATTGTATGTTAACTCTTACTGTATTTGACCGAACGGGTCATTTTTTTTAATGAGTGTACGTACCTTGTAAAGATGAATCAGCACTACATAGCGCCAAAGCTGTCTTCAGTATAGCACATTTCTCCTCCGTTGATTGGAGACACGGAAAAGATGATGAGCTTTCAGGCAATCGGTAATAACACAGCTGTAGCGGGCATTTTTAACGTTGCACGAACTCTCCAACTGACACACTACGTTGAGACTCGAGTTGTTTACATGTGACGTAGGCGTATACGTCACTAAGGTCTACAGCCAATTAATATTACCGCCATCTCCTGGACAGGGGTGGAACCTTGCAAGTCTTGTCCAAACCTTTTCCGCTTTGCACTTCACTCGCGGAGGGCACTCCTCTTCGAGGGACCTCACTGGAGGGTCCTCAGGGCCGAGTGAGAGAAATGGGATTGGGCCTTAGTCTCGCTTCAAATTGAAGCAGCTGTAGATTTAAACACTAGTCTAGAATCGGGATTATTCTTTGTCGGTGTTCAAATTTAAAATAGGTAGTCTGACGTGTGAAACAAAAGTGTTGCCAGGTATGTGTAGGTTTTAGAAGAGATCCCTTATCTGTGATTAGAATTGGTAGGGTCTTTTTCTAATGCAAGCTGAATGATAAAGAATACTGTATTACTGAGACACAAAGCTAAACATTTTTGAGTTCTTTTACTGATCCGCCCCTCCACAACAGAAAGTCTGCATCCGGCCCCAGAGCCAAACTGAGTTTGACATCTCTGATTTACATCTTTTATAATTCTGTGTCTGCAGAAGTAACAGTAACCAACAATTTTCCATCGTTGTTGGATATTTTTTTTTAGACTTGAAGGAGGATATTTACAGGCTGTCTATCATTTTGACAGGCTGAAAAAAACACTGCAGCAGTACTTCCTTAAAAATCTAGCGCGGCACAATATGAGAGAGTGAGAGGCAGAGAGATTGAAAAAAAAAAAAGAAAAAGAACAATGACTGGTGGATAATGGACAGAGAGAAAGAAATTCTTTGAATTGACATTGCAAGAGGTTAGTACCATATTTTTCTGATTTTGATAGTTTGTCGGAGGGTGCGACTTATTTGCAAAATGATTAACGCTCCATTATATCAATGAGTTTAATTTTTTTATTACCGGTATATTATTTCATATATTATTTTCACACTAAACCACAAGAGGGCCCTATAGGGCTGTGGTAAAAAATTTAACCTTGCTGTGTTGTGGCGACAAAAATCCCCTAGCATACAGCACTCGTGCAAACTTCACTATAAGTATTTTTTAACTTATTTTTTGGGGAAACGCGTGGGCCATTTTTGTATTTTATTTTTATAAATTGTCTTTCGAGATGACATGCATGTTTATGGCGTCGGATTTTATCAACTTGTTTTTCTTTCTTAATTATGCATTTTATGCCTGGTGCGACTTATACTCCAGAGCGACTTTTAGTCAGGAAAATACCAAAGATTGTGTTGTGACAAGGCGATTCGTTTTTTGAGGACTGGCGTCTCTTCGAACCAAAACCACTAACAGCCTCAAAAGTTAGCAGTGTTAGCGTAGCAACATAAGATACTAATAGATACTACAAGATACTAATTCAATCAAGGTTTTTTTGTTTTTTTTTCTG
Organism: Urocampus carinirostris; assembly: GCF_059441175.1. Classification (NCBI taxonomy): domain Eukaryota; kingdom Metazoa; phylum Chordata; class Actinopteri; order Syngnathiformes; family Syngnathidae; genus Urocampus; species Urocampus carinirostris. Next base: position 13,607,887 of record NC_142364.1, read on the forward strand.
GGAAAAACTTCATAGCCTCTGCAACTAGCTCAGATACTGAATTTAGTATACCTTTTTAAAAACATGTTTAAAAAAAAAAAAAAAGTCGGGCCTGACTCCAACGTAATGATCGCCATTTTAGGCCCGATCAGACCGAAATTCGGGTCGGACTCTGGCTTGGGATTAAGATCTTACCTCTAGGTTTCCTGGTGTCAATATTTCTTTTATTTCTTGTCGATAATTAGAAATATTAGCATACATAGCGAATCTATACTCTAAATATTTGGATTGCCCAAATAAATATAATGGCATGCAGTAAAAGAGGTATAACATTATGCATGTCATAAACTGTTCTTCTGTTAGGATAACTACTGTATTTGCATAGTTTTGCACTTTTTTTAACTTGGGCATTTAATAATTGCTTGGTTTTTTTTTGTGTTTTTTTTTTTAAGGGACAGTGTGTATTATTTAGCACAACTGAGTGATTAAAATAAATTAACAATTAAAATACAATATTGATTTGGAAATAAAAAAATGTTAGTTTTCATATAATCGTGCTGTTTTTAAATAATTGAAGTCTGAAAATTCAAATTTGAAAATGAGAAGTTGCTGCCACGGTAACCCGAAAAACAAAAACACGTTATTTTCCCTTTTTTATTTTCTCTTCCCCCCCCCCCCCCCCCGTTCTTTTTCCCTTTGGTCCTTGTGCTTTCCCCGTGCTTTAAAGCAGTCATTTTTTTGCTTGCACTACACAAAACAGTGACATCTAGTGGTCAAATATTACACACTGTCCCAGTAGAACACTGTTACAAAATTGTTTAAAGGGTTTTTAAATATGCTCCTGAAATATTGAAGTTGGAACAATTTTCAATGCATTATTACAATTTTTTAAAATATATTTTAATTTTATATATTATATTTTTGGAAATACTTTTTTAAGGTACTTATATTTTTAAGTTTTATATATTTTCTTGAGCTACAAGAAGATTTACTATATAATCAGATCTTATAATTATTCGGAAAACAAAAAAATGTATTCCTTTATTTAAAATTTATTTTTATGTAAAATAACATGCTATTTTTTAGTCAATGACTTCATCGGTATATTATGAATGCATCCGTTATTGCATTTTTTGGACTGTGTCTTTAAATGGATGGACACATCAGGGGGGCGGGGCTTGTGCAAGCCAGACAGTGAATTGATTGGAGGTCAAAGCAAAGGGGCAGAAAAGTCCATATTTGATGTCATTGATGAATCAACGACCCGAATGTGGCCCCTCGGGCGCAAACGTTTGCCCACCCGTGCGTTTAGGATTACGCTCCCTTATTTTGCACACGTGTATGCATGAGTCTGTACACTAAAGCAAAGAACAAAACATGAAAGGTAGGTAGAGGTCCATTCTGTTTTGACAATGGAAACAGGGTGGCCGTGGAAGTGGATACTTTGAGTGCTGTTGGAGAAAATAAAGTTTGACAAAGTCAACTATCGGTTTTTGTCACGTTTGGCCTTAGCTTGGTCTCGCTGCTTTTTTTTTTTTTTTTGCTTCGGGGAATAACAACCAGGCAGTGTGGAGGTTATGGGTGTCAATCGTGTGTTCTGTGGGCTGGATCAAGATTGCCAGGGGTTTTATTCGTGTGAAAAAGAGAAGCACAAGAGCAAAATGACTTGCAGTTTGAAATATGTCCACTAGATGGCGCCATTCAAAGTCTCTGGTGCTGAATTTCACTCATTCTGTTTTGTTCTCATTTCTCACTTTTAATCTTTCTTTACATTTATCCCTCTTTACTTATCACTTTTTCCCTCCTCTCTACCTCTCACTTTCTTCCCTCCCTCACTCTTTTTTTCTCCCATCTCCATGTCTCTCTGCTCTTTCGCTTTCTCCCCAGGTCCATCCTTTTTCCTTCCTTCTGATCTTTCACCTGGTGTCTCTCACTCACTTTCCTCCTCACTCTTTCTTTCTCTCCATTTGATCCATTAGTCTGGCCCCATAATAAACCTCTGTAGAACTTCAAACTTTGGGGTGATGGTTAGTAAAAATAGAAATGATAAGCACTAAAGAAAGGCAACTTTTTTAGTTGACATCTAAAAACCATATGTCTATATAAAAACACACGAAAGTTGCATTTGTGGCTCTGTAAAATGATTCACACCAGATTCATTGTTTTAATGGTACCAGAAAAGAAATTGGAAAATTGGCTTTGATAGTCCCTTTCAAATTGAATTCGGCCATGAAAAGGGTGGGAACCCTAAAAGCGCTTCTCTTTGAAAGAAAATGTCACATTTTTGAGGGAAGGAAGGGGAAACCACCACATGTTAAAAATAGCTAAATAAAACTTTAATAATAGGTCTTGTTGCCAATGTACATACATTGCACGGCCACATTTGGACAACACAAGTTTCTCTGTACATTATTGTTTTCTCACGTTTTTCGCCGAATGGAAAAAAAATCTCTCCCCCCAAAAACCCAAAACAGAATTGACTATTAAACAGAACAAATACTTTCAACATACAAAAAAAATATTTTCTACACGGTCATAGAAATCATACAACATACTTTGCTGTATTTATAGCTGATTCATCGTGGAGCTTCTCTTGACTGTAAACTCGGCGGTGTTAGCTTAGCATAGCTTAGCATGGCCTAGCTTAGCAGGGTTTAAACCACTTACGCTAAAACTTTAAATTTCTATTATGGGTGCGGTATCTAAGACTCCTTTTATTCCGGAACAAGAGACTGTGCAACTTTTTTAGCAAGCGGGCTAGAATTGAATTTTGTACGAGTGAGCCAACGCACACGTAAATGGCACGGAGTTGGGATTTATAATGAAAATGAATCCACATAAAAAAGTAAAAATACCATAAAACGTTATCTATAACACGACCCCAAACTTTATTTCCATAGCTACAAAGAATTGCCCATTATACGGTATACCATAGTTGTATTGTCGATAAATAATTCCCAACGTTCATAGCGTGGTCTAAAACAAAAATAGCCGTTTCACGAAAATCTACGAATGTAAAATAAAAGAATACATAAACCTGGTGAAATGTTATGCTCATTGTATGATAAGAATATGACAATGTACCCTTATGTTGTGTTACAATGGAATAACTAAATATGGTTGAGGATGGATGTAGTATCGATTATATTGGGTTAGACTTCTGGTCATAATTGAACCTACAAACTTATGACATCATCCTCTGATTTAAAACCTACACGAGGGCAAGGAAAATGAAAAAACCGTGAAGGGACCATAATTACAAATGACTAAACCCTAAATCATGCTAATATGATTTTACGTGTGTTTTTACTATTTGAATCAATGGTGTTTTATTTTTTAACAACGGAGGAAGCATTTTTTTTTTTACACCACCAGGGGTCGCTATACTTTACACACTAGGGGCTTTAAATACAATTAAAACGGATTGATCTATTTGTTTTTCTATACGGGCTAAGCCACCAATTTAAAAAGGTGGGAAAAGCCATTAGCAAATAGCCCAAATGCTATTTTTTTTAAAAATTGTATATCATGTTAAATATCAACCTCTGAACTTAATTTGACAGTAAAACAAGTGCAAAAAGCTGCATAGTCTCTTGCCCTGATATCCAAGTGATCTATCGTAATCCTCTTAGAAACTAGCACTCCCTTTTCTTTTGTTAGCTAAAAAAAAAAAAAACAACCCCAAAAATAAGCCAACACCAGCCACTCAACGTAAAAGTGCATAGACGTCTGAGCCATGAGAAAGCCTCGATTGTGCTCGCCGATCTCAATCTCAAAAAGCGGTGTGAGCCCCCACCCTACACACCGAAAACGTGTCTGGTTTTAGCTAGCATTAGCGACACAATGCTAGCGCCGCTAGTTTGTATTTACAACACCCGGGATGATACAGCAGAGTTACGATAAACAAGGGAAACAACAAAAGTACGTTTCAGTGTAACCTCGTGTGTGTGTATATAGTTATAAACTGTTTATTACACTTTCTGCGGATTAGTGATGATTAACCTGACGATTTAACTAGATCTTTGACAGGTTGCTCTCCCAATCCGCAACATTAGCCTGTCTACGACTTAAATAAGCAGGGGTTACGATTAGCCGTCAGGGGTTAGCAGGAAAGTGGCAGTTTTTTACGATTTAAAGCTAGTAAGTGTGATGAGTTTTGAGTTAATGTTAGGTAAATATTGAGGCTTAAGTTAAGGACTGAGTTGCTGGAAGAAATCCAGTCTTCTTTGTTATTTGTGAAGGGGTTTAATGTAGTTTAGGGTATAGAGTCAGACGAGCATGGTCTGTTGTGGTTTAAGGAAACAAGTCTCAGCTCTAGTTTAAAAAAACCTGACATTTCTCGGTAGTATGTTCACTAAAGTGTTAGAGGTGTAAGCAGTTTGGTTTTAGTGGAGAAGAAATACTGGGAATATAGACTTAGGGGATTGGTTTTAGTGAATGGTTTGAAGGTAGTTTAGGGTGAGGGTCCTACAGGTTTTGTATGTTGTCGTCTTACAGAAGGGTCTCGAGATAGAGGTCCAGTTTAAAAGACAGGAATTAGGTATTCGGAGATGGTTTTAGTGGACAATACAGGGGATTCAGTCAGTCTTTGGATAATAGTTTTAGGGAAAGTTGGGTTGGTAATCTGACGGATTTTGTATGTTGTGGTACGAAATGAGTCAAGATAGGGCTCTAATTTTTAAGACTAGTATTTTTCTTGACTATTTACTTGAAGAAGTGGAAAGTGTTCGGTTTTAGCAAGGTACAAATACTGTGAATCCAGTCTTGGTCAATTCAAGTTAGGGTCTAGAATCCAAAAGGCGTGTTGTGGTTTTACAAAATGAGTTACGACAGCCCTAGTTTATAGATTCAAATTGTTCTTTTGTCTATTGAATTTAGAAAAAAACTTGGAATGGGTTTGGTGCTAGCAGAGAAGGAATACTGGAAATGTATCCTCACTTTAGTGAAGGGTTCAAATCTAGTTTAGGGTAAGGAATTCTATGTTTTGGTTTTACAAAATGAGTCTTAAAATGGACTGGAATTCGGTATTTGTTGGGAAAAATTGGGTAATAATAGAGTTTTAGTGAAGGGTTTGGAATCGGAGAATCATTGTATGTCGTGGAGTCTCAATATAGAGCTCCCATTTTAAAAACGAATATTTTATACTGGTAAATTCAGTCTTAAAGTGACTAAGGTTAGGTTTGAATCTCTTTTAGGGTCTAGAATCAGACAGGAATGGTATGTAGTTTTCCCCAAAAATAGTCCAAAGAAAGAGCTCCAGGTTAAAGACTAGAACGGTGTCTTGGTTTGGTTTTTAGCAGAGAGTACAAAGAATTCAGTCTTCAGGTGGTGGTTAAAGTAAATGGTTTGAATCTAGTTTAGGTTGTCAAGGTACAGCTCTAGTTTTGAAGACTGGAATCGGGTATTTGTTGGGTAAAATTGGATAATAATAGAGAGTTTTAGTGGAGGGTTTGAAATCAGAGTCATTGTATGTTGTGGTCTGACAAAATGAGTCAATATAGAGCTCCAATTTCAAAAACTTTAACAATTTACACTGGTAAGTTTTGTCCTAAAGAGTCTAAGGTTAGGGTTAGTGAAGGGTTTGAATCTATTACAGGGTCTAGAATCAGACGGGAATGGTATGTTGTAGATTTCCCCCAAATTAGTCCAAAGATAAAGCTCCAGTTTTAAAGACTAGAATGGTGTCTTAGTTGGTTTTTTAGCAGAGAATTCAGTCTTCAGGTGGTGGTTATAGTATATGGTTTAAATCTAGTTTAGGCTGTTGAAATGGACAGGCATGGCATCTTGTGGGTTTATAAAATGAGTCTCAAGGTATAGCTCTAGTTTTGAAGACTGGTATTGGGTATTTGCTGGGAACAAATTGGGATACACTTCTGGTTTTAGCAGACAACAAATACTGGGACCTAGTTAAGGCTATTGAATCGTACAGGATTGGGTATACCCCTTAAGATAGTGTTAAGCATACATTTTCTGAGTCATGTTTTGGGATATTCAAGTCTGTAGTGAAGGACAGGGAATGTCATTATTTCAAAAGGGTTCTACAGGTTAGATGTTGCAAAGGTTTTGGCGGTGTAATTTCGGGTTAACCCCAGAAAGAATATAGAGCCATCCTATATTAGGGACAAATGGCTTGGAGGATTTGCATTCGGGTAAACAAGATGTGCAGCTCTAAGAGTCGATGTGGCAACCCAAAAGGAAGCCTCCTTTACCTCCACCAATCACATCTTTTGGACCTCAACAAATGGAACGGTCCGTTCCCTGGTGGTCTTGCCAGTCCAGTGTATAGCAACATCCATCCGGTGCAAGAAAACCTACCCGTCTCTCATCCTTTTTTTAGAAGCATAAAAATAAAACTCCTAAATAAGTCTTTCACCTCTGACATTATCAAATATAGTCACATGTGTGTGTACTCGTGTGTATAGCCCCCCCCCCCAAAAGGAAATGCATACATCTATATTAAGTTGCATTAATATAGTCTGACATAAATCTCAAGTACTTACATATTACATATACCTTTTTACAAATCCACATCTCGTTGTGCCTTTTTTTTCCTTCCTAAACTTTTTGCAGAAAGAGGGAGCTGTCCAATCAAGTCCGCCGTCCTTAGTTTAAGGCGTTGCATGTACCAATAGCTTTCACAAAGTGCATACCAGGGGAGTCCAAAGGGGGGTGGGGGGTAACCTACCCACTGGTTGGAAGTAGAGGTCATTTCGGACGTCAAATCGGAAAGGTCTTCAGATTCTATTTGGTTCTTGAGGGACGTCGACTCGTATCTAAAGGACGGTCCGAATGTCCTCGACGTCCAGAAAGACGGAGCGGTCAATCATTTTGAACCTACGTAGAAGCTCCGACCGTGCCCTCATTGTTCAGGTCCGTCCTGAAAGGGTCTGGTGGACCTCACAAAGAACAGGTTCCTGTCTTGGATCTTGCTTTTGGAGTCTTAACAGTTGCTGCTGTTGCGGAACTCTCCGTTCTCGGTGATCTGAAGCTTGGTGGGATTGGTGGGCGAGATGCCGTTGCGTGACTGCGTGCTGTAGCGCTCCTTCAACTGCGTCAGGGCGCTCATCAGGCGGGCGTTGGCGGCGTCCAGGGACGCGATGCGTTTCTCCTGTGTTGGGGGAGAGAAGGTTTTTAAGTTTCGTTTCGAAAGACTTTTTCATTCCCACATCTCTTCTAAGGACGTTTTATGGGTTCTTCAAGGAACAGATTTTAAATGGAGTCAACTGCTCTCTCCAGACGGGCGATTTTCCCTGCCGCCCTTAAAATGGCTGTGGTGAGGGCCCCGTCTGAAGAAGAGCAATTTAGACTCAAGGATCCTTGATAATTACTGTCCAGTGTCCAACCTACCGTTTTAAGCCAAGTTTTGGAAAAAAAGTTATTTTTTGGGTGGGTTGTGGGAATTTTACAATCTTGTATGCTTAATTTATTTTACGCAGCAATTTGAGTGGCTTTTTTTTGGCCAGAAATTTGATTGGATTGGAAAATTCTAGCACTTTTCAAGAACTTTCCAGGCGAATTCAAAATATATATTTATATTTTTTGATTGACTAAATAAAGTCACTATCGTGGTGCTAGCACATAATTTGTGCTGTGCCCATCTATGATCTTTTTGTGTCAATGGACTGCTATAAACTGACGTGAATTCTGCCATTCTGCTTCAACAATGCACACGCAGCTTGACTATGTCACAGTTGTTTACAAACACGGGAAGGGATCTATAGGAGTTGGCTAATAAATGAGCTCAATACAGAAGCCAAACCATGTAAGTATGTATTAAAAGCTGAAAAATGAGCCAAATTTGGAACAGTTTTAATGATATTGATTGCTGATATTTAGCTTTTTCATTTATTTTTCATTTGCATGTTTTTCAGAGGACCTGTGTCTAAATTGGGTCAAATAGAATCATAAATAGTTCATCTTTTTGCATCATATCATTTACCGTAAAAATACAAGCTTCGACTTTTCTGCCAAGCTTTCAACCCTGCGGCTTATGCAATGATGCAGCTAATTTACGCATTTTTTCCAACGGGTACCAGGGGGCGCCCGAGCTGAAAAGGTAAGAGCGAGACAGGTGGACTATATGTGTCGAGGAATAAGCAAGTTAAATGTAACTTTGTGCTTTTTGCATGAATAAAACTAGCATGAACAGACAACCATGGAAATGGTGTCAATCGAAAAGGGAGAGCCAAGTACCGACACTCCCCTACTTACGACCTTTCGGCTTAGATAGCTATTTTCCGGCCATTTCCTACCACGGAGGAGGAAGGCGCCTAACTCTTGAAGCTCATCTTCCAAAAGTAAGTTAAACTTAACTTTATTTATCTTCATAGAGTGTATTATTAAAAGAAACGTTTATTTTCTAGTACAAAACAACACAGGTTGCTTACACAAGCCTTAATCATACAAAATATAGCACTAATGCAACTTACAAATTCAACTTACTATCGTCCTGAACCTCATTCGTAAGTAAGGCAGCGTCTGAACCATATTAGGAAGAATTTTTTTCTTATTTGTAAACAGAATTAATGTTGGAAACGAACGGATGACAAAAAGCAACGTCTAACAAAGCAACAAATCTTTCAGGCGGATTTCTATTCATCTGTTGGCAGTATCGTGTATTTTGGAGCAAATATTTTCCATGGTTTGATTTTATGGTTTGTCCTTGATGTAATAAAGCCGTTTTCACTGACGTTCAAGGAAGTTGAAGACTGCTAGGGGACCTAATGGTGAGGTACGCCGGCTATAATTTTATCTTGTAGTTTTTATCGTGTTCAGACTGATTGTGGTGTTTTAAATTTTAAAATGGTCGTCATATCTTGAATCCCAAGAGTTTAGGCTTTCCAATGATATTGTGATTCGAGTATTCCAGTGACTGGTGATATACAGACACGTATTTATCAAAACTCCAGGGGCAATTGTGATAAATATCAATCAGTGTTCATTTTACCTGTGAAAAGTCATGGGTGCCGGGGACTCGCATGCTCAAAAATCTATGGGTCCCAACAGAGATCTATGGGTCCCCAAAATTTAGTGTTATCGAGGTTGAAATTGTAAATTGGTGACAAATATATAATAAAAATCTATATATTCAGTTTTAATCATCAAATTATTGTTGGTAATATACTGATTAAAGGGATAACCACAAACCTGTCTTTTTTTTTCATTTCCTCCTTTTATACTTCCTTTTTTTCTCAACTTCTTTATACAACATAATTCGTAATATCAATCATCAAAGCAAGTGAGCCGTTTGAGTTGAGCCGAAAAAGACTGTTCTCTAAAAAGAGACTGACTTTTCACTACACAACTCGAGATCGGCGTGTAGACGAAAACTCGAACCGCGAGACCAAAACAACATCTGCCGGATCTGCCTGTCAAAAAGTTTGGAGTGCGGTAAATCTTTGTTTAAAAAAAAATGTAATCGGATAATAATGACAGTTTTGTGTCCAAAAAGTTGCGTCCCTAGCAAAAATGATGCGTCTAGGACGCAGGGACGCGGGCAAACGAGAACCCTGATCAATTATTGCACAAAAATGATATTACACTGGTATGCATTTCCATTTTTTCCCCCGTACTTAAGGCACACCTGTTTAAAAGGCGCACGTTTAACTTTCTGGCTGATTTGCAGTTTTGAAGTGTGCCTAATATTCAGAAAATACGGTAACAATGATGAACTTTAACATAGCAACAAGCTATACAGGCAAACGTTCCCATACCTGCGCATCAATGATTTTCTGTTTGGAGTCCACCACCGCCTGCATGTCCGAGTGGTCCTTCTTCAGTTCCTCCTCTACCGACATCAATCTGCGCAAAAGGATCGGCGTCAAATAACAAGCGTCTGGAAACCACTGCGACGTTCTCCGTACCTGCTGATGATGCCCTTCATCTGAAGGTCCTTGTCGTCCTGCTGCCGGCGCAGGCGCTCCTCCGACTCCTCCAGCCGGGCTTGGTATTCCATCAGGACCTTCTGGGCTTGCTCGTCTTGGCCCTTGAGACGGGCTTCATACTCCTCCAGCTTCTGCACCGACGCCCGGAGTTTCTCTTGGAGCAACGCGATCTCTTGCTGGTACTGGACCATCAAAAGGATTTAGTCAGGTTTGATTGACATTAGTGTTTTCTAAGAATTACAGATTTGAATTTTTTATCAAGGATCCTCGAACAATCCATACAAATATAACTGTATGCTAGATCAGGGATGTCATACTCAGTTGGCTTTGGGGCCAGATCCAGATTTTCTGTCCTGAGGCAGGCTGGAACAGTTAAAGAATCTCAACTGCAATTTTTTAGCTTTGTGTTTCCGTATTGTGCTTAATCATTCAGCGTACATTAGTAAAAGACCCTACATATTATATTCCCAGGAGCTTTTCTAAAAACTAAACATTTTATAACAATAGGAAAACAGATTTTCATGGTTTGTATTAAATGTGTTAACTGGTTTGTTTTAACAATTCAGTGAATGCAGATTTACACCTGAACCAACTTACCACGCTATACAAATGTACCGCACTATGGCCTCTAGCGGCCGGAGAGAACATTTTGTTTGCATTTTTTCAAAAACTCATAACTTGATAGAAATGACCAAGAGACTCGTTTCTTTTTTTGAAATACTCAGGAATTTATGGCAGGCCGGCTTAAATCATTCAGTGGCATCTGGCCAGAGAATTTGACATGCCTGTTCAAAGATAAGTTACTATTTATTACCATATTAATTCGTGTATAATGCTCTTTTTTTAACCTAAAAACAACTTAAAGTTTGGGTGTCCATTTTACATGAGGTTTTAAGGTATATAGTCATTTTTTAATCAGGCAAGAATGTTCAAGTTCAATTTGAGAATTTATTAAGAATTAAAAGTAATGGTAGCACTATTTTTTAAATACTTTTAAGTAGGTCAGTTTCTTTTATTTTTTTTTAATTAGGTTATCTCATTTAGGTTTATCTTATTTGTTGGTATATATTTTGGCTTTTTTCATAAATGTGAGTGAAGAAACATTTTAATTATAAAATGATATCTAATTGTAATTTAATAATATTTTTTTTTTAACTTTTTCCCTGTTTTTAAAAGTTTTTTTTTCATAAATGTGATGAGCATTTTGATTTAGTTTTTTTTTTTTATGTGTATTTGGTTTCACAGTAGTTCTGTTTTCACGGTGGTAGTGTTAAAAATTTACTTAGTAAGTGCCAAATTAACACATTAACTGACTACCTCAAAATAAACTATGTTAAATTAACAATTATAACTTTTGATTTATTTTTTTAATAGATACTCAGAAATTTGTTGCATGGTTGGATCCGGCCCGCGGTCAACAAGTTTGACATGCCTGCGCTAGAGGATTCCCCCCCACCTGTTTCAAATAGGAATTTTACCAGGGTTCCTACATCTTAAGACAAGTAAAATTCATGACTTTTTTTTAATGCTTTTTGAAATCAAATTAAGACCAGGTCACCAAAAAGCAATAGAAACAAACAAAACTAAGACAATAAATTTGAAGGACGTTTATAGTTCTTCTTGGATCTTCAGTCAAAACTGGCAGATAGCTACTTTTTCCAAATAACTATTTTACTACATTCATGAAGCATTTTTTCATGATGCATAAAAAGATGACTTCTTGCTCCAGTGTAAAACGTTGATTCAAAACAGCACTGCTATGTTCGGGACCAATTTTGAGTGTAACATCATGTTTGGGGGGAAAAACAGACTCCCTGGATGTGGTCATTTGATAAATATCAATAAACTTTTGTGTTTTGTGCCATGAGGCTCTTTAACTCCACCCGGGGGAGTAAAAGCCCATATTAAACCCCACCCCATATTTGCATATTACCTTATTTTTATTACAGTGTTTATCTTTAGTAGCATCCTTTTACATACTCTTTATCAACACGTTATATAGGGTATTTTTTGTATTCTATATCTAATTATTTTATTTCTCAACACAAGGATACTGCTGGAAGTGTGAATTTCCCTATGGGGATGAATAAAGTATCTATCATCTATCTTTTTTATTTTTAAGACTCTCAAAATTGATTACTTCAATGCTAATTAAGATCTTATTTTTAGAATAATGACTTTAATGCCTTTTAAGACTTTTCAAGGATCTGTAGGAACCTTTTTTACCTGAAAATTAAGGCCACATGTTATGAGACATTTTCTGCAATGAATCACATTGAAATGATTAGTAAATTAGTAATTATGCAGCACTAAACACAACTAGCGGCATCAACCTTCCGAGACGGAGTTAGTTAATGGTGCAAGGATGGTGCCGTGGTCGGTTTATTTCTACAAAAAAAAAATGAAATTAAAAAAAATGCAGATGCACACGTAAGCGTAGCAAATGTACACATAAAAAGACACGCAGACACACTTTACCCTGTCATGCTAAAAAGTAATGCCCTGAACTGCAGTCTCAGACGTATAACAAAGACATATTAGGTGGGGGAGAGGGGGTCTTCAGGGTGGTAGGAAGGTGAAAAGGAGGTGAAGGCAGGTTACCTTCTGCACCTGCGTCAGATCCTCTCTGTGTCTCAGTGTGTCCAGCTCCACGGCCTCATGGTCTAAATACTGCACATTCATATTCAAAAGCCACGCTGCCGTGCGGTCCAGCGCGCTGGGGTTCACGGGGGAGGGGGCCTAGTGGGAACCAACATACACACACAGACGCATGAGCGGGGGGTGCACGTGGCGGGCGGGGGGCGAGTGGGATTGTCGGGGTTTGCAAAGCAAAACGAGAGCACAGCAACGACGGAAAGAAGCTTGTCGGAGGACACGGCGAGCGCATGGGATGGACGGCTTGCGAGTCCTTCGAGGACGTGGGAAAACGGAGTCTGTTTTTTTTTAAACAGGCGGACCTGGAAAGTTCCCACACATTTAAGTCAGTGAAAGCACACTACTTGGTGTCAAGTGTGAATTGTACAGAGAACATCAAAAAGTATTTGGAGTAACAGTAGCCCCTCTACATATAAGCTGCGGATGCTGCCCTACTTACAAACGAGATCGTTTGTAAGTTAAATTTGTTCCCAAGTTGCTTCAGTGCTAAATTTTGTGTGTTTAAGGTTTATACAAAGATGTTTAAGGCCTGTACAAGTAACCTGTATTCTTTTGTACTAAAAAAATAAACGTTTAATATAATGATATGCTCTATAAAGATAAATAAAGTTAAGTTTAACTTACTTTTGGAAGATGAGCTTCAAGAGTTCCTCCTTGGTAGAAAGTGGCCGGAAAAAAAAAGCGATCCAACCATTTTCTCAACCGCATCAAGCTTTCTTATTCAACTTTCATTTCAAATGAAACGGCTCTCCCCTTCTTTACACTTTACACCAATCATATTGGATTCATCTTATTACTGTATTTTTATGTTCAGTTACGTCTTGGTTTTTAGATGTGTTTTATAGCTCTTCAGTGTTACCTTTGATGATTTCGGAAAGCGTGGAACTGATTCATCGGTTTTCAGTCATTTTCATTGGGAAAATTTGGCCACGATTTCAGAAATTCTAGACACCGGTTTGATCCAGTAAGGAATTGATCTTGTATGTAGAGGGTCCACTTTATTTACAGTTTCTCGGTCCCCACTAAGCATGAAATAACCATAGGTACAGTGTACTTGGGTAAAAAATGGGAAATTCAAACCGATTTTGAAAAATCAGGTACAGACGCTGCCCCACTTACTGCCCTGGACGATCGTTCGTAAGTTGCTTCAGTGCTACATTTTGTATGTTTAGGGTTTATATAGGTGTGTTTTGGGCTTGTATAAGTAAACTGTATTCTTTTGTGCTAAAAAATAAACATCAAATAATATGCTCTATAAATATAAATAAAGTTCAGTTTAACTTACTTTTGGAAGATGAGCTTCAAGAGTTTGTCGACTTCCTCATCCGTGGTAAAAAGCGGCCAAAAAAAAAGCGATCCAACTATTTTCTCAACCGCATCGAGCTTCCTTAGTTCACTTTCATTTCAAATGAAATGGCTCGCCTCTTCTTTACACTTTACACCAACCGTATTGAATGGATGCACGGGATATTAAACGATAAATATGTCAAAGTTCTTAGCGCGCTTCAGATACAGTATAGAATGTTTACACAGAAACTAGGAAGAGGAAGCCGGATTTCTTCTTCGGGCTGGATGCTGGGTGAGCTCCCGCAGCGCCACACGCCGGTTGTGGCAGAAGGAAGCACTACAGTACTGTCCTGTCCTGTCCTCGGGAAAAGGTGAACGATGTTAAATCCAACTTACAGCAATGTCCAAGTATTTTTCGACATCCTGAATTATTTTTTCCGTATCTACCGTTTTTCGTAACTCAAATGTTCGTAAGTACGGGAGCGTCAGTATTGAAGAACCATACATGAATGCTAACCGTTTGGCATAAAAAGTGCTAAACACCATCTGTTTACAGAATATTAGAACAAAACAACATGCTTGTTGAAAACCAGAAGTTTGCAAACTTTTCCCAAAATGGAAATCGAATGAGACCGTTGGAGCAGTTTATTTGCGCGCAAAGACTTTGATAAAAGATGAAACTAGATAGACTTAAAATACTAAAAAACAGGGTCCATTTTTACAGTAGTGTTGGTAAGTATGAAAGTGTCAAAAAGCACACTACTTTTAGAATATCTTTGTAGTTAGAGTATCCCCTCTACATATGAGCTATATTAGAGAAAATCCAAGTTACTAGCATTTTAGACTCTACCACTAGAGGGCTCTCTGAACGTGCATCTCGTGGTCCAACCCGCGTACACAGTTGACTCCCTCCATGGTAAGTGCTCATAAAAAACATGTTATTTTGTATATTATCTTATTACTGTTTTTAACTTCAATTTACTATTTGAATGTGTTTTAAAGGTTCAGGCAGCTGTGTTTTATAGCTATTTAGGGTTAACTCGGATGATTTTGGGAGGCCTGGAACGGGATGCATTGGTTTTGAGTTATTTCTTACGGGGAAATGAGAACTTGGATCCGGGCAGGATCCGGAAACAAATCTGGTTTGCAGAGGGGCCACTGTATTTACCGTCTCTTGTTCTCCAATAAGCAGGAAACTACCGTGGGTACAGTTTGAAACGGCAACAAACACTGTAGTTGTAAATATACACACACACGCTTATAAATACCAGGCCAGCTGTTAGCCCCCTCGTGCGTGGAGTTCCCTTTCCCATCACCTTGTGTGTGAACGTGAAGAGAACCTGTTAATACTAAGAGTGCTGAGCGTGCAAATTAGCCAATAAGGAGGGACACGCCCACATTCATTTGGAATGTATTTTTCGGACTGTAAGGCGCACAGTCTTTAGTCATTTATTCATCATACACAAGGCGTACTGCACTATAAAGTGCATGAAGTAAAGACCACATTAAGCTGGGCTTTTTCTATCCTTACGGCATTTGATAGAGCAATAGTTAGCTGATTAAAATGGTAAAATGTTGTTTGCAACAGGAATTGATTCCGGAATGAAGCTGCGAGGGCGCCAGTATTTTACCACGAGACCACCAGAGGCACGGATGTACAAAAAAGTATTGGGGCTTAGTAATACACAATTTTGCCAGAAACACTGATTTGCATAGTGCATTCAGTCTCTTGCTAGATTAGCGAAATGTGTCACGGAATATGTTGTCACTATTATTGTTATTTATTCACCACATCATTATTTTAATATCAACATTATTTGTTTAGTTGTTATAACTGCACTTTATATTTGTCCATATATTGAATGAAGTATTTATTTGCTGCATTTGATGTTTCAATGCCTCTTTTCGTTCAAGTTAAGTTTGCTCTAGAGGCCGCTATACTCTTATTATACCGCATGCAATATCCAAGTTAAAGCCAGTCTTAACAAAAGGTCTCTTGTGAAGATGTGACTCCCTTACTTTAGCTCCTTGAATTTTATTTTCCAGCTTGGTTTCTCTTTTGTCAATCTACGACCCTTTCCTATAAGACAGTGGTGAGCCATTTTGTCTATGCTTGTTTTACAGAGAACTTTGTCCTGATCATAAGACCTAGAATAATCTGATAATTTATTTCTTATTTTGTTCGTTTGAAATAAAACTTTACAAACTAACTAATCTCTTCAGCTTCGTCCAAATACTCTGTCGGAATCTCGGAATTGATCACACGACGTGACATGGATTGTCTACGCCCGACCTGGGCACTCATGTCCTGCCTGCTTTTTGAGGTTTCTCTGCTCTAATACAGGTGATTCCAAGCCCCAGCAGCTTGCTATTAAACTCATAATTTGTGTCACCTGAGTTAAAGAAGAGAAACCTACAAAATCATGCACGACTGGAGTTCCCCAGGTCCGGTCTATGCCAACATTGGTGTACCCGATGCTTTCAATCTCCACCTGTGTCAATGATCTCTAATTTTAATATAACGTTATTGACGCACAGGTAAAGTGGAGGGGCTGTTTAACCTATCAGAATGCACTATGCTTAAGGACTACTTCCCAAATTCATTCAATTCGTGGACTGAGCAATTAGGGAAAAAAAACACTGGACCGTGTGTACAGTAAGATCAAACATCTAGTTGGATCCGGCCATCTCTGTCTGTCCCTCACCCCCTCATGCACCCCCCCCCCCCTCCGGAGGAAAAAAAAGCCTATGCAACAAGGACAGTACAAACATCTTCTTTGTACCTTTATCTCTTTGTTTTCTTTGTCCTCACTGAAAAATGTGGAACTGGAGTGCCACGTCCAATTTCGTTGTCACAATATATTCAACCCATGTTGTAACAATGACAATATGAAATGAAATGATCTGCATTTATATAGCGCTTTTCGAATCAATGACTTCCCAAAGCGCTTTACAGTGTGCTTCACATTTCCCAATAGCGGCCGTGCAGCCGTGTAAGGCGCAAATCTGCTTATTGGGGGCATTAGGGGTTCAGTGTCTTACCCAAGGACACTTCGACATGTAACACGGAGGAGCCGGGATTCGAACCTGCGATCTCATGATTCCCAGACGAGGGCTCTACCATATTCTATTCTATGAAAATCTGTGTTTCTGGCACTGTGAGCAAAAACAGTGTGAGAACTAGGTAAGCTCTAATGCCTTTTTGTATATCATGGTGGTTTAAGTGTTGAAATGTCAGTTCAAAATTCTCACCGATTAGAGATGTTTTAGGTGTGTCTTATAGTCCGGAACATTCGGTACTTTCATTTTGGATTCCAACTTGCTACGAACGCTAATGCTAACCTAGTCCCCGTACCTGTTTGTGCTGCGCCCTCTGTTTGGTCTCTGGACTGTCCCCTTTAGACGAGGACGGCTGCTGCCGCAAACGAGCTCCGCCCATCGGCCAGTCGGGCGAGGAGGTCATCATGCCGCCGCCTGACCCGGGCCGGGCGTAGGGGCCGCTGTTGAGCAGGTTGGGCGGCGTTCGGCCTCGCGTCACGCTCTGAAGCGGAGGCGGTTGGTCTATACGGCGCTGGGGTCCGGCGCTGTTCTGCCGGGGTACTGCGGGTTGGTGCTGCGCCTCAGTCAGGGACAGCTGCCGGCGGGTAAACTCGCCCGAGCGTCGGGCGTACTCCTCGCCGCTGCTCCCGCCGCCGTGGTTGAGGAACGGGAGTTTCCCGGCGGGCGGCACGTCCTCGTTGTTACTGTGCGAGCTGACTGAGCTGTGGCACTCGGACCCCGAGTCGTTGAGACCCCGAGGGGACACCGGAAGGCAGGTAGCCATCTGTAGACACCAAGATGGATTAAGGGTTTGTACACCTTTTCACAGCCACATTATTAAGCAGTTCCCAAAGCCGATTTTCAAATTTCTCCAGTACACACCATTCTGGTCTTTTTACCTGAAAACACCATACAAACTAATGCCAGCTGCAGTTTATCACAAGGGAAGAAGAAATGCAATGGCAGATCAAAGCCACCAGAGGAGTGTCTGTGTCATATGTGCCAAGACTTATTTACCTTCATTTAATTCACTGGTGTCAAACAGGCGGCCTGCGGGCCAGATCAGGCCTGCTAAGGGATTAATTCGGGCCCGTGAGATAACACTCAGAAAAGCGCAAGAGAAAAACAAGCTGCAGGTTGAAATATGTCAACTTGATGTTGCCAAAGCCAGGTGCCTCTCACAAAGACACTGTACTTGTATCTATTTCTCTCTCTTTTCCACCCCTTTTCTCCCACTCTGTCTCTTTCACTCTCTGTGTCTCTCTTCTTCTCTTCCTTTGTTGCTCTTTGTCTCTTTCCCCCTCTGTGTCTTTTAACCTCTTTTGCTTTACCTTCCTTTTCTCTCTTTTCTCTTTCTCTCTTCCTACCCTTCGCACTTTCTTCTCTCTTTTCTCTCCTTCTGTATTTCTATTTCTCTTTGGATTTTTTTCTTCCTTTCTTCCCCCTCTCTTTTATTTTTATCTTTTGTTTCTTTATCTCTTTTTCTTTCTCTTTAATCTACTAGTCCGGCCCCCGACAGAATGTTTGTTCTATTGTGTGGCCCCCGAGTTAATACGAGTTTGACACCCCTGATTTAATGTGTGGTCTATTGAGTTTGACTGCAGGGAAACATGGCAACAATTTTAAGCATTTACAAGCACTTCACCCAAAATACAAGTACCCTTCAATTCTTGAAAATACAACAATAAAATTCAAGCATTTTTAATTTCTGTTTCTCCTCTCTATACCTCTCAGTCTCCAACTGTCTTTCGCCTTCTTCGTCTTACTCTTTTTCTTCGTCTTTCTGTCTCTATGTCGCTTTCTCTGTATTTTTCTCTATTTTTGTCTCTTTTTCTTCTGTCTTTTTCTCCCCTGTCTTGCTCTTTCTCTGTTTCTCACGCTTTCTTTTTCTTTACCTCTTTTTTAATCTTTCTCTTGTTCCCTCTCTTTCTTGCCAGTTCTTTCCCTCTTATTCTTTCTATCTCTTGCAAGCTCTTTCTCGTCTTTCACTCTTTCTTTCTCTCCCTCTCACTTGTTCTCTCTGTCTCTTTTGCTTGTTTAATCCCTCTCTTTTGCTTTCATCTGCTCGTCCGTCCCCCGTCAGAATGTTATTTCTACCATGTGGCCCCAAGCTAAAATCACCTTGGCTGACATTGAGCTGAGAAAAAGTGAAACAAATGTGTATACCAAATTTTAATCGAAAATTAGGGGTACACATTATACACTAATACGTGGATGCATTTCCCCTATATTTACTGCATTTGCGTATTGGATTATATGGTGTACATTTAAATCACTGGCAAATTTGAGGTTCTTGGGTTCGCCCTACTGTCCAGAAAATACCGTAATTACCAAAACATGATGAGCTTAGTAGAATATTTTCCGCTACCTGGTAAACCGGGTTCTGGAAGGACAGCGGGGCAAGTAGCTGGGCAGGTCGTCCCGGGGCGCCTTCCTGGCTCGGGTTGCTCGGAATCTGGCCGGACCGTCTCATGTTGGGACCGCCGGGGATGTTACACTGTGGCACCCTGGCGGACCATCCCAAGGAGGATACCGGACCTTCAACTAGGGTTTCCGAAGGTCCGGGACTAGGGCCGCCGCCTTCCAGACTGCGTGGGTCTTGCAGGTCCACCATGGACAGACTCTTACTGCCGTTAGCCATACCCAAGTCGGGCTCGTTGGTCTCAGAGTAACTCGAACTCCGCGCAGGGGACGGTTGGATCCCTGAACTTCTTGTCACGAAAAATAAGTCCTTGTTTTCTGGAGTTGGGGAGGGTAACCGGGTGAAGTCCACCAATCTGAAAAGAGAATAAAGGTGTGATGCAGTGCCATTGCAAAAGTATTACCCAAAAAAAAACCTTTTGACATATTGCCATTTTTCAGGTTCTTGAACTTCAACAACATGTGAGACACAATTTTGAAAAGAAACCGGATAAATCAACATTTTATAGTGTGCTAACAAATAAAACATGTAAAATAGGCGTTAAAAACATTGTCCCCCTTTAAATTAATACTTCGTACAACTGCATTTTGCTGCAATCACACGCGTAGTATTTTTGGGCATGTCTCTCTAAGTGTCTTGAAAAAAAATATATCCGCCCATTCTTCCTTACAAAACATTTAAGTTCCTCAAGGTTTGATGGTGATCATTTGTGTACAGCATCTTTCAGATATTTCCACAAATGCTCAAGAAGATTGAGGTCTGGACTTTTTCCTGGCCTTTGCAAGAACTTTTCATTGTTACTTTTAAACCATTCCATTGTAGATTTTGCTTCATGTAGAGGTCGTTGTCTTATTGGAAGGTGAATTTGCGCCCCATTTATAGGTCTCTTGCAGCCTCCAACCAATTTCCTTGCGGAATCTCTATTTGGCTCCATCCATCTTCCCATCAACTGCAACGATCCTACCATTCCCTACTGAATAAAAACAACCCCAGAGAATGATGCTTCCACCACCATGTTTGACAGTAGAGATGGTGAATACAGGGGTGTGTACAGTGTTACTTCTACACCAAACGTAACACTTTGCATTCATCCCACAAGTTAAATTTTGGTCTCATATGACCAGAACACCTTGATCCATGTTATTTGTGTCTCCCATGTGGCCACTTGCAAACACCAAACTGGACCTTTTATGGTATTCTTTCAGAAAGGGCGTTCTTCTCTTCACTCTTCCATAAAAGGTAGCTTTATGCAGAGTACAACTAATGGGTGTCTTATGCACATATTGTCCCACCTCGGCTGCACGTACCTGCAAGTAATTTCAATGTGATAATGCACTTCTTGGTTGCTTCTATGGTTAGTTTTCTTCTTGTTTGGCTGGAAAGCTTAGAAGGATCTGCAAGGCCTTGGTAGGTTTGTAGTGGTTTTATGCTTTCTCCATTTTGATATTGTTTGCAGTGTTCCAGAAAATGTTTAAATGTTGACAAATCTTCCTGTATTCCATTCCTGCTTTAAACTTTACCACAACTTTATCTCATTCTTTGAAATGAAATGATCTGCATTTATATAGCGCTTTTCAAGTCAAGACTTCCCAAAGCGCTTTACAGTGTGCTTCACATTTCCCAATAGCGGCTGTGCAGCCATGTAAGGCGCTAACCTGCTTATTGGGGGCATTAGGGGTTCAGTGTCTTGCCCAAGGACACTTCGACATGTGACACGGAGGAGCCGGGATTCGAACTGCGATCTCTTGATCCCAAGACGAGCGCTCTACCTCCTGAGCCACTGCCGCCTCAGTGTGATGTTTGAACTAAATGACCCCCAAGTGCACTTTGTTTTTCATTGTTAGACATTTAGGACATTAGACCATACAAAAGTCATCAGAAAACGTCTTGAGTCAGAGGGCTAAGTTGAGAGAACAGGGGCCTAATATTTTTGCAACAACATTTACTTTTCAGTGTTTTTTGTTCTAAATAGAAAATGTTGAAAATGTTATTCCACGTCAAGATTGTGTCTCATGTTGTGGATCCTTCGAAAATGTTTTTAGCTTAAAGTTTGGACCTGGGTATGTGGCAATATGAATCAAAGTTCTAGGAGAGCATTACTTCCGCTAGGCAACGTATACTATATTTTTTATTCTAGCTCAGAATGGCTAAAATCTTGCTCGGAAGAGTTTTTACCCCGTGAGGTCATTGTCGATGACCATCTTCTGCAGACCACTGGAGATGCTGCAGCCGGCCTCGCCGGGTGACGAGCCCTTCTGGTCTGGTGACCCAGCAGAGGGTGCAGGGATCCCGGACGGGTTGCTAAGCGCCATGCTCACCTCACGTAGGATCCTTGGCAGAGGTCCCAGCTTAGACGCCGCGCTCTTTTTAAGAAAGAAACAGATTTTGTTTAGTGTTGAGGGCCAAAAAATTAGTCAGTGGCCACTGTAGGGCCTCCCAGTAAGTGGGTGCTGCTCTTTATCCACATCACATATACATATAAATATGTGTGTGTGTCTGTTTCAAGTATTTAGTTTTGTAGTATTACTGTAGTAGTATTTTTGTTGTATTTTTTTACTATCAAAATTAAATCAAAATAATATAATAGGTCTCTTTTTATGCACCAAACCTGATATTAAGTTTTGAAGTAACTTTAGAATTTTTGCAGTATTTTTGTAGTATTACTGTATATGTATTTTTGTAGCATGTATGCGATATTACTGTACTGTATTTCTGTATTATGCTCTTCATGTAGTCATATTAATGTATCATATTAAGTTTTTATTAGTATATCTGTATTATAATATTACTGCAGTTGTATTTTTGCAGTATTCTATTTTCAGAATAAAAGCAAATTAATACATTAGGTCCCTTTTTGTAGCACTGAATTTGATATTCAGTTTTGTAGTATTTTCAGATTTTCTGCAGTTTTTCTGTAGTATTACTGTAGATGTATTTTTGGAGCATTTCTTTGGTAGTATTTCTGTAGCAGCAAAGTATTTCTGTAGTATATTATTTCTGTGTTAGTATTTCTGTATTATAGTATTTCTACAGTATAGTGATATTCGTTAGTATTTCTTTTCAGAGTGAAAGCAAAATAATATATTAGGTCCTTGTTTTTAAGCACTAAATTTAGTTTTGTAGTAATTTTGTAGGTTTTTTGGTTGTAGTTACGTAGAAGTATTTTTGTTTTATACACACAAGCGGGCGATAGGCACAAAGCTGGCACCATAAAATTTACATTTTTAGTACGAGTAGTTTATTTAATATAATACTGAATATTGTCATTATGCTTTGACCACTTTTCTTCGACTGATGGGAAAAATTGGTCACTTAAAGTCTTCGTATTTTGTATTTTTCCTTGTGCTTTGTAGCACTTATTTTCAATTGCACTACACAAGAAAGCATCATCTAGAGGTCAAATATTACACAGTGTCCCTTCAAACTGCTATTAGTGTCGCATTGCAAATAAAATGAGTTAATAGTAGAATGACTGAGGTCCAAAAATCTGTCTCTGAGGTTCAGCTGAGCACTGAATTATAAAACAAGCACTAAGGCCTGAATTATTGACGTTTTCTCCAACAGATGGACCAATTCATAAAATGATTAGCAGCTTCCCCGTCTGTTACCGAACGTCCCCAAAAAAGCATGATTACTTATGACCTCCGAGGGCCTTCCGCAGCGTTGCGAGCTGTTTACGTAACGCCGTGATAAATTATTGATCTCCAAACCGATAAGCAAACCCACATATTCTGAGCACGATTTCGGGAAAGACGCTTCCTTAGATGTTTTAAAAATCAAATAAAAAAATCTTTATTGTTGAAGAACTATTTAGTAGCTAATCATGAGGACGGTCGTTCTATTCATAAAAATATGAGATGTTCTTTGTTGTCTCAAAGCAGAGCCAACAGTTTTCTTGGCGAGATTTAATAATGGAGGACACAAAAATGCCTGCATACAAATCATACACGAAAGTAAATTAAATTGCTAACAAAACTTTTAATAGAAAAATAAGTGAAATAAAAAGAAACCCGATAGAATCATGTTCAGTGTTAATATAACACTCACTATTATTCGACAAGGACCAATTGTTCACTGGGGTAGTGTTGAAAATTAACTCTCAAAGTGTTGATTTAACATAATTTATTGTGTTAATTTAGCGCTTACAAAGTAAACTTAACTCTACCACGGTAAAATTTAGTCCTTACATTGAAACTAATTACACATAAAAAAACCTACATAAAAACAAAGGAAAAATAAAACTAAATGTAAAAAAGACGCTCATCACATTTATGAAAAACAAAAATGTGGAAAAAAATACAAAAAAAAATTAATAAATTACAATTAGATATCAATTTATAAAATTTAAAATGGAAAAAGCCAAAATATATACCAACAAATAAAATAAACCTAAATGAAATAACAATTAAAAAAAAGAATAAATGAAACTGACCTACTTTAAAAGTATTAAAAAAATAGTTCTACAATTTACTGAGTGCAGTTTTTACTTTTAATTTTTAGTAAATTCTCAAATTGAACTTGAACATTCTTGCCTGATTAAGTTCGGACTATATACCTTCAAACCTCATGTAAAATGGACACCCAAACTTTAAGTTGTTTTTAGGTTAAAAAAGAGCATTATACACAAATTAATATGGTAATAAATAGTGAATTATCTTAAAACAGGCATGTCAAATTCTCTTGCCAGATGCCATTGAATGATATAAGCCGGCCAGCCATAATTTTTTCTATCAACTTTTTGAATAAATACAAGAAAAATGTTCTCTCCGGCCCCTAGAGGGCAGTGTTAAGTTTGTATAGCCCGGTGAGTTGGTTCAGGTGTAAAACTGCATTTGCTTAACTGTTAAAATAAACCAGTGAACACATTCATTGCAAACCATTGTTTGTGAATTAAAGTGTTGGGTTAAGAGAAGATTCTTCGTCATCCGTGATAATAATATGAAGGGTAGATTCATAATGTAAGGGGACTAAAAAGACAAAAGCTAAACATTTGAAGTTAACATTCTTTTACTGATCAAGCCCGTCAAAGAACAGTAAGTCTGGATCCGGAGCCAAACTGAGTTCTACAACCCTGTCCTAGAAGGCTTCAATTCTGTTTAACATAGGTAAATCTCTTCTTCTGTCTTTAGGCACTGATCTGAGTCAACATCAACATGATTGGCAGGTATAAACCTCTTTCCCCCGGTCTAGGATTTCATACCTGGTCCATCTGAGAGACCACCTCAGACAGGAGGGAGTGCAGGGTGGAGAGCTCCCGGCCCAGATCAATGTAACCCTCGAAGCCGGCCGTGTTGGAGATGGTCTCCGGGTTGGAGATCTCCAGCAGGAAGCGTTGCATGTTGGTCCACTCGTGCTCCAGGAACTGGTTCATAAAGGACATGTACTCCTCCTTGTTACCGAATCTGAGGGACATGACAGCAAGAAATTACATCCCTCATTAATATTTAGATTAAAGCAGGGGCGATTTTAGGTTCGGAGATTTGGGGGTGCTGGGCATCCAGTATCTGGCTGGTTAAAAAGCATGTTTTTCCATTAACTTAAATTTATAACCTGTTCAAAATGTTATACCTATTTTTATTCAAAATGCAAGTTATACACAAATAAACACAGTTATTTTATCAAATAAAGACATAGAGAAAGCATTAGACACATAAAAGTATTGGAGCCAATTTTGCCCAAATAGCTGCAATTACCGTACGTATTGTAACCAAAAAGGGGAGACAAAATTTGGGGGTGGTTAAACACAAGGTTTTAAGGTAGTAGTATATAACCGAATTTTTGCAATGATTAGTCAACAAAAATTGCCGACCATATTTGGGACATATTTTAATGCAACGGGATTGAAACTCTGATCGCAGCGATGAAAGTGCTGATTCTTAACCAATGGATCACTGATTATAGATGACATAGGAAAAGGCTTTAGGTGGGGCTAAACTATGAACATGATACCAAAATACTATTTACAACCTACTTATTTAAGGGTGGGGTGCCTAGTTTGAGGTGGCCTTGAAAAGGTTTATAGAGTTTTTTAAAAACCATTTAAGTTAGTGTTATCAATGCCCAACTGAGTTCGAAGAGCCTTTATATATTTTTTTCCACCACACCTATCTGCTTTAACACATTTACCCTCAGTGTTCTGCCTACGTTGGAGGAAAGGTGGTGGGGGGTGGAGATGGATTGCAGGTTCTGGCTTGGGGATGTTTGGGAGTAAAGGGATTTCACACACGCGCTTGCAGTTTTTCTTTATTCGAGGATGAAAATGGTGCGGGTACGTAAAGGACTGTTTCAAATAAAGTCCAACCCAATGATTTCGATCATAAATGGCGATCGCCAACGTGCACGAAACGTCATCCCTCTCTGCACCAACGATGAAGAAGGGACTTTGTCATTTTATTGGAAATAATAAACAGGAGCTCCGAGCTCCATGCACCACCATATCAGTTTCTTGTTTTGACTGTGAGTGGATAACTGGATGCTCCAAACAATTTTGTTTTTCTTTGACAATTACAATACATTTTCTGAACTTAACTGAAAAAAAAACTGAGGCCTAACTGTCTGTATTGATATCTTCGCTTTTCTCACAACACTGCGCTTCCTCGCCATGTGGGCGCCTACACACTGTCATACCGTGTCATACATCGGATACAGGACGTAAAACTAGGCAGTAGGTGTGTTGACAAAGATCTGATCAAAGCCACTTCTTCCATCTAATCGAGGTTTTTCATGCTGAACTCATTCCCACAGGCTTGGTACTTACTGATTAGGAACACATAGGCCTTTATAATAGTTTATTTTGAATACAACAGCAAAAACAACCTACTCTCTTGTGTGTTATACACGAATAAATAATTGACATCAACTTTCGAGTCTCCTAGTCTTACTTGGCGAAATTGGCGAGGTTCTGCGTGACTTTAGCGATGAGGGTGAGGGTGCGTGCCGTGCGATCGTCGGGGTATTCCTGCATCAAGTTGAAAAGCGAGGGCGACATGATGGCCGGACAGAGGAAGCGAAGGAAGAGCGAGGCGCTGATCAAACGCTCGCTGATGTCCGGACGGCCGCGGTTGCTGCACTCCTGCCGCCAGGACGCGAAAACTTCTTTCAGTTCCCGCGGGAAAACGCTAGGAAAACAAACCCAAAAAAACAAAGTTTAATGTACGGTCATTTCCTGGGATGTTTTTGCAGCCTACACTGCTGCTCACCAATAAGAGTTGATGATCTTGCAGAAGGCCAGCTCGCAGCACATTTTCAGGTTGCTCTGGTGCTCCGGCAGGTCCCCCGAGGAGCACTTAGACGGGTCCACTTCGCAGTTTTCGTCGGACTCGTACAAAGCCTTTATGAACTCGCCTTGACAACAACAAGTGAAGTTGTGCTTGTGAATTACTTGCTGTGGAAACACTTTATAATAATAATAATAATAATAATAATTTCCTTGTATTGTCATTCTGTGTAACAATGTACACAGAACGAAATGTCGATTGCACCTGACCCGTTGTAGCGAGCCGATGCAGCCGCAGCCAACAGAGGGCGCCGCCGACCACTTTTTAAGTCTTAGGAATGACTCGGCCGGGGCGCGAACCACCGACCTCCCAGTCTCAAAGCGGGCGCCTTACTGGCTACTGAGCTGGTATATCCCAGGGGTGTCAAACTTATTTTAGCCCGAAGGCCAGAAGGTAGAAAACACCTCACCGGGGCCACACTAGTAAATCAAATGCAAAAAAGTGGGGTGTTGGATTCTTTTTGGAGGCTCACAATTAAATCACGATTCAGGGATGTAAATTTCATTACAAAAGAATAATTATGGGTTTTAATTCTTCTATGTTTATTGTAGTGGTTATCAACCGTGCATTTGTTTAAGAAAAAAAAGCAAAACAACAATTCAATTCATTTTCACAACAGTTTATTTAACTCGGGGAACTTATGCAGACTGGAAAGGAACAAAATAGCATACAAACACTTGTTTGAATGATTGGTAAAATGATTCAAGTCTTTCTGCTATTTCTTAATGAAAATGTTTACCCAAATATGTAAGTAATACACTGGGGGAGTCAAGGGGGCGTCAGCCTGCAAAGTTTGGGAACCAGTGAATTAAAGCAATCCAATAAGACTGATAATTGTATTTTGTTCGGACACCTTTCCTTTTATTTTGATTGTCTATTAGAGTTTAAACTTATCAAGAAGTTGACCCAAAATCCAAAATATAATAAAGAAGCTAAACATGGAGCCAAACAATGCTGAAATGAGGCAATCATATTTTCCCACTAGGGACAAGTGAATCTATTTTCCTCCCTACTTTTGTTACCCCAGAATCTTGAGTTATCTGTAGATTTCAATAATTTTGCAGACGTCTAACAAACACCACATCCAGTGCAGCAATGCATAATTTACGAGTCTGCTCCAATATTCCCGGCCAATCATCCTCTGGAGCCGGGCCGATTTTAACAAACAACCCATGGATGTGAAATAACACTCCAAAGTAGTCGTAAACAAGCGTCGACTATTTGCAAAAATTCCAGGGAAATGTCTGCCGCTTACCAAGGGCGTCCTGTAGGTACTTCTGGCCCACCAGTTTGAGGTACTCCTCGATGGCTTTGGTCGCCAGCGTGTTCTCGCGGAAGATCAGGTGCTCGTTCTCCCCGCAGCGGTCAACTTCTGACATCATAAGGTCTGTCAGGAAGTCCTGGAGGACAAACAGGTGCAGGGTCAGACCACAAATAAGAATCAAAATTATTGTGCAACATTAAAGCTAGAGATTGTATACACCGTAAATTCCGGACTACAGAGTGCACCTGATTATAAGCCACACCCACCACATTTTAAGAGGAAAAACGATTTTGTACACACACACAAGTCGCACCTGTATATAAGCCGCATGCGCCCACATTTAAACATGTAACACAAACACAAAATTAACCCAAACCCGACTTCAAGTCCCGCGATTGAAACTAAATGTCCTTCATTAAAGTCCAGTCTAAAAATCACAGCCGGCAAAATGAACGGAAAATGATATCGGTACTTAAAGTTTGATGCAGACCTGCAGAGTCTGGGTCCCGTTGACAGTAATCCAAGGAAAAAAGTATATTTCCAAAGGTAAGGGTGGGAAAAATATATCAGATGAACACATTTACTCACGCAACTCCTTTTTCTTTAACCAACTTTTTACCCCCTCTTCTTTCCTTGTCTGTCCTTCACCTTTAGCGGTCCCCACTTAAACTCGGCACCCCGCGTTTGTTCCGCCCCTCATTTTTCGTTCACCCGTATCATAATAAGTGTCTAAAATAAATACAAATACAAACATTACAAAAATATACAGTTGCAAATACATATTATACATGGGTTACACATATTTACAAAGAAAGACGGTACACCGAGAGAGTTTTCAAAGCTTTAAAAATAATAATAATATAACTTTGACAGGGCAGTTAATGGTAGCAACACTCGAGCGCCGCTAGCGGCGTTAGAAAAATGACATAAATTGGCCACATCACTGAATAAGCCGCAGGGTTGAAAGTTAGGAAAAAAAGTAGCGGCTTATAGTCCAGAATTTACGGTATATATATATATATATATATATATATATATATATATATATATATATATATATATATACACAAACACGCTTTGCTCGTGGGTGATGATCTGCTGCCATTATCACAGGGTATTCTCTTTTTTTTTTACCGATTAGCATAAATAAATTACCAGTTCAACGTGCATTCCTAAAATGACTGCTAATCACATACCTGTAAACCTCCGCCAATTGATCCCTTTGTTAATGATTGCAGTTCCCCTTATTAAGCGACAATTAACCATACAACGTGGCGCCTATTTACTCACAACAAGACCGACTATGTAGAACACCAAGACAATATTAGCAATCAACAATTACTTTGTTGGCTGCAACTAGTGACTGATACGATGTGGATGAGAGCCAAAATGGGTAAGACTAGATCAGTCTGACAAAACAAATATATATATCCTTTTCCCATACAAAAATTGTTACATGGCATACACAATTTTATTAGTGTAGCATGAAAATGGTAAATTTAAGTAAAGGCCTGTTTCAAGTACATCACAGGTGAGCCATTTTTAGAACCAGTACAGGCTACTCAGGTTCCTACAGACACCACACTACAGACCTCTGCTGGAGCATGTTTGGACTCTTTCTAAAGCTAGCCATCATTTCTTTCTCGTGTTAAATATTGTAAACGATTGTATTGTAATTCTTCCCAGTTTGTATTTTTACTCTCAGCATTGGTTTATTCCTGCCAACGTTGATTTTGTTCAGGTTTTCTAACGGCCTAAGCCTTGACACTGGACCGTCTAAACCCCTCAGAATCGGAGGTTCCTAGCAGCTTCAGTAAGACATGAATTTTTTTCATTTTCAAAATGTTTGAGTCGGCAGAAACTGTTGTTTCTGGAGAGTCTTGTTCAGATCTTATTCCCGAGACTGTATCTCACAGGAAACACATTCCATGTTGGATACTCTTATGTTGCATAGTTTCAAGTCTTTAGGGGACCTTACAGAAGTTTGCTACATTTCAAAGACAATCTCCTTCCGGAATGAAGATAGATTTTAGAGGGCTGAGAGAACAAACCGAGTAGCCTTGGTAGAGTTTTGCGATTGTTCTTTGGCTTTGCTTTTCCGAGAGGAGCGGCCCGTCTTTTTCGTTTGCTTGAAAGGAAAGGGACGCATCCGCCTTTCTCTTTTGTGCTCCAGCCATGCATTCGTCCATCTACTCGCTTCAGCACTAATAAACAGAAGTGGAACGCGCTTTGTATCGCTGCCACATCTCATTAAGCATCAAGCTTGTCTCGAAAAGATAAAAAAAGAAAAAGAAAAAGGAGGCTGGGATGAAGACACGGTTGATGGCATCTAATGAAAGGAGTCAAGAGAAGCTTTCTGTGGATAGCTAACTAAAAACTTTAGTGACATGATGATGAATGCTTTGAATGTTTTCTTAGAATCTGCTGGTGTCAGTGTGCGTCTCTATATCACAGTAGTTCAACGCCGAATCGCAGTTTACTTTTCATGTTTTCGATACTTTGCAGATTTTTAGCATACATTGTGTTCTGCAGCATACAACACATAGCAAATGCTATCACCGTGGCAGGATGTGGAGGGCTTTGTGGGAGTGTGTAGGGTGGGTGTGACTATGTAGGTGCTCTGAATTTATCTGGTCTGGGATGAGACTGAGGCGGTGTCTGTAGAGACACCAATAACTGGGTTGCAGGTCCGGCTATGTAACATCTTTCACAAGCCACCAATTCCAAACCAGATCCATTACCCATAAAACAGATGACCTACAACTGATAAACGAATTGATAGAATAGAATAGAATATACCTTTATTGTCATTGTTACAAAATGGGTTAACATAATGTGACAACGAAATTGGGCATGACACTCCAGTTCACACATTCACAGTGAGGTAAAAAACCCAAGAAGATAAAGGAACAGAGAAGATAAGGTTATAAAACAAGGAGGATAAGGTTATAGTTATAATTTACACAAAATTTACCCAAGAAATGTCGGCATATAGGATGTTACATATCCTGGGAAAACGCTACATTTGTAACTCTTAAATTTTAATAATCACTGAGACCTGGCACAATTCGAGGATACCCAAAGCTAGCAGGACACTCTCCACATTGCTTTTTTACACTGTATACATGTTAAGTTTCAGAAATGGGAAATCGGGAGATTTTTTTTCCGACGCGATTATTATTATTATTTGAAAAGACAACAATAAAATTTGTTTTTCAATCTACTATATTGTTTTTCTATGTTGATGTGTTGATGTTTTATGTGATTATTACAATGTTTAATGATTTCAAATTTTCTGGTGTTCTTTAACATAGTCATATGTAGCACTCTTGTTCGTCTGCTGCTCTCGAAGGAATGAGATCACGTGGAGTTCCAGATTATGATTGCCGAGTCTCGAGCAAAGCTTTTTCCGGTGTAGAACGGCGAAAAAGACGATGACTACGGATAATACGGCTACATTTTAATCGGCAAAACTTTGTTCACATCGAAATTTTGGCGACAAAAAATAATAATAAATACATTTTTAGAAATCGGTAGGCGGGAAAATCATAGCCAAAGCGGTAGTCTCCCGACCAAATCGGGAGACTTAACAAGTGTGCACTGAAAAGAGAAACCCTCCAATTTTGTTGTAGTGTATAATGACAATAACTACCATCTATTCATTTAACTGCAAATCTGGTTCTGTGTTTTGATTTGAAGCTCTATGTGTTGTTACATATATATATATATATGATATGATAGCTCATATCATGGGACGTTTTGGGAACACAACCCACATGAAAAACAAGGGATTACTGTACTTGGAAAAAGCGAGCAAAAATAACCCAACACAGATTTAAAAACAGATGAGGTGGAGCAAAGGATTTGAATTAAAGTTCTCTATATTTAGATTTCCCTGGACAACATGAGGACACAAAGGAAAACAAGCAAGACCAAAACAATCACACGTTAACATCAGTGTAGCTCTAATGGCGTGCCACAATCTCTGCCTGTTTCAATGTCAAATTAACACGATAAGCAACCTCCAAATGCCCCTGACGTGCAATGGAATTCCAAATGTTCTGCACGGAAAGAAATGAATACAGAGTATTTAAGAACGTGAACGTCTCTCGGGGAGGTGGTGCTGAGCAGACTTCTCCCTCATCAATCAACAGGAGATAGACGCGACTTCTTAAGGTCTAATAATTCACTGCGCCGACGGACCAGGATCGAGCAAGAGAAGGATTTCAAAAAGCTCTTCTCAGGTATCAAGAGATGGCGACTGATGAAGCAGCAAAAAAAGACAATGATGACAAGCGACTAAAAGTCAGAGTTATTTTGGTCCCAGACAATGGAACTGCTTCACTTCCTGTTCTTATTTTTAGAATGTTGCATATATTCAGAGGTTAGGATGTAAAAAGATTGTGTCTGATGAGCAATACGTTCGTACTGTCATGATTACTGATGCGGGGCACCTGAGTCTGCTCCGTTGGCCCCAACAGCCGCGGACGCTGATTGGCTGCTTCCTCTTTTTTAAACCCCTGCTTTTCTGTCAACATTTGTCGGATTGTCTGTGAACCTACACTACACGCTAGGCAAACTTTTGTGACTCCTGACTCTCCTGTCCTGTTTTCCGTCTGATTCCCGTTGCCGGCCTTTTTCTGGACCCGTTTATGTTTTTGCTCCTCCGCCCCGGCCATCGACCTGTTTATTTCTCTCTGTCAACAACTACCGTTGCTCGACACGTAAGTGCCACTTCTGCGTTCCAACACACGTTCCATCTGCTACCCCTGACCGACGATCATGGGATCGCGCATGCAAGTCCTATTCTCCTTCTAAATAAAACTGACTAAAACAAACGCAATTGGGTCCCATCTCCGTTCCTGGTCTGTGATAGTACACCCTTTTCATGACCAATTTCAAGCACTTTTCAACCACATTCAAAGCCAATTTTCCAAATTCTCCAGTACCCCTAAAAGAAATTTAATGTGAATCATTCCATAGCCTTGCTGATTGAGGTCAATCACTGCTGCATGCAAGAAAAAGAAACAGAATTGTATACAGGGGGTCCCTATTCCTTGTCCTCACTGCTGGGCCAGCATTCCACCTTAGCCAGCACAGGTAGGGAGAATCACAATCAAACCCTTGCTCCTAGAACTCCCTCCTTGCTGAAGACTAGTATCTCCAGCCCCACACTTGCCTTCCATCGGACTTTGGTTTCCCCATCCACGCTTAGACTCTATCATTATTTCAATAAGTCCTGTCCTGTGACATGCTGGTCTGAATGTTTCCCGAGTGCCTGACACGCTTGGCTGATTGTACTATTTGAATCACAACAATACATTTGTATAAATCCCATGCCAAACATTAAACCAGCAACTATAAATTCACTGATTGCGTCATAGAAAAGGAAACAGAGTTTCTGTGCCCCAAGTCATTACTGTTAGCTGCAGTCTGTTTGGTCTATGTTGTATCAAATTTTCATGTTCCTTTTCATACTGACAGCGCTCGATAACGTCAAACTGTAGAAAAAGAAAAGTATATTCTTCGAAGGTTTAACTCATGAGTGAACTAAAGCCTGTTGGCCTCATTTTTAAGCATACCAGTTTTATTTTCTTGGTTATGGTCTATCGAGGCGACTGCACAGAATCGTAGCATTTACAAGCACTTCACATGAAATTAAAACACTTTTTAAACCTTGAAAACACAAATTCAAATTTAAGCATTTTCAAGGGTTTCAACTTGGCACCGGCACAAACCCAGGAGTTGCACGATTTTTTTTTTTTTATGTGACCAGACCATGATACTAAAGGGCCAAATCTTGGGAGCATGACATTAATGCTCTAATTTTGGGCAATGATTTCATTGTTATGGCCTCTGTAATGCTTTTTCAGTCTTACTACGTTTGTGTACTTGGACAGCTGAAGTTGCTGAGGACCTGTTCTGAAAATATCTCACCAAAGTCATCGCAATTTTATTGTATAGTGATTTGTGGGGGTTTCATGGGTGACTGGGTCTATTTAACCCTACTTCCAATAATTAACCTGGTCATAACATAGTAACAACAAAGTAAACATGATAGAAATCCATATCAAACAGAGTGCTCTTTGTACTAGTTAGAAGTGAAAGACAATTCTCGGCAAGAAAAAGATTGGAGATCCCTAATCTACAACTACGAGCAAAAACTAGTTTAGAAAACATGTTGAAAACACCGGAGTATAATAGTAAACGAAGTACCAGTACTACTAATAATAAAACGATTACATAAATTATAAAGAAATACATTATATATAAATTATTATAAATTATATATAAATTATAAATACATTTTATATAAATTATTATAAATTATATATAAATTATATATAAATATAATTGGGTGCCAACTTCTTCCCCATTATCCCTTTGAGTGTCTACTACAAAAATGACTACAGAACTACTACAAAAATACTACATAATACAAAACTAAATATGAAATATAGTGCCTGAAAACAATGACCTTTACATTCTGAAAAAAAAAAAAATACTGAAATACAAAATAACTACTACAGAAATACTACAAAGGTACTACTACATAAATAAAACCAAAAAACTATATATATCTATATCTACAGTAATACTGCCAAAATACTTAAAATAATAATACAAATGCCCTTCTTAAATAAATTCTTCAGAAATACAACTACAGAATACTACAAAACTATATTTTAACTTTAGTGCTTAAAACAGAGACCTATTATATTATTTTGCTTTAATTGTGAAAATTCCAAAACAAATTTGATGAGACTAATTTCAAAGAACAAATATAAAGAGGGAAATAACGTGTAGATGTCTGCATATAAAGTTATTAATAAACAAGAAAAATCGTACACTGGTAAGTCTCTAGAACTAAACCAATGCAGCCTGCCAATCCAAAGTTTTGCCCACACCTGCTCTATATACCTGTAAGTCTTTGTTTGGTTGAAAAGTTAAAATTGTAAAAAAGCTGTTCAAAAAACATCTCAAAATCTCGTTCTGATTTAATTTGGGCCTTTTTGGACAAGGTAAACACAATGACTCTTATTGGAACGAGTTTGGACCCAATTAAAAGGGCTCAACAAAACCCCAATTTCAAACATTTTTATTTTTGGACTAAACCAAGTCTAATAGGGACCAGACCAGATTTTGCCGTAAAAGCAATGTCTAAAAAAAAGTCGTGTGCAACTACCCCTAAAAAGCTAAATACGGATTAGAATATCAGGCTACGACTTCAGAGCTTAATGTTCAGAGGTGTAACTTCCAAATATTTTCATGATCCAAGACCTTTCTTTGTCATAATCCTACTTTCAGGTTTGGTTATCCCTCCATTTCTCTATCTCTCCCTCGTGCTTGCCATTGCCTTATTTAGTCACTCACTTCCTGGCTCTAATCAACACACACACACACACTTGGTGTCACTTGTCCCGATTACCCTCCAATCACACCTCTCCCTCTTCACTATTTTAACAGTCAGTTTTCTTGGCTCGGTGCTAGTTAGTTTCCTTTTTTGCCAAGTGCCAAGCTATTTTGTCAAATACTTCTTCTATACAGTATATCAATCACTAGCCTTTGATAAAACAAGTACTGCATGCTGAATTCTTGAATTGCCACCTTTCCTGCCTGACCCATCGCCCGCCTCTCGGACCATGATTGCCGCCTCTGGTTTCCAAGATACTCTTCCCTCGATACCCGACTGCACGTGTGTCGAACTCTGAAATAAAAACGAAGGTACTATTTTGTGCTTCCACACCACCCTGACATTCTTTGGGTCTTGGCAGGCCTAATTCCGAAAAATGAATTCTACCAAGCGCTCCAATTAAATTCCTTGTGGCAATAATTCCAATTCCTCAAACCCTGGGTAGACTTGTGGATTCGTGTAAGCATGGCATCCTATTCTGCACTCCTACACATTCCAAATGTAATGACTAACACCTAATTGTGATATGTATGGAGAGAGTATTTTTTAGGGATGCTTCTTTAGTACATCTTGTGGAGCTGACTCAATTGTGTCTTGCTCTGCAATGTAACAAATTAGGGCAGGAAATCCACATATGTGCTAAAATGTAATTAAGGCTGTTGCATGCTAGAGGAAATAATTTTCCTCTTTGTCCGGTCTCTCGTCTGCAGTATTAGAGTAGCTAGGTGAAAAGTTCACAGCTAGGGCAACGGCCCTTGTGAGAATATTTAGCCTTTATATGTAATAACAGTTCTCTCATCATACCCTGATAAAACACAAAGCTTGGGTATTCTGCTTAGTTCAACAATAACTGTGGAGGGTACATGTGCAGCGTGGGATATAATGCAAAATCATCAAGGGGAGTCCTATTCTTTGGTGAATTGAGAAGTATTTGGTAAGTAATTGTTAAGTATTGGACATTACAGATTTTTGCACTAGAAATGTATGAGTACAATTAAGAGGGTGTGACCCAGTCAATGGTTTTAGAGCCATACGTCGTCTTAAAGCCAACGTTCAAATGGCCCCCCAGCTCGCGATCTTCATTGCAATCCATCTATTTGGCTCCATTACTCCCCTTTAAAAATGAACAGACTCATCAGAAAATTTTCGATACTTTCGTTAGCCTTTGACCTTTTGATTGACACCACTCTTGACCTAGTCCTTAGCCTGTGACAGCCTATGAAGTCCAGTATTGAAAAAAAACAAACGAGCCGATAATGACTGATTCAATGGTGGATTGACACATTGGTACACCAATGAGATTACTAATGTAAATATTTACACATTTACAGTGTGTATTCAAAACAGAGCTGAAAGTAAACATGCGCAAAGCCAATCGTGATTCATTATTGTGTGCACACTCATTCATTGAGTTCTGGTAAGAGAAGCAAAACATTTACAACTCTTTTGCAATGTCTAAAAATTGGCCAAAGTAAAATACACAATTGCAAAGTATTTAGGGACGTGAACTGGTGGTTTCCAAATGGCCACTTTTGGAAAATTTAAGACCCACCATTAGAAAAAAATGGTTGAAGTACAATGTTTAGTTTTTCGGATTGTGATCAAATTTGACAGGGTACTAGGTAAGGCTTCACGCTACTGTCTAACGTATTTTCCAGCTACACCTCTTTTAGAGGCATTTGATTGCAAAAAAAAAAATCCAGGTGAAAATGAAAACCTATTTATGTGTCTTCGAACTCAGATTAACCTATGCTAGTAGTACTTGGAGTGATTATTTTAGTTTGGGACAAAGCTTCAGAGTCTCTTCTTTTAAAAGAAAGGAAAACATCCATATTCCCCCAAACAGTTCAAGAACAAGATTCAATTAATTTAGGTAGATTGGGTTTTTAGGCAGATTTTACAGGAACAGTAAGAGGTTAGGCTATTTTACTAGCTTTTTTTAATGGTTTTACTTGCACCAAAAGAGGAAGCCCTCCAATTTTGTTATACTGTTGTAAAATGACAATAAAGGCCATTTATTCATTCACTGCGATTTAAGGAGTGAGACCCCTGAGCTGAGCAAATGGGACTACAACATGTGTGAGTCGTCTTTGCCTGGTATGTTTTTAAATGGTACAATTTTAAGAACTACAGTGGAGAAATATTGATTTTAAAATTAGTAGAAAAAAAACGTTACATAAGAAAGTAATTTTGCTCGAATTTAGGAACATTTAGCCAAATAATAAATTAAAGCTTGAAAGTTCAAAATAGTGCTTTTAGCGCAAAAGTTGTAAACTTTTAATTGCTGTAATAATAATAACAAAAATATCTCTGCTTTATTTTTTTTCTGGGTTCTTTTTTATTTTTACTGAAGATGAGCATAGTATTACAGGAAATAATTCCATGCCACCACTTCAAGGCTATGGAAAGCAGCCACAACTTTCATGGTGCGTCGGCGCTAAACGATTTCTGATCGCCAGGTGTAGAAACATTTTTAACTTGGAGAAAACATGACACTCGTCAATGTCACATTTAAACAAGCTGACTAATCATAGTGTACGCGGGGCAGGACAACCACTGAACAGGGGGGAGGTTCTGACGGACAAATACGTAGCACAAACACACACCAAAGCATTTGCAATCGTTTATATAAAATTGAAATGTAAAAGGTTTTTTGATTAACTTTGCATTTATATATATTATTAAATAATACACATTTTGAGACTCTGGTGCGACCAATTAAACCAGAATCTTCTTATGTATGGGAAACACTGATTAGCCACTCCTTTGTTCTCCTCTGCTTTACCGTACTCCATTGCTATTGTTATTGTATAGCGACTTGTTTACCTGACTGCCCATTTTGCACATTTGTTTAGCTGCTCCTCTTGCACTCTTGCACTACTGTATAGTACTCAAAGCTATAATTATTTAGTATATCATTAGTATTTCAATACTCCAACTCAATACAACATTTTCTCTATATCCGTACATTCAAGTAAACTGTGCGGGTCAGATGTATCGACATTTCGTTCTGTATAATTGTGTACAAGAATGAGAATTAAGTATATCTGAATCTGAATCCTCCCAATAAATCTCCACTTACTTTAGCTTTGCCGGTGCTCTGCAGGATATGAACCAACGCACACGCCATCTCCTCCTTGTTCTTGACGCTGATGCTGGGCTCAAGCACCGAGCAAAGCAGCATGTAGTTGTTGGTGGTGTACTCGGCAAACTCCTTGTACAGCTCCATGGGGAGGATGTTCATGCTCTGGTAGCGCGCCTTTAAGCGGATCATGGGTCCGGACGTCTTCCCCTTAGTGGGGTTGGGTGTGCTCACCGGGTACCACTTCTCCACAAACTGCCGTCCAGTCACTGTCACCACGGGGATGCTGACCAATCCCACGTAGTTGTTCTTGTCCTTCTTCTTCTTCTTGTCTGTGTCCTTGTAAAGGTGCGCCGTGATGGAGTGCACCGCCGGGAGGTTGTTGAACTCAAAGTGTTCGCCCCAGAAGACGTTGTCCGTTTTGAGTTTGCTGGTGGTGCGGGCATAGAGCGCGTCGTCCAGGCAGAGCTCGCAGAAGTACTTCTTTTTGGCAGGGAGGTCTTTGGCTTCGATGAGCCACAGCCGCAGCATGTTCTCCACCCGCCGGCTGTTGTCCTGCAAGTGAGATGGTGACAGAAAACATGATCATGAAAAGATGTTCAATTGGGATCTGGAATAAAGTTCCGACAATTGCCGTTATTTCTACACACTATAAGGCGCACCAAGTTATAAGGCGCACCCCCATTTTTCACATATTTTTCATACAAGAAGGCGCACCAGGGCAGCACAGTGGTTGGCATGTATGCAGCACAGTTCTAAGGTCATAAGAGCGAACCTTCTTGTGTGGAGTTTGCATGTTCTCCCTGTGCTTAGGTGGGATTCCTCCGGGCACTCAGTTTTCCTCCCACATTCCAAAAACATGCATGTCAGGTTAATTGGCCGGTCCAAATTGTCCCTAGGTATGAATGTGTGTTGTATGTCTCTGTGTGCCCTGGGACTGGCTGAACACCATTTCAGGGGTTCCCCTGCCCACTGCCTGAAGATAGCTGGGATGGTTCCAGCACCCCCGCGACCCTACTGAGGATAAGCGGTGCAGATAATGGATGGATGAAGGTGCACCAATTTACAAATCTCATCCGCCATATTCTGCGGTATACAGGGCGCATCTGGTTATAAGGTGTGGTCAATTGGGGTTTTTAGGTGAGCCTTATAGTCCAGTAAATATGATACTTCTCATCTGCACTCTGTTGGCTGCACTTAAAACCTCCTCACCTTGTTCGGCTGGACGGCCCTCCGTAGGTTCTCCATCCATTTGTCTCTCTCGGCTGAGGAACGACAGGAAAAACATTTGCTCCCTGAAGATGTCGTCACCTGCGGAGTCAAATATCAGCGAGTGAACAGCAATTACAGGTAGTCCTCTAGTTACACTTTCCATTTGCAGATGTGAACAAATATCGTAAAATGCTATTTAGCGATCGCAAGTTTTAGGTGCATTAAAATACTCTACAGCAGACTTTTTACTGGGAGGGACATATTTTCCCTTCTCTGATGAGGAGCTGGGTTCAGTTTGTAGCAGAAAAAGTGACAATTGCAGAAGTGCCTAAATGTAAAAATGTATTGTTTCTCAGAAAGATACAATCAAATAACCCTTTTCTGGATTCATAACAGAACAAAAGTCAGAAATAAAATAATAACACTATTCATGAAATAATAACAAGATTACACTCTGTGGGTTCATGAAACTGTCGCGCCGTCTTAACAGGTCCAAGAGCAACTTAGTTGACAGAGCACTAGAACACTACTGGTTTACAGTGAAGAAAATATGTATTTTAACACCCTGCTATTTTGCTATTTCCCCCCTAAGAAATCAAGGAAGGGTCTGAAATTTCAGGGTCAGAATTCGAGATGATACACAGGTGTTCAAATACTTATTTGAAGCTTTATCACACAAATAAATCGTTAAAAAATCATGCAATGTAATTTCTGGATATTTCTTTTTAGTTCATCTCTCACAGTGGACATGCACCTACGATAGAAATTAAAGACCCCTCCATGATTTCTAAGAGGGAGAAATATTAAAATAGCAGGGTGTTCAAATACTTATTTTCTTCCCTGTATATGACTTGCGAGTTTGGAAGAGTTTGCTGCTTGCCGACTCGGGTTCAAATCCCGTTACAATGAAAAGCGTGCACACCCCTGGTCTAAAACCTAGTGTTATTAAGCTAAACAGCTCATTTTTTCCACATGTATCATTTTTTTTCTCGCCACCTGCCTTGCACCCCCTTCGCACACGCGAACCTCTAGGGTGGTAACTTGTGAGGAGCATGTGGCTAACGGTGCTAATCTCAGGCAGCATCATTCACAGCGCGTTGCAAATGACTGGGTTATCAAGAGGTTAAATCCCACCGCTGGCGACGCAACAGATTACACCCTCTGCAGAACTCGCATTTGTTTTGAACCCTCCCGTAAAAAAAAAATAAAAAAGCACAATCATCTCCAAAGGCGTTCTCACTGAGAGCATGTTACGTCACTGCCGTTTCAATCTGAAATCCTCCCCCAAAAAGCGATATAAGGTGCTTAATGGGTTCTCAGCGTTATAATCTTTATGTAATCTTTAAAAAGCCTCAGTCGGCCGCAGTGCACTCACCCTAGCTTAAGAAAAGCGGGATATTCCTCCTTTAAAAAAAAAAAAAAAAAAAAAACCGGCACTTTCAAAAAATAACCGGTAGAGAGGCCCAATTGAGAAGTATAAAAAATTAGCCAAGGTGTGTTTGTATCCAAACATATATTGTGAGCTTTGCTGTTGCAAATTTCTAAAGTATCAATTTTGTGTGAGAAATACTACATATTTACAGGGTTCGTAACCCTTTTTCATGACCACATTTAAGCACTTTTTAAGGACTTTTAAAGCCATTTCTCCAGTACCATTAATCGAAAATATCCGGTAAGAATCTGGCACTATGGAGCCATTAATATATCTATAGAGTTTAAATTGGCATCATTTTCCAATTCTACCCTCTGCACCAGCGCACAAATTCGTGATGCTAAAGAGATGACACCACACATATTAACCAATCAACCAATTAAGCAAAAGTGAATGAAAGGACAAAAAAAAGCGTGCAAGAGAGCACACCATGGCGTTTGAAATCTTATGTGTAATGACATATCTCACAAGTTATTTTGATCAACTTCGCATTGATAT
Organism: Urocampus carinirostris; assembly: GCF_059441175.1. NCBI lineage: Eukaryota > Metazoa > Chordata > Actinopteri > Syngnathiformes > Syngnathidae > Urocampus > Urocampus carinirostris. Next base: position 13,649,332 of record NC_142364.1, read on the forward strand.
ACAGTGGAACCTCGGTTTTCGAACGCCTCTAAGTTCGAACAAATCGGAGTCCGACCAAAAATTTCGAGAAATTCTTGCTTCGCTGTTTGGTCAAAAAATCGGAGTGCGAACGCCGGTAATGCGTGAGTGGGTACGCTAGGGTGCGATGCTGAGCGGCGTACGGGTGTAGATCGCTCTTTTCTTGACCAACTGTTATCGCGTGCGGACATGCTTCGTTTTGTTTTTGCTTTTAATATAGGTGTGCGAAGTGTTTTAGCCCCTATTTATGCCTCCGAAGAAAGTCAGTGCAGGCAGCAAAGTTGCTACAGGTTAAAAAAAAAAAGTAGTGCGTACAACTATTGCATTTAAGAAAGAAATAATAGCAAAATATGAAGGGGTGCGAGTGTCTGATCCTCTCCCCACCGTCCACCTGCGCCTTCTGCTGACCACCACAAAGGTAAGAAATCCTATTCATAATTATTTTCTTTATCCTTTTGTTTATTTTTACACGTTCATGTTAGCGTAATACTTTCGTACGGAAGATTACGATAACGCAAACGTACGATTAGCCTGGGTTAGCATTATGTTTACGTTGAACATTCAGGTAAACATTCAGGGTGTTGGAACAGAGCCCAACATTGAGGGTGTTGGAACGGAGCTCCCTTTCCAATGAACCGCTCACCACTTGTTGTAGAGACCCGGGTGCTAAATGACTTGTAAATGACCTGATTTTTTTATTTTTACACGTTCATGTTGGCGTAATCTTTTGTACGGAAGATTACGATAACGCGGACGTACGATTAGCCTGGGCTAGCTTTATGTTTACGTTAAACATTCAAGGTAAACATTCAGGGTGTTGTAACGGATTAAAACAATTTACATTATTTTTAATGGGAAAAAATATTTCAGTGATCGAACAAATCGGTTTTCGAACAGGGTTCTGGAACGGATTATGGTCGAGAACTGAGGTTCCACTGTATATTAAAAATTATTATTTTTTTTACAAATAATAATATTTTGTAAGATTCTGCCGGGATCAATTCAATTCTGGTAGCCCGCCAAAAATGGTATGGGAAACACTGGAATCATTTTATCATAGTCACATTTATTCAACAACCTTTGTCACTTGCAATGCTTAGTTTCGGATGAGAAAAAGCAAAACGAAATGTTATATTTAATCAAAAATGAGGGGGCGCACATTGAGTCCGAGTCATATATGAATAAATACAATACATTTTGTAACTGATTTCATTGTCACTATCGCATGAGTTTCCTAGCTATATTTAATCATCATATCATTACTTTGACAATCACATTATTCATTTAGTTTCCATAAATACACATTATGCATATCAACATAATTGAATAAATTATTTACTTCCTGTTTTCACTTTATGTTTCATTGTATCCTTTCATATGCTACTTTACCAGCAATGGTCTTCTAATTTGTCTTCCCTTATTATACGACTTTCAAAATCCAGCTGGGTCCAGTTTTAACAAAATACTCTTGTAATGATGTGACTTTCTTATATTGCCTAGTTAAGTTTTATTTTCTATTTTATCAACTCCAAGCCCATTTTCTATAAGAAAGAGGCGAGACATTTTTCGATGCTTGTCTAAGTAATGACTTTATCTTGATAAACTCAGAGTATACAATGTTTATTTTGAAACTTTGTGATAAAAGTGCCCAAATTAACTGTTCTCTTTAGCACTTTTTTCTTCTTTCAAATACGAATCCCGGAAGTTGAACACACACGCCAACAAAATCCAGATGTGGTTTTTGTTATCTTGGCGCATCGCTAATTATTGATAAGCCTCACCTCAAAACAGTAGTCCTGGCCGAGGATGCTGCTGTGCACAGGCTTGATGATGACCTCGTCCTCCATGCTTAAGTCCAAAGCTTCCACAGCACTGCTGGGACTGAGCAGAGATTCATGGGAGCGCGACTCCTTCAGCCTTGGCATCAGATGAGATCTAAGAAGACGCAGATTAAGAAAGGGACTGAGTCAGAAGGAAATGGTACTGCAGTCGACAAGAGGGCTAGCATATGTGGCGCGCGCTAGTTAGCCGGCGCGTGGGCGGACAAGTGTGAGGACGCCTCGAAGGGAGTTTTTCCGCGCCATCATTTTATTCAACAACATCAACATTAACTAATGGATGCTTGCTGTATCACGGCCATCAAGAGTAAGAAGCCACATTGATTATCATTAATGCCAGATAAATGAGGACACTTTTGGGCAACATACACAAAATGGAGCACGCTTGATGTCTTATGAATCATTCACCCATTTGCAACCTAGAAGAAATTCCAGGGCAATGTGTCACAAGTGAGAACTATTTCCCAATAGTGAAAATCGACCAGTTAAATAGTAGTTGCTACCAATTAGTTAGCAAACATTAAATCCATGCTATTGCTTCAACATGAATCCACCCCAAAAAGTTGTATAAGGTACAGTTGCTAAAATACTAAAAATGTGGTTATTACCCCTATTTTCTGCACTCTAAGGCCCCCCCCTAAAAAGTATTTTATGGAACAGTACACTTTTTATTCAGTGAAGAATATACATATTTGCACACCCTGCTATTTTGCTATTTCCCCCACTTAGAAATCATGGAGGGGTCAGCAATTTTCATCGTAGGTGAATGTCCACTGTGAGATGGATAAACTAAAAAGAAAAATCCAGAAATCACAATGCATGATTTTTTTAACAATTTGTTTGTGTGATACAGCTGCAAATAATTATTTGAACACCTATGTATCATCTAGAATTCTGACCCTGAAAGACCAGTTAGTCCGCCCGTTAGAAGCCCACCTGCACTCCATGTATCATCCTGAATTAGATGCATTTGTTTAAGGTCAGCTGCATAAAGACACCTGTCCAGCCTATACAATCAGTAAGACTAACTTATAACATGGCAAAGACCAAAGAGCTGTCAAAAGACACCTGAGACAAAAATGCACACCTCCACGGGGCTAGAAAGGGCTACGGAGCAATTGCCAAGAAGCTCGGTTAAAAAAGGTCCACTGTTGGAGCAATCATTAGAAAATGTAAGAAGCTAACCATGACGGTCAATCTCAATAGGAGTGGAGCCCCATGCAAGATATCCCCTCGTGGGGTTTCAATGATTCTAGGAAAGGTGAGGAATCAGCCCGAAACTACATGACAGGAGTTGGTCAATGACCTAAAAAGAACCTTTCCAGGGTTACTATAGGTAAAATTTGAAATTATGCATGGCACGAAAGGTTCACCTGCTTAAGCACATGTCAAGGCCCGTCTTAAGTTTGCATATGACCATTTGGATGATATAGTGGAGTCATGGGAGAAAGTTCTGTGGTCAGATGAGACCAAAATAGAACTTTTTGGTCCACTAAGCGTGTTTGGAGGAAGAAAAAAAGAGTACAATTCGAAGAACACCAAACCTACTGTGAGGTATGGGGTGGAGCATCATGCTTTGGGGGTGTATTTCTGCACATGGGACAGAACGAGTGCACTGGGGAAATTTGGGGGAACAACCTCCCTCCCTCCCTCAGTCAGAGCATTGAAGATGGGCCTGCTAACACAACAACCTCCCAAAGCACACAGCCAGGAAAACCAAGGAGTGGCTCTGTAAGAAGCATATCAAGTTTCTCGCATGGCCCAGCCAGTCTCCAGACCTGAACCCAATCGAAAATCTTTGGAGGGAGCTCGAACTCTGTGTTTCTCAGCAACAGCCCAGAAACCTGACTGATCGAGAGAAGATCTATGTGGAGGAGTGGGCCAAGATCCCTGTGCAAACCTGGTTAAAGACGCCGTGTCCAGCGTTGGTAAAAGTAAGATAAAATCAGAAAGTCGCAGAGGAAAAATAATATAGAAAAGGCTCTTTGCACACATACTTAAGAAAATATTGTTTTTTCAACTTTGTAAGGAAACCTCAAAGGACACACCCACCTCTATGTCCGTGAAAATGGCTTTGTAATATCAAGGACAATCCAGATAATCCAACCATGTAAAATATTTACTCCAAAACACATAATAATGCCGACAGAAATAGAAATCAGCCTAAAAAATGTCTGCTTTGTCGAACAGACAGGTAAAATTATTCCCAATATGGTAGTTAGCCCTCCCCTTTCGATTGACACCTTTTCCATGAGGGTCTGTTCATGCTAGTTTTATTCATGCACAAAGCATACATTTTCATGAAACTTGCATCTTCCTTGACACATATTCCACGTCTCACTCCTACCTTTACTGCTTGGGCGCCCCTGATGGCCATTTGAAAAACAATGCATAAATTATCCGCATCATTTCATAAACTGCAGGATTGTAAGGTTTTATAGTCCGGAATTTACGGTACTGCACTACACATGATTATGTTGATTTTTTTTTTAATTGTTAAAGTGTTCATGATTATTTATCTTGGGTTAAGATGTGAATTATGTTTCATAAAATTCCTTGCTATCATATCATATTACATGACATATTTAACGTAAAAAGTGTTTTGATTGTCATGGGGACAGGATCAAGCTCCAGCTTTTTCCTGTTAGCCGTTTTTTTCCCTTCTGTTTCATCAATTGTTTATTAAAGCTTAAGGCATTAAAATCTTGTATATGGTGATCAGTGGGGAAAAAAAATAAAAATGGCAATCAATGTTTTTTTGAAAGAGTGACAATTCAGAAAACGACCTAAAGATTACCATACAACACAGGTGAGATACAGCTAAAAGAACCCAAGCTTATGTCAAGTCAATTGCTGTTTATTTGAATAGACCTTAATCACAAGGAGTCTCAAAGGGCTGCACAGACTATTGCAAGCTACAGACTATTATTACACCATCCTCTGATCTAAAACCTACATGAGGGCAAGGAAAAACTCAAAAACCACAACATGAAGAAAATGAAGAAACCTTGAGAAGGGACCGCACATGAGGTAATCCCCCTTCCAGGATAACCAGGCTGCAATGGATGTTGTAATAACAATTAATACACAGATATCATCAACAGGAAATATAGCTCATTCATAAGCTATATAATTAGAAGTGTGTTTTAAGCCTAGATGTCTTAACCACTTCCAAGAAAATTGTTGTTCTTATGAATAACAATTTTCCCATCCAGACTACAGAGTACATTTCGTCTCATTCTTCTCCCAGCGCTCGCTGCTCAATAGAAACTCACTTATGTGTAAGTCAAGCAGCATAATAGATCCTGAGTGTGTCTGGGCAGCAACCTGCACGCTTTACTTAAGCGTACCACTTGAAAATTATAAAAAAAGCCTTTAAGAAGAGCGTCGCGTGATTGTCAGGGCATCGGAGCACTCGGAAGCATGAGCAAAGAGCTTGACTAATGCAACGCACGAGGCAATAACGAAACTTTGGGAAAATGAGTGCATCTTGCGAAGCGCCGGCGGCATTGTCGGCACATTGGCGTCCGCGTGACGCTAATATTTGCTGTGATTTGTGTTGGTGCTAAAGAGCAACATTCGATAGTAATAGCTTGCCAACAATAAACGTTTCCCTGAGTGTGTTTCCAAGGTTCTTAAACAAAACTTTTTGCTTTTGTGCAAGCAATCCAGCTATGACTCTGAATCTGCGACAAAATGTTAACAGTTGAGGGGTTATTTTGGTCAAAAAACCAACTTTGGTACAATTCTCTAACTTAACTTTGCTAAATTGAGTTATTAAAATATATTGTTTTAGTCAGAAGTAAATGGAAGGAGACCAAGAGGAAGGCCACGGTTGACGTGGATGGATGGTGTTATGAGTGCACTGCAGGAAAGAGGTCTAAATATAGTGGAAGCTCGAGCTCTTGTTGGTGATAGGAATGAGTGGAGAGGTGTTGTAAAAGGATAGTGGGATGTTTGGACGAGTTCTAACGGATCGACAGGACACCTGTATGATGCGGCAGGGGTAAACCAGTGAAAGCTGTCGGGCCCTGCTGTTGAACAGAAGAGTGTGTTGTGTTACCCTGACCCGAGTGACACAGCCGCTTTCTTGTGTCCCGTTTCATCTGGAGGGACGAAAGCATGACCAACTTAGGTGCCGAGGTGCCTAACTTGTTTGGGTGTTTGGGCATTTGGGTTGGCCATGGTCCAAAAATCTGTGTGTGTTTTTTTGCTATTTTTACCCTTTTTTATTTTCTTTGTTATTGTATGTGTTTGTCTTGCTGTCGGTCACCCCTCTTGAGAGATATGACCAAGGTAGATAGATGGATAGAAATGTCCCGATCAGATACTGATCATATCAAAATCACCCGGTTTGATTTAATGTAATCGATTCAATCTGATCTCATCCAAAATATCCAACATTGGTGCTCACATAAAAACGTTCCATTTAAGTTACTGCTCCTGTAACTATCTAGCAGTGTCTTTCAAAACAGAGAGTCGGGTGGTTTTTTCTTTTGCTTTGGTAATTTTTTTGGCCCAAATTGAGATGAACAGGACTAAAATTAAAGTTGATAGTGTTAACCTGAATCGACCCAGAGAACCAGGATAATGCCATCTTAAATTATGTTACGCCTTAAGACAAAAACAAAAAAACTCACCACGCTACCATTTATCATTTCTACTGATATCGGATGGGTTGATAGCTGTATCGAAAGATAGCACAGACTACAATATCTGCATCCTATTGGATGTTAAAAACGTGTATGGTTAATTGCCAACTGTACCCAGTGAACATAAGAGTCACTACTCTAGCCAAATCAATAGTGACGAATTAAATTCATTGAACTTCGACTCAAGTAAGCAGTCCAAGATGAAAACAAAGTCAATCCACAATTTACTCGAAATTAATCTGATTTCTGACTAACGTTGTCTGACTATTCATGGAATCACTACTGAAACTTGGTGAATCAAAGCACAGATAACTCATAGGTGATTCTGAATTGAGTCAAGTGAGTTTACTATCAGAATACAGACGCTGCCCTACTTACGAACAAGATCGTTGGTGAGTTAAATTTGTTCGTAAGTTGTTTCAGTGATATATCTTGTGTGTTTAAGGTTTATATAAGTATGTTTAAGGCTTTTATAAATAACCTGTATTGTTTCGTACTAAAAAGTAAACATTTCATAAAATAATATGATCTATAAAGAAATAAAATGAAGTTGAACTTACTTTTGGAAGATGAGCTTCAAGCGATCTAACCATTTTCTTAACCGCATCAAGCTTTCATGTTCCACTTTTGTTTTAAAAGAAACAGCTCGCCTCTTCTTTACATTAAACATATTGAATGGATGCATGAGATATTAAACAATAAAAATGTCAAAGTTCTTAGCACGCTGGAGATGGTATAGACATAGTACAGACAGTCTAGAATGTTTGCACACAAGAGGATTTCTTCAGGGTGGATGCTGGGTGACCTCTTACAGCGCCACACGCCGGTAGCGGCGGAAAGAAGCACTACAGTACTGTTTTTGCACATAATACAAAATCTAACTTACAGCAAAAAAATTTTTGTATCTACCGTTTTTTGTATGTCGAATGGTTGTAATTAGGGGAGAAACTGTATTTCTGAGTCGGCTATATTTCTGGCAAGAACACAAATTAGAGTCAGAATAAACACTATGAAAGATTATCCAAAACTCGGGATTAATCAACTTGGATAACATAAATTGGCTAACTCTACAAACTACATTAAACAAAATATTTTCTTTCTGAATTGAGTGACCTCAACATTTTAAACAACTTCAAATCTTGACTTAAAAAGTCATCCATCTGAGTACATTAAATCGATTCATTGGAGTCAATGATCCCAATCATCTGAGTCAGCAGCAATACCTGTGAGTCGGTGAACGAAACGATTTTTTTACTGACTGCAGTTACACACTTTCACCACCCATCACTACGATACTGGGATTTAGAATGAAGACGAGTCCAAATAATGGATTGAACAACAGAGGATATATACATAATACTCTGATTTTAGGGCAATTTAAGTCATTTTATATGTAATATGAAATGAAATTATCTGCATTTATATAGCGCTTTTCAAGTCAATGACTTCCCAAAGCGCTTTACATTGTGCTTCAAAATTCCCAATAGCGGCCGTGATCTGTGCAGCCATGTAAGGCGCTAACCTGCTTATTAGGGGTAATTGGGGGTTCAATGTCTTACCCAAGGACACTTCGACATGTAACACAGAATGTAATACTGCCTGAAAACCCCAACAAGCAGGCTAGGACAAAGTGACAAAAGTAAAACAGAAAAAAAAGGGGCCGTTTGCCTTGCGCCTCGAGTGTTGCATGGGAAGCTATTCGGTGCCCTCTTTTATTCTGCCACGCTGTCTTTTTCTCGGGTTTTCCTCCGCCTTTGTCCATTGCCACAGGGCGGATTGAATATTCAGGTCAAGAAGTGAGAAGCAGAATTTCCGCTCGTCGTTTCTATCACTTCGCCCGTGTAGCAGTGCGTCAGCTCCCTTGAGCGCTAATGCTGCCGTTACGCAAGCACTTTGTGGTACCTACTAGTTGCGATTAACTTTATTCACCATTTTGGCGAGCAGAGAGTGTAGAGCTGAGTAGTTATGTATGGAGGATGGAACAAATAACAGTTTCAAATACATTAAACTTCAGCATTCAAAAAAACAAGTGCCAGTGAATGAATGTTAGGTTCAAGGACAACCCGAGTAATTCACAGGTCTGTTCAAAGAATAAAAATAACTAATAACTATGCTAGTTGTGCAGTAACTGCTGTAACAATAAAATGGATACTTTTCGTGTGACATCAACACACATACCAAATTAAACAGTCGGCCATATTGGATGGGTCCACCGCAAAACAGTTTGATGTGGCCACAGGTCCACACAAATTTTGTTGGATGTTCAAATCCATTAGTTCCACTAGATCAGGGGTGGCGAACAAGTTTGACACAAAGAGCTGAAATTTTTAACCGTGAGAGTCAAAGAGCCACACCACGCACTGACCCGCATTAGACGTAACCAATGCAGATGATTGGCAGTCAGTTGTGTCCGGAGCAGCATAAAGTCAACAAATCTGCCAAATTAATTTCAAAATATGATTTATTATTTGTTATTAACTCTGATGGATTCAAGTGTGTTTTAAGAGGGTAAAAAACTAAACATGAAACGAGGCAAAGAGCCACAGTATATAGAAAATATGATGAAGCAAAGAGCCGCATTCTTATTGGCCAAGAGCCGCATGTTCGCCACCGCTGCACTAGATCAATAGTGACACAGCTGACACAAAGACATTTGGTTTGATGACATCATCATTAAACCAGTCCGTAGAACAGAAAAAATTGGGTACCACTGAAATACACTATTGTATCGCCGACTCGAAAAGTTTTTACGAAGTACAAAAGATTCTGAACTCAATGAGGAGAAAGAAATAGTGGGAAGTAATTTGGGAGTTTTGAAAGACATCAACGCATGGACGCATGCATTCAAGAACGATTGTCACTTACAATGCTTAGTTCGAGCAAAGAAAAAAAAAATATATATACTAATTTTTAATCACTTTGTTTTTTCATTTCTCCAAAATTTGTACCTGGTACCATGACTAAAAATAGTGTGATAATAAGATAAAACCTGTTGTTTTTTCCTATATCATCTATGTCCCTAGTGGCCTTGTAGTTGGGATTTGGCGCTCCTACCGTGGCTATCTGGGTTCGAGTCCCCTTGTCACCATTGTTATGCAATTGTGGTCAGTAATAAATATTGACTGATCAATAGTTGCACAATTATGATAAGACACCAAAATCCTCACTCAAGGCACACCAGATTATAAGGCGCACGTTCAAATTTTTGGCCAATTAAGGTTCTTTGGGTGACCCATACAGCCCGAAAAATTCAATGTGTGAGTCTATAGGGTTATGAAGTGATTTTGCCTACTTGAAGTTAATAACCCCAATTAGTTGAGTTGGCTGTTCGGTGTTACCCTATGCATTTGGTAACCCAGGCTGAAGAACGGAATGAATTGTGTTTCTTGCATGTTCCCCTGTGAATCATTTGAGCCAATTATGTAATTCCATGTTACCCTGGAGTTCCGCGAATTCAAGGAACCAAATCATTATGTTGCTCTCCAGTGCTTTTATCTTAGTGTTAACTCAAACTGCAGAACTGAGTCAAATGAGACTTCTGCAGCGTTCTCTAGTAAGTCGAATTATTTGTGCCATGTCATGCGAATTTGCAATATTACCAAGTATTTTTGCTAACGCAAATCAATAAACCAAACGCAAGTAGCCACTGCTGCTTTTTGATGTGTGCTAAATCTTTTGATTAGATTTAGTGAACCAATTATTTAAATCTGCTGCTGTTTTTGTGATTCAAGCCAGATTCTGCAGCACATTTCATATTGAATGACCTCATTTCAATGTGTGCCCAGTACCTCGAAGAAGCAAACCTTTAATTTGCTTCTGTCCAAGTTGACACATTTAAGTAGAACAATGTTACCAAGTGATTTCGCTACCTGGTGTGCAGAGTCCTCTGAGTCCACTGCTAGGTTACCAGGTTACTTTGTGAGTCAACTCACTGGAGCCTTAGGGCCCGGTCACACAGCCGTTTGCGTCTGTATCGCGGGTAAAATTTTGCGTTTTTTTTTTTTTTTTGCCCGTGGTTGCCCGCGATGGAAAATGCGCAAAATTGGCCAACCCGCTGTTCATCGGTGGTATGCCCGCAAAACAGACGCCGGCGACTGTTCCGCTTCCTCATCGCGTCATTTCCGCGTCATTTTCTCGTGTGGACCACGGGTATAAAAGCTCCCGAGCCGGTGTTGTGCCCAAATCCGACTCCGAAATTTCTGGCCGTGATTCAGCCTCGATACGCCCGTGAAAGGCTGTGTACCTGTGCTCTATAGTATTGAGCAGCGCAAAACTTTTTCGCGCTGCCAACCGCGCATGAATTTCCGACCGCGTGTTAAGCACTGCTGTATCTCGTCTGTATAGCGATCTCAAAGCGTCCAATAGCGTCCGCCTCACAGGCAGAAATTTCTGGCCGTGATTCAGCCGCAAACGGCTGTGTGACCGGGCCCTTAGTTAGAACAGTAATCCCTACTTTGTGCTGGTTCACTGCTTTTCAGACTTTGAATTGAATTTCCATTGAACTGCCATTGAAAGTAACATATTGTGCACTGTGTTCTGCAGTAGATTGCAGACAGCAAATGCTATCACAGGGGCAGGTTCTATGTGGCTGTTTTGGGTGGGCGTGACTGCCTGTGTGCAGGAATGTGACAGGCTGGTGTATGCCGTCAGTCAAACTGCAGATCCTGGCGCCTAGCTTTTAGTGGCTTGTTACATTGAAAAAAAATTCATCAATTCAATTGGAATCTAAGGAAAACCAGAACGGAGCAGAAAAATGGTCATCACCAGCAGGTTATTATTGGGTTCGGTAAGAGACCGAAGCAGCGTCAGAAAAAAATGCAATAGCAAGACTGCAGGTCTGACCTAACGTTACGGCTAGGTTAACAACACTCAGCCGAGGCTGTATCTCATCAACGCCAGATCCATTACCCATTAAATGGATGACCTGGAGCTAAAACCACTACATCCGTCACTCTTGTATTCTAAACCAGTACGGAGACTCAAATCGAGGCTCTCCAATGTAGAGGTAAGATTGGGCCTAAAAATGCTAGCCCAACCTGACCTGGCCCGCGGGTATAAAAGCCCCAACCAGCCCGAGCCCAGATGATTAACCGGATTTGAGGGAACGAGCTAGATGTAAACCCGAATTTTCACAATTTATTTGTGAGGAGGAAGAGTGATTTTGGCAGTCTCTGAAAACAACCCTCACCACCTCCTCCACGCCTGCGTTCTGTGTCCGACAGTGCCGCTGATTAGCGTATGCTCCAAACACGGACAGCAACAATCGGCCAGGACGGCACCGATCAGCCGGCGCGGCACACAAACATGCTGCCTGAATCTTACATGGAGAAAAAGAAAACATACAGTAGGAAGAGTTGGTCATTAAAAGAAAGGATCAGATAAAGAGAAGCCCTGTCCAGCCTATTGATGGACATTTTATGCTCCAAATTCGGGCAGTGTTCAGGCCCGGGCCCAAGATCTCACTTCTAACGCTATGCTAGCCAGCCGCTCTCTGAATCGCTTCCCAAGACAGAAAGTGGAAGCCCTCGTCTTTTACTTTTGTAAAATGACGATAAAGATCATTCATTCGATTGCAATTCTGTGTTCTGTTTTTATTTGTAGACTTATACTTATTATTTGGTTACAGACGTATACACTCAGGTGGTAAGGACATCATCTCTAGGTAAGTTTGATAAGTTTTATAAAAGCGCCACTACCTCACATATTTTCACATTTCGAGGAGGGATCTGGTCCCTATTAACCGCGCAAATGGAGGGATCACTGTATACATAATAGCAATCGTCCTCCAACCGCCGATTCCAGGATCAGCAAGGTTTCCAGTCTTCACTAAGAGTGACTCAAAAAGAGCAGTGCTCTCATTCAGCATTGCCTACAGCGTTGAATATTTTCTGCTGTCATGCCCGCACATGTTCCTATGTTTTTTTCTCCTCCTGTCTTGCAGACCCTTTGCCTTTCTCCTCGAACCTCTTTGCACGAAACGACGATTAAAAAAAAAAAGCAGCAACAGATGCAAAGCTGGTAAGAAAGATTCCCACAACTCCTAGTAGATATCCACACCTAGGATGAGGTGGCACCCGATGCAAAGGAACACTTACACCCTGCTGATGAGCAAATGAAACATGGCACGGCGGAGTCTCTCCAAGACGGAAGCACGACTCCCGCGTTGCGTTTGCGGCTTGCATTCCTCAAAATGAGATGTCGCCCTATCGGTTATTTTGTTACGCTTTTTTGTCAGAGAGTCCCGGGAAACGTGAAGAGAGAGAGTCCTTGCCCCTCTGAGTGCGACTTCCCCCGAAGGATGTGCGTTGCTAGCAACATAACACTCCTCGCAACATTTAAAAAGACAGCGCTCCGGATGGTTGGGAGTCTAAAAGGCTGGGAAAAAAAAGAACACTGCTGGGAAAAAAAGGGAATATGACTGACATCGCCGTAACACGCGGCATGTGCTAGAGCAGGGGTGTCAAACTCATTTTAACTCGGGGGCCACAAAATAGAACAAAAATTCTCTAGGGGGCCAGACTAGTAGAGAAAGAAATAAGAGAAAGAGAGGGAGAGAAACAGAGAGGGTGGAACGAAGAAAGGGAGAAAGAGAGAGAGAAAAAAGAGAATGTGAGAAAGGAAGTAAGTACAGCGTTTGTGAGAGGCACCTGGCTTTGGCAACATCAAGTGGACATATTTCAACCTGCAGCTCGTTTTTCTCTTGCGCTTCCCTCAGCGATGTCTCGCGGGCCTGAATCAATCCCTTAGTGGAGCTGATTTCGTCTGTCCCGTCCTGTCCGGTATTTTGCTCCAGTGTCCAGTATCCGGTATCGATCCTGTCTGTCCTGTCGTGACTGGTAACTTGCTCCAGTATCCAGTATCGATCCCGTCTGTCCCGTCCTGTATCTTTGCTCGTGTGTCCAGTACTCTGTATTGAGCCCGTCCTGTCCGGTATCTTGCTCGTGTATCCAGTATCAATCAAGCCTGTCCTGCCCTGTCCAATATCTTGCTCCATTGCCGGTATCGATCCCGCCCTGTCCGGTATCTAGCTTGTGTATTCAGTATACAGTATCAATTCCGCCTATCCCGTCCTGTATCTTACTCAAGTGCCAGTATCAATCAGTCTGTCCCGTCTTGTCCATTTATCTTGCTTGTGTATCCCGACTGTCCCGTCCTGTCCGGTATTCGGTATCAATCCCGTCTGTCACGTCGTGACAGGTAACTTGCTCCGGTATCAATCCCGTCTGTCCTGTCCTGTATCTTTGCTCGTTTATCCAGTATCCAGTATCGATCCAGTCTGTCCCGTCCTCTGCGGTATCTTGCTATTGTATCAAGTATCTACCCCGTCTGGCCTGTCCTGTCCTGTATCTGCTGGTGTATCCTGTCTGTCCTGTCCGGTTTTGATCTCGTCTGCCTCTGGCTTCCTGTTTTCCTGCGCCTGACTTCTTCTGCCCAGCGATCGCCGAATCGCTGGCGTTTGTGTTCCCGCACATCACTGCCCCGTTACCGTAAAGTAAAGCTTGTGTGAAAACGTTAAACGTCTGGGTCCACCATCTGTTCGGGTTCTGACAGTTTGGTAATATGTAGCCTACATTTAGTTGCAGAAAGTTTTTCCACTAGGAAACGCCACCTTATTTTTTTCATGGCCCATAATAAATGTTCATAATGTATATGTAATCTTTAAACTAATACACCTTCCATAGTGCCCTGTTTAGGTGCCACATTCACCTGTCCCTCCTGGTTGTGACCTGTAGGAAGCAAAGATGCTTCTAAATGTAAATGGTCTGCCTTTATATCGCTTTTCAAGTCATTGAAGAACTCCCAAAGTGCTTTACAATGTGCTTCACACTTACCCATTCACACACACTCACATACCGATAGCAGTGTCAACCATGCAAAGCAACTATCTGCTTATCAGGGTCATTAGGGATTCAGTGTCTTGCCCAAGGACACATCGACATAGAACACAGACAACGCTATATAAACTAATGTCAGCTGCCATTAATCAGGAGAAATGCTAAGCGAAGCCACCAAAGAGCAGTGTTGATATCATTTATAAGCAGGCTTCTTTGAGTTTTCTTCGTTTAATGTGTGGTTTATTGAGTCAGACTGCCAAGGGACATGACAAATCGCTTTTCTAACCTTGAAAACACAACAAATCAAACATTTTTAAAGATTTCAAGCACCTGTACAAACCCTGTAAAATGTTTCCCCCATTTTTCTTTATCCAAACCGGTAACTCAATTTAATATTTTCTGCTGTTGTTATGGTTTTTCTATTTAAACTAATTATTAGGTCGCTTTAAAGATTCATCGACAAATGATCAACCAAACGATATTTGCAGCCTTATTCGTGATGCTAGCCAAAAGATTCTAAAGTCGAACAATGAATGTGTCTCAAAATAGATCAGTTTACTTTGATCAGCTTCCTCTTTAAAAGGGGATAAGCTCGAACTGCTCCCAGTCTGGCTGCTAGCTGTGTGACAGTCGATCTCCCGAAGGACATATATGGAGCGCGAGACAGCCTGGCAGGAAGTAGGGCCCCTCCCTCCTCGGTTCCGCCAAAGCAGGAAACAGACGGGGAAAACATGTCCGGAGAGCCAGGCATGGTCAATTGCAGCTTTTCAGCATGCGGGCAAACGGGAAAATAGTGGCCGGTTAATGGTTAACTACTGGGGCCCGCCAAGGGAGAAGGGTAGCGTAAGGGGGCTTTCCTCATTCCAGGCACAGCTCGAGATGATGTCATTGCTCACCAAGCGTTTGTTTGGAGTGCAGCTGCTGGGAATATTCAAGACGGGGAAAGAAACTGAGATGCTCTTGTAGTTAAACATAACCCTAGTTTGTTTGATACCTGTAATATACCGTATTTTCCGGACTAGAAGGTGTACCTAAAAACCCAGATTTGGCCCAAAAATTTAAAATGAGCCTGATGAGCCTTATATACTGCAAAATACTGGTGGACAAAATTGCAAATGCATACAATAATCATTTGTGTGCATTACTACACAAGGTTTTTCGGGGTACTACCGTCTTGTGCAATGATCGATCAATTGATAAAACATCGCTGACTAAAATCACAAAACATTGTATGCAATGGGAATCCGGGTCACAGCGGTGAGAGCGCCGCTAACTAAGCACTAGCTCTCCAGTGATACAGATGACTTAATAAAAGGGGTTTAATTTGATCCCATTATCAAACTATTTCTACTCATGGGGCTAGAAACAAATGTTAGAAAATGCAGAGACATTCTGAATCTTGATTCCTCATTAGATACACCAAAGAGTTGTTTCCCTCATCGTGCTTTTTGGCATTAATTTAGATCCTTCAGGGCGATTTTGTTTTTTTTCCACTCTATACAATCAGTTTCTGGCACTGTAAGTAAAACAGTGTGATAATGAGAAAAAAATTCCAATACCTTTACATGCGATATCTGTATCCTTAGTGGTCAGGTTTCTGCGCCCTCACTGCCAAGACCCGGGTTTGATTCCATCGGTAAATGTTTTGGGATTTTGGTCAGCGACATGAACTGATCTATCATTGCATTAACATATACGATATTTGCATAAAATGCACAGAGGTGACACACAACTTCTGTAGCTATTACAGTGTTCTCGTTTGCCTGCGTCCTAGACGCATCATTTTTGCTGGGGACGCATTGTGTCAAATCAACGAGTGGCCCCGAGACGCAACTTTTTTGACACCAAATTGTCATTATTACCCAATTACTTTTTTTTTTTTTTTTAGACAAAGATTTGCCGCACTCTTTTCGTCAGGCAGATCCGCCATTGTTGTTTTGGTCTCGCGCCGATCTCGGCAAACGAGATCTCGTAGCTTCGAGATGACGTCATTGTTTTGGTGGTTGTTGAGTGAAAGAGAAGTATGCCTCCGTAAAAACAGTTGGTATTAGGTGCGAATCAACAAAAAATTGGTAATTTCTTCAGTGTCTGTAATAAGTCGAAACATAATACAGAAAGTGGTATAAATGGCAGTAATTCCGGCACGAAAAAACGGCGGATAAATTCTTCAGAAGACCGCGAAGGCAAGGAAAACATGTGTTTTGAAGCGAACGATTCGACGAAAGATATACAAAAGAATACTCCTAGCAAGAAAAGGACTTTTCTGCCAAAATTGACTCAATTATATTCCTGGTTACGCTATGAGGAGGATGATAATGGAGGCGACATGTTCTGTGATGCGTGCACCCAGCGTGACAAAAAAACTGGATTGCATAAATCATTTCGCAATACGAACTTTCAGAAAAGCACATTGGATCGGTACAACGACAATGAAAACCACAAATTAGCTATGGAAATTCTGTTGCTGCAATTGGACCTTGAGAAGGCATTACAACTGTGGCGGGACAGCAAACCACGAAAAATATATGAACTGAAAAATCTGAAGTGATTAACACTGCATGGATATATAGACTTATATTTCAGCAATATTATTATGTATAATGTACAATATTTTTGTGAACTGAAAAATCTGAAGTGATAACTGCTTTGTATTACCAATTAAGTGTGATGATTAAAACTGAATGAATATACAGATTTATAGATTTATATATTTATTTATATATTTGTCGCTGATTTACAATTTCAACCTCGATAACACTAAATTTTAGGGACCCATAGATCTCTGTTGGGACACATAGATTTTTGAGCATGCGAGTCCCCGGGACCCATCACTTTTCAGAGGTAAAATGAACACTGCTATTACTATAATTTCAATCCCATGTGTTTCATATAAGCAAAATATCTGACAAAAAGAGGATTTTTTTGAAGGTGCGTTTGATAATCCAATGTGTGTTATGTGTGGGAAAAAAACTGTATATTCATACAATAATTCAATCACGGAAACAAATACCAAGTACAGTGTCCTGGCTTGCGTCCCAGATCTCCTACAATCCCCAAATAGTCAAGCCAATAGCGTTGTGTTTGGTTATCTACCACTTTTGCTAGCATTTGAGCAAAATCCTGCCTTAAAACAACATTTGATCCCAAAGAAGAGATGGTAGAAGGGTAGAGGGTAACACACGCCCCCCAAAAAGTGCAAAATCTATTGATATGTTCTATTAACAGTGATTGCAATGTCTGCTTTCCAGTTGCTTATCCCAGAAGAGCTTGATCAATGAGATCAATGGATGTTAACCAGAGCGTCTCCCTTACTCTATGCGTCCAAAGCTCCTGCAAGGCCAGGCTCAGGTTAACCCGCAACCTCGAAAGAAGACAATGAAGAGTCTTAGAAAATGGACGGCTGCATTTTTAGGCCAATTATGCAGCGTACATAATGTAGAACGCTCCTAGAAGGCTGTTGCATAACTGCAGCTGTGATGCGGAACTAACACTGTCGCGCCGAACTGTATTTACACCTTTGGGCTCACCACCTTTATGTCCTTCAATTTCTGCTTGGTCACTCGCATCGTCATGGATGTATTGGTTTCCTGTTACAGTATTCAGTCATCATATTAACGCCGCAGACTGCTTAGCCTTACCCTCTGACATGCTCAACCAATGGTGCCGTGTAAGTGTTCAGATCGTGAACATCCATCCGTGTGCATACAGACATTTTATCCTCACAGTTCCTCTCCTCCAACGACCCAGAAGCTGTCAATGGGGTGAAGGGGAGGGGGAGAGGGTAGTAAATACAAATAAAGGCCGAGACAAGTGCCTCCAGGGGAATCAATGCCTTGATATGACCGATAAAAATTGCAGGGACACAAGCCCTGAATCAGTGGCACCTGAATTAAGGATAGCTATAACAATATATTTTCTGAATTTAATGTTAAATACAAAATGAAGCTCCTCTCAACTCGCTACTACATACTGGGATCAATGGTTATGATAAAATGGTGACGCATCACATAAATCAGAAGCACCCCATGAATCTACATAAAGCATTTGATATCGAAATACAACACACCAGCTTATCGTGGGCATTTCAATTTCAAAATGACAGGTGCTAGCAATCAGCTAGCTCTTGAGCTAACCATGTTTGCCTAGTAAAACCAATCATCTGTTATCTATCCTTATGGTAGATGGTCCTTGAAATATTTTTTCTAAAACCTTAAGAGTCTATGTTCAGCACAGGTTTATCTTAAACATGCTTCTTCTGTAATTTTTATAAGCCAACAATTTAATGCAATCGGCAAGAATGGTTAAAAACGGGGTCTGTTGGTGTGACACCTTGACTGTAAGCTGTAGTTAAAATTGTGTCCTATATATACTAGACCAACAGTATTGTCTAGGCTTCACAAGTTGCACAAATTCCATTTTATCTCCGAGCCAAATGTACTCATGAAAAGAGCCATATATGGCTAGTGAGCCATAGGTTTCCAACCTGTGCAAGAGAGGTTGGGTTGTAGTCCAAAAATCAAACCAAGGGTTAATACTTGAAATCAAGGCAAATTGAGGTTGTTTTTCATCTGGAACAAATAAAAATTTGCTTCAAGCATTTTTTTGAACAGATGAGATATTTCAGAACCGAATATCGATATCTTGATGTCTTGAAGCGTTTTATTCTTATTTATGGCCTACATGTGATCACAATAAATTTCAGCCATCAAATATCTCACATAGTTCACTGTTGAAAGGTCATTCAAAATAGTTGTTTGTGTTACGCTTCTTTACAGGAACGACATACTAATCCTTTAGTGTATACCCTGACCTTACAAGCAATTACACCCTCCTTTTACATGGACGACTGTGCCTTCTTCATGCAGCCTGATCCAGGGCGGAATCAAACTATGCCTGAGACGCACAACTCGTAATAAGAGATAAGAAAATCAGCCGCTTGCCTTGGCTAGAACGAATGGGACTCGACCTTTAGACCAGAGGTTGAGCACATGTATATTTATATAACGAGCGAGTAGCTACACTGACAGGGTGGTCAAAAGGAAATGTGGTAGCAGGCGCAGGGTTGATTTGTGATTTTGGCAGATTAAAGCTGTAACGACTGATGTGTTGAATTGAATCAGAGAAACCAGGTCTTAAGTGTCACATAAGAGAGCAAAATCTCCTGCGCTAAAAGAAACCGTCACTGTTCTACCACTATTATATGTCACATTAGGTGCAGTTGAACAGATTTTATTGCTAATAGACTACTGTTAGCCACCGGAACAAGATGTGACCATAACAGTACTTTTTGCAATTTGAAGATAGAACGGAATGTTTACCAGAATTGCTAGGCTATGATGAAAATAATCGAAAAAAAAAAGTGGTATTTATTCATCAAACCTAACAAGATGTGACTGCAGTAGGTTGTCGGGTCGCCGCAGTAGCACATATTTTTATGACCTAAATGTTCCATTGTTTCCTTCCTCATCCGTTAGTTGTGTGTGCGAGAGACAAAGGCAATTGTGTTTAGTTTAATATTTTGCATAACTGAATAAAAAAGTAAATAAAAAAAAACCTGGGAGTCATTCAACGGGTTCTCTGTAAAATATGGATGATTCTGTGATTTACAATGCTTGTATACGACTCCCAACCAGAATATGTAACTGTTAGAGACTATGTCTCTCACGATTGTGGTACGTTGGTGTGGTTTCTTAAGAGTACCACGTCTTTGATCCAAACTCCAATTGCTTTGCCCGGGTATGACGTAAACATTATTGTGTTCGGTTTCTTTAGTCTGTTCCGTGTGAAAGAGGCAGGCGTTTTTTTTCTGTGTGAAAGGAGCAAAGTGGCGCTACAAAATCCAAGGATGTTTGACTGTCTCAAGACTGTGGTTCATCTATTAGTTTTTTACAGCAACTCGTACAGTATCCAAAGAAAGGACAGTCACATGCTTGGTTTGGTTAGCTTGTATATCAAGAACATATTCAAATTCAAATGTATTCCAAATAGAATGTCACACCAGAAAAGCAAAATCCTTGGAAGAAAGTCTCTGAAGTCCTTAGACCTACCTGGTCTACAGAACCTGTTTAAGACATAATAACTGCAATTCCAGGCAAGTTGTACCAAAAAACATACGCAGCATCTCAATTGACATATCTATGAGTGACTCATCATCAGTACCAGAGCCAAACCGTGACTAACCAGCAAGTGTATTACCAGTAACATCCAAGCCGTGGATTCAACGTGATGTGTTGCACCCCTTGGCCTGCTAGCACCTCTCTGGGAATGAATAGCAACACCCTTATCTGCTGCGGACAAATGTCTCTTTTGCCTCAACCGGAATTTAAACCAATCCCTCCATTGCACAGTGAGGCCTCTCGGGAATTAACAGGGATTTATATAATAATGAAGCACGCACACACAGTCAGAATGCAGTTCCCCATTAAGAGATCCAACAGCACGTGAAGCGGCGGGATGGAACTCACCAGGCATCGTCAGAATTCCACACAGCGAGTGAGGGACTGCGAGGGAGAGAACAGGCACGGAGAGAGAACTAGAGAGAGAAGAGGAGGAGAAGAATAACCCCGTGAGGCAGGGATGGATGCTTTTATGTTTGGTCCGTCTTGTTGCTCGACTTTCTTCTCCTGTGCTTTTCCTTAACCAGCTGGAAAGCTACGACAACTCCTTCCAATCCAAAGTCTACATGCCCTACTTTCCCCTGGTTTGCATCCTGGAACAGGGGGGGTTGGAAGACAGCGGTTTACGTCAACCTTTTGTCCTACTGCTCGGCTCAACCTCTCCCTTTCTCTGTCAGTGATTGAGTGTGCCTTCTCATTGCCGTCTCCTCGTGCGGGGAGGAGCCTGGCTGGAAGAGAGGATAGGCGAGAAGGGAAACGGCAGGGAGGGTGTGTTCCAGCACATGGAGATGTGTGTGGTGCAGGCCAGCACATAGACATATACACATAGAGACCTTTCATCCTGGATTGCATAGTGGCGCCATTTTGGATGTGGCAACGTCCACTGGGTCATTTACAGTGAACCCTTGCTTTAGTTGTTCACTTTTCACAGTCTCATCGTTTCACTGATTTGCATCGTGTTCTGCATTCTGATAGGCTAAAGGGTCTGCTTTCAGTTAACATTGATGATTATTATGTGACCATAGAGCATTATCATTTACTAGCTATCTATCTATCTACCTTGGTCATATCCCTCAAAAGGGGTGACCGATAGCAAGACAAACACATACCATAACAAAGAAAATAAAAAAGGGAAAAATTAGCAAAAAACACACACAAACTTTTTGGACCATGGCCAACCCAAATGCCCAAACACCCAAGCAAGTTAGGCACCTCGGCACCTAAGTCGGTCATGCTTTCGTCCCTCCAGATGAAACGGGACACAAGAAAGCGGCCATGTCACTCGGGTCAGGGTGGCACAACACAATTTTGTTCAACTGCAGGGCCCGACAGCTTTCACTGGTTTACCCCTGCCGCACCATACAGATGCCCTGCCCATCCCTTAGAATACGTCCAAACATCCCACTATCCTTTTACAACACCTCTCCACTCATTCCTATCACCGAAAAGCGCTCTAGTTTCCACTAGATTTAGACTTCTTTCCTGCAGTGCACTCATAACACCATCCATCCACACCAATCGCGGCCTTCCTCTTGGCCTCCTTCCATTGACTTCTGCTCTGTAGATCCTCTTCAACATTCGCTCCTCATCCATCCTCTCCATGTGTCCAAACCAACCGAGTACTCTCTCATCCACATGCTTGCTCAGTTCCACTACTACTCCAGTTCTGTCTCTCACAATTTAATTTCTCAATCTATCCAATCTTGTCACTCCTAACATACTCCTGAAACACTTCATCTCAAAAACATTTAATTTCCTGCTCAAATCTGCGTTCAGGCTCCAAGTCTCTGCACCATACAACACAGTCGGCACAATCACAATCTCATACAGTCCGCTCTTAACATCCATACTCTTACATTTTTTATAACTGGTAAAAGAAATATACTGTACAGTCATAACTTCTGTCTACAAGCACGTCGAAACAATAATTTCGATGTACGAGATTCAAATACGACACACATTTCTTTAAAATATCGTGAAAGTGAAATTGTTGTGCGTAGAAAAAAAACCCTAAAAGTTACAGTATCTTTAATTTTAAGCCTATTTATTTGACATCAAAAAATCTAAAAACCTACTTGAAACCTTTTTTTATGTGAGTATTTCGGCGGGCAATAGTACAAGTCATCATTATCATAATGTAATCTAATTACAAATTTATAGACCTACAGTGCCGTGAAAAATTATTTGCCTCCTTATTACCATTTTTTGAATATTTATTTATTTATGGCAGAGATAAGTGATAAAAGGTTTACGATAATTGGTAATGAGTCTTTCACTATGCTGTGGAGGAATTTTGGCCCACTCTAGGCAAAATTGTTTCAAATCTGCCATATTTGAGGGTTTTCTAGCATGGACGGCCCCTTCGAGGTCACACCACAAACATTTTTATTGGATTTAAACTTGGCCAGTCCAGAACCTTCATTTTGTTTTGTTTTTTGAGCCATTTAGAGGTGGACTTGGTGTGTTTAGAATCGTTGTCCTGCTGCATGATCCAAGAGCCCTTGAGTTTGTGGGTGCGAACTGAAAGCTGGACATTCTTCTTCAGGATCTTCTGGTTAACACCAGAACTTATTATTCTGTCAATCATAGAAAGTTTTTCAGCTCCTGAGGCAGCAAAGCACCAACGCCAGATCCTTTACCCATGAAACAGATAACCTGGAGC
Source organism: Urocampus carinirostris (assembly GCF_059441175.1). NCBI lineage: Eukaryota > Metazoa > Chordata > Actinopteri > Syngnathiformes > Syngnathidae > Urocampus > Urocampus carinirostris. The sequence goes on from NC_142364.1 coordinate 13,672,453, forward strand.
TCGAACTTGTGAGAAACTGCTACAAAGGGACTCTTGTATTTTAATCATCGTGGAGACCTGGCTCCATCGGAGGAGCCGCAATGTTAGTGTGGAGCAAGCCCGACTCTTTCTAACTTGTTTTCTTGCACTGAAAGAAGCCCTCCAATTTTGCTGTACTTTAGTATAATGACAATAAAGACCATACAATTAACTGCAATTAAGTGGTCTGTGTTTTCATTTGTAGATCTATAGTTGTTATTTTGTTACTGTCGTATCCTCTCAGTAGTTCGGGACGTCATCTCAAGGTAAGTTTGCCCCCTGGGGGCTTTTATGAAGGTGCGACGCTACTTCACGGAGTTTCAATTTTCCAGGGTGGTTCTGGTCCCTATTAACCATAAAAACCAATGGGTCTCTGTATTTCTGATTAGTTTAATGTTATCTTCATTGGAAAAAATAAGGATTGGTATTGTGCTATTATGTCTAGTACATTTAGTATAGCTCCCCCACCGCACTAGGTGTCTATGTGTGTATATCTATGGGCCATCGTAGCCCTGCCCCCAGGGCACCTCCCCTTTCAGCTCCACTGGTGTTCTTTGTCCTGTCAGCTGTGGTGTGAGTTGCATCTCTGCCCCCAAGTCAGCTGTTGTTGTTTATATTCAGTGGGGCGGACTTATCCGGGGCCAATGTTTAAGCAGTAAAGAAAAGAAAATATAGGCTACAGGGTGAGGGTTTAATTAATAGGGCTTAGGGGCTGAGAAGTGATTTAGGGGAGCAACTTCTAGAACCAACTGGAAGTGGAGGGAGTGCAGCAACAGTGAAAGCAATTAATTTCCTGCCTTCTGCGCTGAATGATGTCATTCAACATGACATCATTATCCTCATTTATTTGCAGATGAACATGATTGCAGGTCAACGCAATGCATCTGACAAATGGGCTGTGTACTACAGAACAAAACAAAAATAGTAGCATTTAATAAACCAATGTTCACACCTACATTACAATTTATGGAGAAGCATTGTAATTGTTTTACATAATTGTAATACCAATTTGCACCACAAACATGCCAGGGCAGTGTTGAGCACTACCGCATGTTTAGGGATTTTAACAGTGTTTTTATACTATAGAAAGGGCCGCCATGATTTAATTTGTCCTGCCAGAGTCTCAGAAACTTGTATTGTAAAACATCTAATGATGTTTCAAAAGAAGATATTTTGGTATATTTTGATATATTAATCGTCTTTACAATATCTATCAAGATTTTCTTTGGGTATCATAGGCTATACAAGTCACTAGCATTATTAAAAGTAAAAAATGTTTTACTTTTTTTTTCTGGAAAAGTTGGGTATTACGTGCTATACAAGTCACTAGTGACACTAAATTTGAAATGGGATTTCCTAGATTTATGAAATGAAATGAAATGATCTGATCTGCATTTATATAGCGCTTTTCAAGTCAATGACTTCCCAAAGCGCTTTACATTGTGCTTCACATTTCCCAATAGCGGCCGTGATCTGTGCAGCCATGTAAGGCGCTAACCTGCTTATTCAGGGTAATGGGGTTTCAGTGTCTTACCCAAGGACACTTCGGCATGTAATAATAATAATAATAATAAATAATTTCCTTTGTATTGTCATTCTTTGTAACAATGTACACAGAACGAAATGTCGATACACCTGACCCGTTGTAGCGAGTCGATGCAGCCGCAGCCAGAGGGCGCCGCCATTATACCAATTAGGTATGTCTCGGTCGAGGCGCGAACCAGCGACCTCCCAGTCTCAAAGCGGGCACACTACCATCTAGGCTACTGAGCTGGTAAGACGGACAAGCCGGGATTCGAACTGGGATCCCTTAATCCTAAAACGATCGCTCTACCTCCTGAGCTACTGCCGCCCCAATTTATGACTTATCTTTGTAGAGTTTTGTTTTCTTGTTTTGACTATACTTCTTTTGCACAGAGAAAGTATTTATATTTTTGTTTTAACTCCTAGAAAGTCACCATGACCCATCACTTGAGAGCTATTTTCAGAACCAGTTTGCAGACTATTTAGGTGTCCTTCGTATGCAATGGAATATTTTTGCAGATTTTATTAAATGTACCCGAGAAAGCATTTTCAAGAAATTTCGTTAACAATTCGTGTTAGTTTGTGTGTGCAAAAATAATGTAAATAGTTGTGCTAAAGGCAAATACTTTAATCATTGTTATTCATAATTCTGTGATGCAGTCAAAACTTCTGACTCTGGTACAGCTCGCTGCTAAACGCTAGCCACCCTCACATAGTTGTGGGCATTGGTCGCAGTGAATGAACACAGATAAATTCAATTAGAAGATTCAATTAAATTCAATTATTAGACCCTCCGTTTTTTACTCCCTTAATGAGACAAAAGCAGGGAAAAACATCAACCTTAAATTTATAAAGGGTTTTCAGGCATCATTTTAATAAAATCAAGTTAGCATGTAATAGGCATTTAAAACCTTTAGCTCTAGAATGAAAGGTGTGCATCTAATTCATGTTTGATTATTTTTCCATTGAAAATAAACATTTTTCCACGATAGCCGATAAATGGAGGCTTTGGACAAAGCTATGGGATCATCCGCATAATGAGTTTAATTCCTCCAAAGCGGAGCTAAGCCAAGGTTTGTGCTGAAGTACCACTTCAGCTTTTGAAAGACGAATGGGCAACAACATTCACAGATAAGCCCAAAAAGAAGTACACATTTTCATTTAAAAATAATGTAGAAGTACATCCACAGGTTAAGGTGTCCCTAGTTTACAATGTTGTCAAGTCACAATGAGAAATACAATGTTTTTTCGGCCCGTTGTTATGGCGTTTACCCCAACAGACATCGACAACAGATCCTCAAAATATATATGTTAAGTCGATCTCTGGGTTACACCATTCATAGCATCACATATATTTACATTACGATGTGGAATAAGATGCATTTTACCCCCTTGTTACATTTTGCCCAACATATGATACCATCAACAAAAATTAATTCTCAGAATATTTATTTATAGTAAACGGGTTAGGGCGTCTCTTTCCTATGATATTTTCACGTTACGAAATTTATCAGCCCCTCGATACAGCGACTGAATATTTTACAAGGGAATGAACGCATATCTTTTCCAAATAAATACACAGTAGACCACCAGATTATTGCGTCCCTAGTTTACGATATTTTCATGTTATGATGTGGGATACGACGGTTTTTCGTACACTCGTTACTGCATTTTCCCCAACATAAACCACAAATTGTTGTCTCGCAGGTGGGTGTAGCAATGATGAGACAAATGGCGAGAAGCCAAAATGGGGCGAACTTGCAAAAAAAACAGGGGCTACTCCAGCCCTTGACACGGCAGGCTGCTATAGAGGATGAACCGGGACCTTTCAGCGGAAAAAAACGTGAGGCAGACTGACCGAAAATCATGCAATAAGCAGCCAGAGTAACCACGAGCCACGGCAGCAACAAACACTAACCCAGCCGTGAGAAAAAAAATGAGCATGGTCGGCTGGCCAACTAGCTGACTGCTATCGGGGCTGACCTAGACCGAACAAAACTGGCAGCCTTCGCGAGCCCGCACCCTAACAGGGAGCTATCTGGAAAATAATAAATTAATTGCTATGCAATATGTATTCTGTGTAGCACTATTTAGTTATTCTATATAACACGCTACAGTGGGTATTTGCACGTCACACTGGGTATTTGTATATTGTATTCTTTTTGCTTTATTATTGTATTGTTCTCAGCTCAGGGATGCTGCTGGAAATGTGAATTTCCCTTCGGGGATGAATAAAGTATCTATCTATCTATCTATCTAGACAAGCGGCGAAAACCACTAGAGGAAAAGTCACAATCACATACCAAAAATGAGGCAAGGACACAAAAGGAACGCACGCTGTACGCAACGGCAGGTAAAAACGTACCCTTTGATAATCAACTCGGACAAAACAGTCAGAAGTCCCCCAGCAACAAGGTAAGCAAAGTTCCAATTACTCCAAGCTGAAATAAGCGCTGTGCATTTGCCAATTACAACAATCGCTGTCTGTTTTTTAATGGGATGTTTTGCTTCTCGTAGTCAACCGGTGAGGTAAAACAGTTTACTTAGAAAATTAATTTCTCGAGATCCATGGCACATGGAATATTTTGGAACATATCTGCATGATTGTGGGGAGAAACACTACACGTTCTGTGTCTGATTGAAAAAAGGGTCTATTATAATCCCTTTAATAATGGTAAAAGCTAGAAACGTCTTTTACTGAAAGACGAGGTTTCAAGCTTTCTACGTCCTGTGGCCATATAGCTGCAAAACTAAATGTGCTGTTCTTCCAATTTAAGAAAAACATCTGGCATTAAATGAGTTATAAAGTCAGACATTATACAAAGGTGGTTTGGACCAGGGCAGCACGGCGGTGCAGTGGTTAGCGCGTGTGCAGCACAGTTCTAAGGTCTTGGGAACCTCCTGTGTGGGTTCAAATCCAGCTACCAGACTTCCTGTGCGGAGTTTGTATGTTCTCCCCGTGCTTGCGTGGGTTTCCTCCAGGCTCTCTGGTTTCCTCCCACATTCCAAAGACATGCATTTCAGGTGGATTGGCCGGTCCAAATTGTCCCTAGGTGTGAATGAGCGAGCGAGATGTCTGTCCCTGTGTGCCCTGCGATTGGCTGGCAACCGTTTCAGGGTGTCCCCTGCCCGATGATTGCTAGGATGGGCTCCAGCACCCCCGCGACCCTAATGAGGATAAGCGGTGCAGCTGATGAGATGAGATGAGGTTTGGACCATAATAGTAAAAACCTAAATTTTATTCGTCATAGATGAATATTAATATTTTGTCCAATTAAGGTTAAATTAGGTAAAATCCTTCTCAGCGGTGACTAGCTTTGTAACATTCTTAACTTTATACTTTTTTTTTCTTTTGAGAAATCTTCCCGGAAACTATAATTCGGTGGTTTAAAAAGACATGGGGCCCCAGAAGGGGAAGTATGAGAGATAAGAGGGCCGTTTGAAGACTTCATAAATGCTCCATCACGACAACAGCCCCTGCGCTCTTTTGAAGGCTGTCGTGCCGATACTGCATTTTAATGATGAGGATGATGAAAGGCCACTTTCCCATTTTGCTGTGACTCAGTACTCGCTATACCATGCCCTTAATAGAGAGTTCACAAATTTTTTATGTTGTACAAAATGTATCTTTGTAAATGCAAAAAAGTATTGTACAACTGTAAAATATGAGAATCAGAGCGTAATGTTGTAGTTTTTAAAGTTTTATTCTAAAATATTTTTAGAAATGTATATATATATATATATATATATATATATATATATATATATATATATATATATATATATATACATACATACGTATTATATATTAATGTTTGCAGCTCGACACTGCAAAAATTAGATACAAATTCATGGTGTTGTTATTATGCAAACAATATAGTAGAATTGCCAAATAATAGTCACAATCAAGGCAGCATGGCAGCGCAGTGGTTAGCGCATGTGCGGCACAGTTCTGAGGTTCTTCAGATCGAACCTTCCTGTGTGGAGTTTGCATGTTCTCCCCGTGCTTGCGGGGGTTTCCTCCGGGCACTCCTGCTTCCTCCCACATTCTAAAAACATGCATGTCAGATGAATATGCCGGACCAAATTGTCCCTAGGTGTGTGTGTCCTGCTACTGGCAGGCAACCAGTTCAGGGTGTCCCCAGCCCACTGCCAAAGAACAGCTGGGATGGGCTCCAGCACCCCCGCGACCCTACTGGGGATAAGCGGTGCAGATAATGAATGAATGAATGAGTCAGAATCAATGCAAAATGTTTTCATAATACATTAATTATATTAAAACAAAAATATCATTTTTTTAAGTTTTTTAATAGTTGCAGCTATGCACTGCAAAAATTACATCTAAATTTTGCGGAACATATTTAAAAAAATGCAAACAGTATAGTAGAACTGTGAAATAATCAGTCAGGAGCGGAGTAAAATGTTCTTCTTGTATGTATTTTTTTTGGTAAAGATTTTGATTTTTTTATTTCAATGCTTGTAGTTAAACACTGCAAACATGGATAGATACAAATTTTGGGGGGGGGGCTTTAAATAGAGATTACTATCTTGGGATGTTGTTTGAAATGTTTAAAAAAAAAATAGTTGAGTAAAGAAATTAAAGAAATGAGCGTACTGCATCGGTAAGGAAAAAGAAGTATAGTCAAATCAGTAAAATAATGGAGTTCTTGTAATTGTTACATATTTTTTCTTATTTAAAAAATATATGCATACACACATACACATAAATCTAATGTTTGGATCTTATGTTTTGTGAAAATAGATAAATAGAAGTGAGTAAAATAATTCAGAAATTAATTGAGGAGAGTAATTCTAGATAACATTTTATAAACAAATAAAAATGCAGTTCCTTGCTGATGATTAAGACTAAAAAATCGTGATTCATTATTTTTTTAAAGAAAAAGAAAAACTTCAAGGCCAAATCAAGGCAACCAATAAAAACATTTACTTCTGAATCAAATTACATACAAATAAAACTATATTTTCTGTTAGTGCTTGTTCCAAGACCTTATTCATTTTAAATGAACCAAAAAATATATAAAGATATAATATATAAAGATGACAAATTGGGATTTTTTTCAATAAAAAAAAAACACAAATTTTGAGTGCATATCAACGCAAAAAAAAAAAATCCATTTGAAATTGCATACAAAAAAAAGTATTTAATATTTTCTGCTAGTCATTGTTCTAACATGAATTTTCTTTACTCTGTGCGTGCACATGTTGTGCTAAATTTGGAAGCCAGAGAGTGTCCGGCCTGCGATTATCATGGCTGAATATTTGATTTTGGGAGTCAAGCTGCTTCTGCTTCTCATCTGCAACTCGGTCTCTCCATTCTGCCTCAGGGGGCCGGGCTGTTATTCTTTGTATGAATAAGTACTACATGTGCAATCAAAATACTCCCTGCAAGAATTCGCATATTGCAACACAGGTATTTTTTTCGGTCCCTGAAATCCCCTCTCTATCATCCCCTCTCTATCATCCCATTTCATCATGTACTGGTCAACACTGAAGAAAAAAAACGGTGACCACCATTGCAGGCGCCCCCTGCAGGGCAGATAAGACTCCTCTCGCTGTGCACTGCTCTCCAATTCTGCGAGCGTACCATTTCCCAGCGTGGTAGAAAGCCTCTAGGGAGAGTTTTATCATCTGGCCTCCTATAAAACAGGGTTAGCAAAACTACGGCCCTAGGGCCACATGTGGCCCTAGGGCTTTTTCATGCAGCCCAACCAAAGTGCTCAAAATATGATGGTAATTATTCATCCATCCATCCATTATCTGCACCGCGTATTCTCACCAGGAGTGCGGGGTGGCTGAGGCACATCCCAACTCTCTTCGGGAGAGTGGGCAGGGGACAGCCTGAACTGGTTACCAGTGAGTCGCAGGGCAAGACGTACAGTCATACCTCTATTTACGAACGTCTCGACATAGGAATTTTTCAGGCTACGAGCAAACTGAGCCTAAAAAAATTGCCTCAAGGTACGAAATATTTTTCAGGATACAAATAAACAGACCAGTACCGTGCGCGCTGCTTTTCGGCGCTCCGCAGTACTGTACCTGGCAACCCGAACTCGTATGCGTGAGCGCCAGCATGCTCTTGTGTCTACCGCTTATTCTTTGTGCCCACTTACGGTCCCATTCCCGCTCTGTGAACAGTACTGTACTCTACTATATGCTAGCGATACTAAGCATTAATGATGGACCCCAAGAACAACATTCGAAAAAATGAGCAGCAAGGAGAAAAGAAACGGAAAACAGATTGCAACAAAGCAGGAAATAATTGAACGTTATGAAAAGGGGATTTGTATTTGTGATGTCGCCAGATTAATTGGCCGTAATACATATACAATTGCCACGATTACTTAACAGAAGGAAGCGCCAAAACATGTGGCTCCTTCCAAAGACATCTCGGTCATTTTGAAGAAAAGGTCACCTGCGAACGATGAGATTGAGAGGTTGTTCATTCCGTGGATTAAAGGAAAATAAATTACCGGCGACACGGTGACCGAGGAAATGAAGGAAAAATTAAAGACATCTTGGCAAAATTCCATGAAGTCTCGAAATTCGTGAAACTTCATCACCCAGAAAAGGTTTTGACTGGTCGGGCTATTGCTCATTATGATGACGTCTGTCTCACGCATTTCCGAGGGATTGTCAAAAGCCGTCAAAGGCAGACGTCATTGGATCAGTTCTTAAAGAAACAGGACAAAAAACACTGCTGAGGACCAGTAAACAAAGAGGCCAGTTAAAAAGTAAGAGAATATATATATATATATATATATATATATATATATATATATATATATATATAATTATTTCCTTTATTCTTTAACATTGTGTGCCTCTTGTTTGAGGTTTTTTGTATGGTATTTGTTTCATTTTCTGATGCTTTTTATGATTTATTGGGGAAAAAAACAACATATTTTTGCATTTCTTGGAACGAATTAGCGGATTTACATTTAAAAAGGCGCCTCTACTCGCAAATTTTTCAGGTTATAAATCTACTCGCGGAATGAATTAAATTCGTAAGTAGAGAACATAATAATTTGTTCATTCATTACTGTTGGAGTTGCTAGGATTTTAGCTGAGGGGCAACATGGTAGAAAAAAATACTCTCCTAGGGGCCAGGCAAGTAAATTAATGGCACAGCGCCATCGCTGTAGGAATGGAGATCTTTCGGAGGCGACAAATAAATCCTGATTCAGGGATGCCAGACTCGATAATAGAATGGATATTGAGGGTTTCTCTTCCTCAAGATTGTATTAGGTTCACTAAGATTAAATTTATTTAAACATTGTAAACTGCGCATTTGGAAAAAAAAAAAACAACAATTAAATTCATTTCCGCAAGTTTATCTAACTCGGGGAAAATCATGCTAACTGGAAAGTGACAAAAATAGCACACAAACACTAATTTAAAGCCCCACTGTGCTGTCTGGTATGAGGGACAGTTATACATGGAAGAGCGTGGCAGCAGGATGCCTGAAGAACATGACGCCGATCCCAGAAGGGATTCCACGGTGAAAAATAAATATAACTTTCTCAACCTGTGATTTTGCGACGTGTGCAATCAAATTGTCCTAAAGAGCTCTCCTGTGACTTCTACTTTATGTAAAATAACATCAGGATGGATGTATCCTCATATGTCCTATGGTTGAGAAGTGGTAGTCAGAAAATACAGCTACTGTGGGGGGTTTGCTTTGATAGTGGCGCATAGCTTTGGCAATACCCAGTGGATATATTTAAAACTGCAGGGCATTGACGTGATATGGCTCACTTTTCTCATGTGCTTCTCTTGGCATTGTCTCGCGGGCCAGATTAAATCTGCTGGTGGGCCTTATCTGGACCACGGGCCATATGTTTGGGAAATAGAAATGAATGAAATCACCAAAATCCACAGTCTAATAAGTCTTACTTTTTGTGAGAGATGAATCCGGCTGAAACATTCCTTGAATAGGTTTTAAATAAGTCCCACCTGATGGCATCAAGCCACAGCATTTTGTCCAAATGAAATTCCTCAACTTACATCGGCATAGTTCCTCAACATGCCACACAAAAAAAACGCAAAATCTACTTTTGTCCAAATAAAGCACCTCAAACCCACTTAGGCTTAGTGGCTTGGCACAAAGATGCTGCAAGATAACCGCAAAGCACTACTTTTATCTAAATGAAGATCCCTAATTTATTTGCTGATGTACCGTTAATTCCGGACTATAGAGCACACCTCATTATAGGTCGCACCCAGTAAATCTTTAAAAGAAAAAACATTTTGTATATACAAAAGCCGTACCTGACAATAAACCGCAGGTGCCCATATTGAAGCATGAGATTTACAAAAAGAGACGGTACACAGAATTTTTAAAATATACGGTACCTTAAGTTCTTGACGGCCGCCTGCAGGCTTTTGGACTTTTTGATAAACAAATACGTGTCTGTACAATGTTACCAATCACTGAAATCATCATGCTTAATGTAATTGGAAAGCTTGAATTCTTGGGATTTACAATATGATGACCATAGATAAACATCACCATCAGTCTTAAACAAGATACCCAAAAACCATAAAGGCGGCGTAACTAACCATTACGTCCCCTGGTCATCTTCAACTTCTTCGAATGTCTGTGAAAACTGCTTTGTTACATCAAGGACAATCCATAAAATCCATCCATCCATTATCTTCACCGCTTATCCTCAGTAGGATTGCGGGGGTGCTGGAGCCCATCCCAGTTCTCATCGGGCAGTGGGCAGGGGACTCCCTGAACTGGTTGCCAGCCAGTCGCAGGGCACACATCGACAGACATCTCACTCGCTCATTCACTCCTAGGGACAATTTGGACTGGCATATTAACCTGAAACGCATGTTTTTGGAATGTGGGAGGAAACCGGAGTGCCTGGAGGAAACCCATGCAAGCACAGGGAGAACATGCAAACTCCACACAGGAGGTTCGATCTCATGACCTCAGAACTGTGCTGCACACACAAAGTGCCAAGTTACATTAAACTTGCATCTTCCTCGACATATACTGGTATATTCCACCGGTCTCACTCCAACCTTCACTGCTTGGGCGCCCCTGGGGCAGTTAGAAAAAAATGCAGAAATCAGCCGCATCATTGCATAAGATGCTGAACGACGTTGAAAAATGGTGACATAGTCCGGTATTATGTTTCAGACCTCCCAAGAAATAATGATTTCGATAAAACTCCATGCTGTAAAAACAACATTGCCCACAGCATGTTGACAATGTGCGCAACCAACAACACTGCAGCTCTCGCCCAACTTTGACTCACCTGTCATTGTCCACATTCCTGAAGCCCGGTAAAATGTGCCGGAAGCTGGAGTTGCGGTCCAGCTTGGGTTGACTTTTGGTTCGCTTGATGGAGCCCTTTAGCCTCCGGCTCAGGAAGCCCTGATGAGACAAAAAAAAACAAAAACAAAAAAACATCACATTCAAGTAGGGCTGCAACAATTAGTCGATATAGACAAAAATCGCTAAGAGAAATAGACAATAATGAATTCCATTGACTATTGTCAGGTTTTTCTATCAGACACTCAGCTGGGAGTCGCAAAATGCAAGAGCTTCTTTGTATAGAGTGCCAACATAAACAAAGAAATGGCAGCGTCGACGTCAAGTATCCGTAACAAAACTTAAATTTTAGCATGGATATGGCGAATGAAAAGACTACTTGCAAAGTCTTCCAAGCAGAATGTGCGTATCATGGCAGTAGCTCAGTCATGCACTAGCAAATAAAAAGCAGGTCTGACAGTAGAACAAAACGGAGTCCGACTCGTCCCAGTATGCTTAAAACACACTTCTATTCTATAGCATATGAATGACCTATATTTTATTCTGTCAATATCCGTGTATTATTTGTTATTGCAGCATCCATTACAGCCTGGTCATCCTGGAAGGGGGATTACCTCATGTGCGATCCTTTTTGAAGCCTTCTTCATTTTCCTCATGATTTAGGTTTTTGAGTTTTTCCTTGCCCTCATGTAGGTTTTAGATCAGGGGATGGTGTAATAATAGTCTGTGGCTTGCAATAATCTGTGGTCTGTGCAGCCCTTGGAGACTCTGTTATTAAGGGCGTCACAAATAAACATAACTTGACTATGATTCAAGTACCGTTTAAACCGATATAGTTTTGATAACATGCGTTGTATATCTTTATAAGAGAGCTTGAGTGACTTGCCAGATAGTGTCTGACAAATTTGAACTTTGAAATTAAATGAATTCAGTCCCAAGAACAAGTGTCAGTTGTTAAGATGTTCAAAACGACAAATGTCAGTTTTTCAAAAGCGATTTCGAACTGTTGAGAATCAATAAGTACTTTTGTTAGACTTCGCAGTTGACAACTGAATGTTCTTCACAAAATGCACCCAACATTTGTTTTATTTACTGTTCTACTGCTACCTATGAGCCTGGTCTTGCTTTAGCGAGATAAAATCAAGAAATAATGTTTTTTAAGTCAAGTCATGTTTATTTGTATAGCCCTCAATCACAAAGAGTCTCAAAGGGCTGTACAGATAAAAGACTATTGCAAACTACAGACTATTATGACACCATCTCCTGATCTAAAACCTACATGAGGGCAAATAATACACAGATACTGTCAACATAAAATTATAGGTTATTCATATGCTATAGAATAGAAGTGTGCTTTAAGCCTAGATTTAAACAGTTCCACTGAGGTTGCAGATCGTATCTCAGGGGAAAGAGCATTCCACAGCACCGGGGCCCGAATGGAGAATGCTCTCGAACCTGCGGATCTCTTCTTGGCTCTTGGGATTGCCTGCCGTTAAGAATTTTCCAAGGTTTATTTATGCATTTATGTACACTGTGCTTAATAGGTTTTAGTCCATTTTAATATATTTTTCTACAAATCTGCGGGATGTTCAATACAAGATGTTTTTGTCATTGTAAACATTTTTCTTGTGTTTCCATATAATTAAATCAACTTCATGCGAAATTTAAGAAAAAATGTAAGAATCATCCAATTATTTGACTAATTGTTTCAACGGTAGGTGACTAGTCGATGATTGAAATAGTTGTTAGTTGCACCCCTAAACACTGCTGCTTGTACACCCAGTTTGTCCGCCTTTCCCGCCAGGTTGTTCATCTTCTGTCAGGACAAGGTTAAAAATGTCATCTAAACCTAGAGGCGGCAGGAAGCAACAAAAGTGACGACCCTCTTTATTAAACAATTAGGTGTTGTGGTTCCGTGCTAATGACATCATTGGTCTAACCGTTCCTGGTGTCGATTCAAACACGGTAATCAAGCACTAATTCGCCTCACACACGCCTTGCGCTCAGCTTTATTTTCCTCCTTCGTCCTTTTTCTTTGTATGAACGCGTTTACTTTCACCCTGGCGAACATCTGCAATCGCGCTCCCCAAGCGCCCCACCGTTGCCATGGCAACTGTCGGCTGGCATTTGGAGCGAGGAGAATACGGAGGGGAAAAAAAAGTGTCGGGAGGCTGCCGGTGTTTGCAGAGACGAGGGGCCGCTTTGATTTGGCGAGAGAAGCGAGGGGGTTGAAGAAGAGAGGATGATTGCAGAGTGCTAATTAAATGTAGCGTGTTTATGTAACGGTGCGCAACTGATGACTATTTACGTCCCGGAGAGGCTCGAAGGATCTAGTGAAAAATTTTACGACTGTTTTCCTCTTCTCTGCTTCTGTGCAAAACCAACTCTAATTTTTCAGAAATCTGACCCGAAACAGGGCGGTGGTTAGCGCGTCCGCGGCACAGTTCTGAGGTCATGGTATCGAATCGCCTGTACGGAGTTTGCATGTTCTCCCCGTGCTTCCGTGGGTTTCCTTCAGCCACTCCGGTTTCCTCCCACATTCCAAAAACAGGTGAATTGGCCGGTCCAAAATGTCCTTAGGTGTGAATGAGCGAGTGAGTTGTCCGTCTCTCTGTGCCCTGCGACTGTCTGGCAACCAGTTAAGGGTGTCCCTTGCCCACCGCCCGAAGATAGCTGGGGATGGGCTCCAGCAAATCCCGTGACCCTACTGAGGATAAGCAGTGCAGTTGGATGGATGACTCGAAACCAGTATTTTAGTCTACGGCTGCTTTATTTTGAAGCAAGACTAAGCCATAAACAGCTCTAACGATCGCATTAGATTTCTGTTTTCGTAAAAATGTACCACTCCAGATTTTAAACGAGCGAATTTTTGTTTTTCTTTTATATTGTGAAGACAGGTTGTGTTTTGTGCGTAAAAATAGTGTGAGATAACATCTAGCACTTTTTAATTCAAAGGGTTGACATGCACAGAGGCTCCCCTACTTACGACCATTCGACTTGCCTAAAATGGTAGATACGAATATTTTTTTCGGAATGTCGAAAAATATCCGGACGTTGCTGGAAGTTCTATTTTGTATTGTAAACACTATACTGAATCTCCAGCGCGCCAAGAACGTTGACATTTTTATTGTTTACTATCTCGTGCATCCATTCAATATGGTTGGTGTAAAGTGTAAAGAGGAGAGCCGTTTCATTTAAAATGAAAGTGGAATATGGAAGCATGATGGTGTTGAGAAATGTTTGGATCACTTTTTTTTCTGCCACTTTTTACCACAGAGGAGAAAGTCGCCCAACTGTTGAAGCTCATCTTCCAAAAGTAGGTTAAACTTAACTTTATAGAGCATATTATTTTATGAAATGTTTATTTTTTTTTTTGGTACAAAACCAAACAGGTTACTTGTACTACGATTCATTAAAATGTTTTTCATTTGTTTATCCCGAACCAGGCATGATTTCAGATGCTAGAATGTGAAAACAATTTTTAATATTCATATGCTAGATTGCTCTGAAAATGTCATGCTATTGAGTATCTGCCTCAAATCCATGTGTGCCCAAATAGCGGTTGTTGGGACGGATCAATTTGCAAACAGAAAATTTGTCATTAAATCATTAATCTTATTTTGCACATAGCATGGGGGGGTCAGCCACAGCTGGCTCTGGGGACACATTCAGCTCTTTGGCACTCCCTAGTGGATCTGTGATGCTTTTTCAAAAATGTGTGATAATGGGAAATTATTTGGTGTCTGTAAGACAAACATGACACAATTATTAATGTTTTCAAATAAATATAGATGCATACAGGATATATATAGAGTATGCCTTCCTTATAAGGCTTATATAACCTTTGAATCTTTTGTAGCTTCAAACATGTTTTTTGGGTCCAACAAGGCTCTTTTAACATTTCAGGTCGCCTAATTCTGACTGAGCATCACCTACTACGAGCTCAATCTTTCTAATGTCTTCACCCGATTGTTTACACTTTTTTGGTCTGAACGCGACCATGTTTTGTCTTCGCTCAGCCCTCCTTCAGACATGTTTACCATTTCTATTGTTTCACAGCGTCCTTGAATTTTGTTTTTACGCCGTTGCGCCACCAGAGTCGGACCATTAATGCACCTGCGAAATCACGCTTCAAACATAAGAGATAATTAGACGGTGACTTTTTTTTTGCAGGGAAGAACACTTGTCGCCAGGAAACGAATCGGGAGCAAAACTAGTATGCACAAAAACGATAACAGGAAATACATGAAACTGCATCAATTGACTGAATTGGATTTTTTTTTTTTCAAACGTTTATTTCAAACACTCAGGAACGTTTCACAAGAGGGCGCTAGGTGCAAAATCAAACTCACATGACAAACATTTGCCTCAGATTGCAAAAATATTTCCTTTATCAACGCACAACTGCTTTATTTTCCACTGCGCCTATTTTCTATTGTCTTACTTTTGGCAAAACTGTTCGGGGTGGAACACATTAGGTAGGACGAATGGGGCAGAGGGAAGGTCTGGAGAGTGAAGTCGAGCTCGTGCCCAGTTTTTTTAAATATGTATTAGCATGAAAAATGGTGAAATTAATAAGATGTTTAGGTATAAATCAAGAGGCCTACCCAAACCCCAAGAAAAAAGAAAAAAAAGCTTTACTCGAGCCCATCTAAGAAATGCACGTACTTGCACGCACGCGCATGAAAGAGCTGCCAAAGGCTGCAATCATGACTCAGCCAGGAGATGGCTGCGCAGAGTAACTCATTTCCAAATTCTGTACAGCTTATTAGATTTTGAATTGTTATTTAATTCTGAAGATCAAGTATGTCCAACTCAGTTTGGCTCTGTTGCAGGATCCAGACTTCAATCATTGGATTAAATCATCCAACAGGCCAGATCTGGCCTGCGGGTTGTATGTTTGACATGCCTGCATTAGATAAATTGTTTTAACTGAGGCTGGTCGCCAAAAACTTGCGGTCTGACAAAGTGAATCGGGGAAGAAGAAAAAAAAAAACAATCATGTACAACAATAATGAAGACGATCACAGCAGATTTATTTCCCATCGGTGTGTCACTTCTTTCTCAGCGGAACCTTTTTGCAAAGGTTCAATCAGAAATCTGTCCAAAGACTGACGCCTACATTAACCTAGCTCGCCCCCTGGAGGGAGGGGGAGACTTGCGATGGAGGGCGCATATCCACAGGTCGGCGGGACCGCCAAGTGCAGTTAATTTGCCTTTGTCAGGCGGCTAAAACAACGGGTGGGAAAAGACATATGCCGAGGGGAAGTTAAAAGCAGATGCATGCTGAGGTAAATGTCAAGTCGGGGGGGCGAAATAGAAAATGGGTGGCCAGGGAAAGATTGACAGACTGATAAAATGACCAAATGAATGGGCTAGACCGACATTTAAAGGAGCTGTACGAAATTTGGAACTTTGTTACTTTTTGCCGCCATCTCCTGGCTGGTGTCATTGCAGCCCCAGTCAGCTCATTCATGATGCGGGTGCAAGGACATGCATATTGGCGTGCATTTACGGACTCCAAGCACCCATGCAAACCCTGATCATAAATATATGTGTGGAGAAAAAATGAAATGTTATTTATCTTTAGTACGACGTGACTTGGACTAGACTAAATTACTGTTTTCATTAATTAATTCCCAAACAATTTTGCTCATTTAATATATAAATATACACACACACACACACACACATTAAATTTAGTAACAATTCTGAAAATTAAGCATCGCTGCCGGAGACATACTTTTTTGCCTATTTTTTTTCTTTTGAATCAGACAAATATTTGTTTTTTGCAAAATCTTGTGCATCCCAAAGGTTAAGGGTTTTGTTGCCAATAGTATTTACTGATACTGCTTAACATAATAATCCCTTCACATTTTTGAAGAAATCTCAGTAAATTCCCACTCTTTTTTTCTTAAAGGCACAGCGTGCATTATTTGACCATTCAACGTAGTAGTAGTGCAACCTAAAAGAGCTACAAAGCACAAGGAAGAATACAAACTACTAGTGACCAAGTCGCACTGTTTCTATTCTTCTGTTTTTGCCTAGACTTACACAAGGTTTTGAGATTTCTAAGGGTACCCATAGCAGCAAGATGGCGGACAACCATTTCAGCTCCCTCTATGTTTGCTCATGTTATGTCAAATAAGTACAAATTTAGTAAAAAAAAAAGCCTCACACCTTTACACGATAATTCAGGTATTTTTGCTTATACATATCAATACTTCAGAAATGCTAAATATTACACAATGCCTTTTCAAGGAAAAATTCCCTACAAGTAGTTACTCAGAAAAGTATTAGTTCCAGAGCGAGCTCTGTTGTGGGCAAAGAGCTGGACAGCCTAACAACAGTAGCTGAGAGACGGGCACTGGAAAAGCTGCGGTCAATCATGGACAATCCATCGCATTCACTACACAGCATTATCTCCAAACAGAAGAGCAGTTTCAGCGACAGACTGCTGTCACTGTCTTGTACTACGGACAGACTGAAGAGATCTTTTCTTCCTCATGCCATGAGGCTCTTTAACTCTACCCAGCAGAGTAAAAGCCCACAGTAAACCACACCACCTACATTGCATATTACCGAATCTTATTGCAATATGTATTCTGTGTAGCACTATTTAGTTACTCTATATAACACGCTACAGTGGGCATTTGCACGTCACACTGGGTATTTGTATATTGTATTCTTTTTGTTTTATTATTGTATTGTTCTCAGCGAAGGGATGCTGCTGGAAATGTGAATTTCCCTTCGGGGATGAATAAAGTATCTATCTATCTAGTTCCATTAACACATATCTATTTAAAAAAAAAACTAATATAAAACAAGTGTTCAATTATATCGTTTCATGGTTTAGTCAGCTAGGCACTCATATTGTTACATTAATGTGTGATGTTTTTAGTAGTCTTTCATGTTGAGTGCAGTTAGAACTACTTAGTGTTCCAATAATATGCAATTATGTATATATGTACCTTGTTTCTATTGGGCGAGTGGAAAGGAGATTTCATAAGATGCCATGTCCTTATTTGGACTCTGCCATTTGTTTTGACTTTTGCATCATTGTTGCTACAGGCCAATCATGTTGCTGTTCTTTGATTCCTACACCCTTTAGGGCTGATATGTTTTTTTTTTTGTAAATAGGCCTAAAGATTTAATAAAAAGAGGGGTATCGGAGGAAGACTTTAAGAAGGGATGGAATTTTCTTATCTGAGAGCCTCTCTCTCCGTCCTCCGTGCAAGTTTAAAATCTGTTAATGTCTTCTCGCCTTTTTATTTAAATGTCTGGTTGGTAGGTAGGTGGCTCCATTATCCGGGAGGATTGTAGGGACACCATTTCCTGCAGTGTGTCTTGGGCAAGTACAGCCTGGTGGGACCCATTCGTCTCCAGGCCAACAAATGGGGACCTTTTGGTGTTTAGGAGAATGCTCTAACAACTAATGTATCTCATGGATAGTCCATATGTGATTACTTCACACAAATCTGAAAATATCATGCCTGTATTTTCTTAATCACCTTGTGTGCCATGCGTGATAGCAAAGTGGAACTTTGGTAGAGAGTGCAGAAACGAAGCGGCACTCAAACAAGGTGACAAAAACATTTTGACAGATTGAGCTCAGGAGCACTTCAGACATTGCCACAGACTCTTCCGTGGGAAACGGACGCATCGACAGGACATTATTTGGGTAAAGAAGTAATTTAAAAAATGTACACCCCAAAAAAAATCCCACTGTTTTTGAAGGGATTACTGCTTCCACTGGTTGGTGTACATTGTGATTCTCTAGGAAATTTGATTTCTCACCTGGAATGATGTTTAGTATTTGACTGAGCCTATTTTAACCTCTAATAATTACAAACAGGTAATAACATAGTAACAATATAGTAAAAAAGCGTTATTTTAGATATGCATAACAAACTGTCAGTCCTTTCCACTAAACAGTAACAAAAAAACATAGTTTTCAGCTTCAAAAAGGTTTGCAACCCCTGATGTAGAGTGCTACTGCATTTTTATTTGATCATTCTATTTATATAATAACAATTTAACCTACCATATAACCTCAGTATATTTAATATCAATATATAAACTGGAGATCAAGAGTACCTTCAGCACATCTGCTGCCACAGGATAGCACTAGTGCCTCACATTGCTATGGTATGATTTTGGCCCATTCTTCTTCCAGCCTTCTCCACAGTTCAGTGATTGTAGATGTTTTTTGCCCACAACTTTGTCACCATGGATTTTCCTGAGGTGTTTTTATTGGGTTGAGATCAGGACTCTTCGCAGGACATTCCATTAATTCAATGTTTTCACGTGAAAGGAAATTCTACCCATTTAGCTGTGTGACCAAACCACAACACTTCTTCCACTACCTTTCACTGACATTTTTTACACACTTTGGGTTTAGTCATTCTCCAATGTGTCCCCGAACATAAAGCTTCCCATCATAACCCAATGAAATATTTTTTCTTTCATCACCGAAGTGAACTTTGAACCAGTTCTCCTCTGTCCACACAACAAAAGCTCAGTCTAGCTTTTTTTTTTTTTGCTAATGAGAGGTTTGGTCATTGCAGTGTGGGCCTTCAGTCCAAATTCTATTAAACGGCAAGACAGATTCTTACAATTTTCAGCACTGAACTGGCAAGCAATTCCAGCTACAGTGTAAAAACGATTACCCATTGATATCCTTCGCCGTGACCCGTCCTCTCTTAAAGTTGTCTTCCGTGGACGTATAGCCTTCTTGGGCGACTTGAATGAGTTTGTAGTTTCTTAAAGATTCAATATTCTTAAAATAACCGATTTAGAATGCCAGTTAAATGTGTGTTTACAGATAATCACGGAAATTAGGACCATGTGCTAAACTAGCACCATTAAGTGCGAAGCACCTAAAAGTGTTCTCCATTTTTCATCAATGCATCCTTAGCAAAATGCAGGTTTTTGTTCAAATACCTTATCCATTTTGCAATAGCATTGTAAAGACACGACAAAATGTCCTCAAACTGTTGAGCAGTGAGGATGAATTTTTCACAAGTAATTCCTTTTAAAATATGATCTCTAGCGTGTGTGTGTGAATATATTTATGATTCTTTTTACCACCACCAGGCGCTACATAATTCACACTGTCCCTTTAATAAACTCTCCAGTGTTTACAAGTCACCTCTGCTGTGCCATTTGGCTCGTTCCCTATTCATGCAAATATCCGCAGCTAATTGTTAATTAGCTTCAAATTGATGACTCATCACTGAATTTCACGCTCAATTAACCGGCTGTTTGTCTACAGAATTAAACGTGGCACGCTGCATATTGCCCCGGAATATGAATGGTAAAGATGCAAATGTTGTGAATGAATGAATGAAAGGCATTTATTGTCATTATACAAGTATAACAAAATTGGAGGGCTTCTCGTTTTCAAATCAAGAAAAGGAAATGAAAAAGGTGCAGGATACAAAAAGGTTTAAAACGATATATTAAATAATATATATTAGGGCTGCGAATAGTAGTTACTTTAATAATTGACGAAAGAGTCCATTATTTTTTTGATTAATAGCTAATTCAGATTTTTAAAAAACTCACATTTGTAATATCCGCCTCTCGGTGGTTCGCGCCCCGGCCGAGTCATTCCTAAGACTTAAAAAGTGGTCGGCGGCGCCCTCTGTTGGCTGCGGCTGCATCGGCTCGCTACAACGGGTCAGGTGCAATCGACATTTCGTTCTGTGTACATTGTTACACAGAATGACAATACAAGGAAATTATTATTATTATTATTATTTAAATATTGAGGTTTAGGATTTCAAAATTGGGCAGAAAACATACTATAATTGTTTTATATGTTTTAATATAAAAACAGAAATACAAGTGTTAGTCAAATAGTTCAACAAAAAACATACATTTAAAATGTATGTTATACACCAGCAAATATGATGAGGGGGGTGAGGGTCAAACAGAGTTGCTGGATACAACCAGAATGTTTGATGTTTGATCTTACATTACACATTACACATAGTCCAGTGTTTTTCCGAATTGCTCAGTCCACAATTAAATGGATTTGGGAGTACAGTCCATAAACATGCCCGATTAAAGTCGCCGTCGACGAAGGTCCGTTGGGGTGTGCAAGCTGCTGTTTTTTGATAGCAGCGGGCAGGAGATTTAGCGCTATGCTAATGTTAGCATCCGGTGAAACGGTTAGCGGTGGAAAGTAAACAGCAAACACAAAGACCACAGTTAACTCTCCCAGTACATAGAAGGGTCTCCACGATACTGCTAGAAACTCCATATCGAGTGAGCAGTGTGTGTCAATGGTTCGGCTGTTATTGTAGCGCGTAGTCTCCAAACCCTGTTTTTACCGGAGTCTATATACCAATTGAAGTTGCATTTTGGTGTCTGAAAAACACAATACAGTAAAAATAAATTTGGGTTTGGATCAAGATGACGCCGTGCATTAAAATATGGTCTCGAAGCGCCCTCTGCCGGACCACAGTTCTCACACACCTTGATTTTCAGTTAATGGGGACGAGAGAAAGAAAAAAGAAGGTGAAAGAGAGCAAGAGAAAGAGTGTAAGAGAGCGAGAGAAAGAAAGAGAAAAAAGGGTTAGGAACATTGTTTAGGCAACATTACGAAGGGTGCGGGACAAAAACGCTTCTCAGCGAGATGCAGAAAGAACGTAGAGCAGGTGTCCGGTAACAGGATAAGTATGAAAAACACTGACATGAATTGGCCAATCGGCATTGGAAATATCAAGTCAAGAGGTGCTGGCTAATTGGCCTGCATCTTGGCTGTCTGAAACGTTTCTCGATGGTGCGGGAAGCATTCATTGTATTCTTCATTTTTGTGTCCTTCACGCCATACGAAAAAAGTTCAGAAAGGCACAGAGAAATAACGAATGCTGTGACTAGCAAGGAATTCTCTGGGGAGCCAAGGGGGCGCTCGCCTACAAAAGTTTGGCAACCATTGGTTTTCTGCAGCAGGAGTTGGGCCTCTCGTACAGCTACATGGGGCCGAGTGAATGCAAATGTGTATCAGAACCTTCTTTAACAGCACATGGTTTCTTGCTTGCGTTCATTGCCCGCAGTCTTTGCTCATGTCACACAGCAAAATTATATATATTTTTAAGTTGTTCTCCCTTATATATATATATTATATATATTTGCTTGTGTATGGTGTGCTGGCCTGTGTGCGCCGGCTTCAACCCGCTTTGATGTCACGCAGGGAGAAATGAAAGCAGAATCTGTGGAGAACCGGCACCGACACGCTCAAACTCAAACCCTGGGCGGCACACATAAAAAAAAAAAGATCTCCACTTCATCAAAGCTGCCAGGTTTTTGTCTTCTCCATCTGGATGCCAGACTGAGTGCTCACCAAAAGTGCTCACTTGCTGTGTTGAACTTTTGGACTTACCATGGCTTGTTTTCCTGTTTTTTTTTTTTACATTCAGTTTTATTTTGTGTGGGACAGGTTACTGTTTGTATTTTTCAAGAATGTATGTATCTATTTATTCAGGGCAAAATTAAAAAAAAAAAAAAAAACAAGTATTGAGTATTTGACAAAAATAAACACAGTGTGTACTTCCTACTTCAGTATTGAACACAAAACATCTATCACGACTAATCTTTCACTTAAACCAAAATCTAACAGAGAAGGAAATATATTAGGCTTAGCAGCAATTCCTATGAAGGTACATAAAATCTTATATAGCTCCTTGATTTTTTTTTTAACATAAATAAAAATGTCAATACAGTCAAAATGACTTAAATTAGCTTAAAGCAAAAAGTGTGGGCACTCCTGTTATACAGCCAGATTGACCAACTAATGTTATGGTAACAGCTAAAACAGCTAAATCTAGCATGCTTTTTATGCTCTCTACATTCACAAACACACATGCTTAATAGATGGACAGATGTTATGATAAGAGCTAATATATCATTCTCCACCTAAGCGTCCCTAAAACAAGTTAACTAAACGTTTTACGATAGCTCATAATCACACATACGCTTTTCCACCACTGGCTTTAAAATCTTATTATTAGGAGCGGTTTTACAGGCATGTCGGGACTCAGAACTGCCACTTTGCTCTAACGAGTTTCTCCTACTATTTGAAAAAATTGTAAAAGTCGTGAGATGTAAAATTTCTGGTTCAGTGGCTTTGCCCCTAGTTTCTTATCCTATCAGAAGGCTCGGGGTGGGTTGCGCCCGAGACATTAGGCACGAGAGTGAGAGAGGCTTGGCTGCATCGGAGTCCAAATAATCGTCCCATACCGATATCCACCAAATTCCCAAATATCTGTGCTGATAATCCGCCCGCCTGATAATCGGTCGACTTTTAAGAAATACTGTGTATTACGATGTTAAAAAGAAGCTAGACACACTCACAGTACTCACTGTGACTCTGAACGGCGTGGCGGCGGTGGATGAAGCCTCCATGGCGGGCGTGGTTTTGTCCGTCGGGCTGCCGGGCATGCTCCGTCGGCGCCCGGACCTCTCTGGAGGAGACTCTTTAAAAAACAAAACAAGAAAAAAAAGAAGTTTACAGTTTGAATTTTTTGTAATATTGTATTTTTTTGTTCCTTTTTATTTAGGCACATCAGAAAAAACAACATCAACCATTGATAAACAAAAGGAAATAACAAAAGAGTTTCACAAAAAAAGACTGCTAAAAGACTGCTGTACAATACAATGCTAAAGCAGATGCCCAAATAGAGTAGGCTGAAGAAAAAGGCTCTAAATTCCTATGCTATTCCAATTTTCCATGTCTTTTTAATGCAAAGATCAGGACACTCAAGAATGGTGGTCCAGCAGGTTCAATGATACTTCTATGAAGGAAAACACACACCGCATAGCTATCAGTTGTCACCATGAGCACCAATGAGAATTATTATTATTATAATAGATACTCTTATTATATAGTATGCTGAAAATGGATGGAGACAGCAATGATAACAATGAGGGCGGTGAAAGTGGTGGTGGTGATGATAATGAGGATGATGACTGAGTGACTGTGCATCCACAAAACCTAGGTAAATATGTATATTTTTGAGGTTATTAAGGAGGTGGGGTAGGATCAAATAAGCATATGCTTCATCCTATTCCATTTCTGACGTGCTACGTTCACATTGTTTTTGTTTTACTTTTTGTTTTCTCGTGTTCGAAATAAAGTTTCATTCAAATTCATTGAAAATTAAACCAAGAACACAAAACAAATACATTTTATACTTACAATAGTATCGCTGGCAACCTCTATAGCATATAATACCCAAAGAAACTCACTAATACGACATAAAACTGAGGATGAAAATTCTAAAAGAAATATATAGTATCTCCATTACAACAGGTTTGTTGCTAGATTTTGCTGCAGGAATGACAAACTCAGTTTGTTTCGAGATGGAATCCAGACTTCCTGTTCTCAAGCAAGCTGGATTAGTAAAACAATGTAAACTTAAAAGATTTATCTTACCATAGATACTTACTTTAGTAGCCTACCTTATACATTATAGGGATCTTTTCTAAACATAACACATTTATTCAAACGATAGGAAAACATGTTTGGCATTGACTATGTTCACTGGTTTTAACAGTTGTGTGAATGCAGTTTTACACCTGGACTAACTCACCACACTACTCAAACTCAAAACGAAGCCATGAATAGAATTTCTTTTTGTTCTTTAATTGTCATTCGATTTCGAAATGAATGAAGAAGGATTAGACTGCAGTAGATCAAACTATAAGCTGGGCCAACTAAAGCGGAGTACATTCTTCTCTGCCCTTTAGCAGCCAGAGGGAGTATTCGGTCCTCATTTATTTAAAAAAATCATAACTTGATAGAAATGACCTAGAGACTCGCTATTTTTTTTTTTTTTTTTTTTTTTACACACTCAGAAATTTATGGGGGGCCGGATTAAATCACCCAACAAAAAGGGTATGACCTGCAGGTCAAAGGTTTTGCCATGGCTGTTTAAGTACATTTGGTGCTGTAGAAAGCACAGCTCATGAGGTATTTAAACAACCATGACTGCGGATCTGCACATGTCTGGCTGGAATCTGAGGCAGCTATAACATGGTTGCGTGATACCATAATATTTGTGCCGTTCAATTTAAGCATTTTCTCTAAAAGGAAAAAAAAAAATCAGATTCAAGTCTCAATCTTCCTTTTCCATCTGCACAAAGAGAAATTGTAGGGAGAGTATGAAAATAGGAAATGCGTATATCAGCCAAATAGCCAGTAACAATTTCAAAAATAATTAATTCTGTATAAGCTTACATAGCAACTAGCATGTATACAAAGTCAAATAACCAGTGTTTAAGGAACAAATGTTTACTGACTTAGCATTAAAAGATAACTTTTTAAGTTGTTAAGTGTACTGAATAACTAGTGTTAAATTAACAATTGCAAAGCATTAGACGCAACGTGAATCGAACCTGGGTCACGGCAGTGAGAGCGTCAAATCCTAATCATTAGACCACCAGTGATATAGATGACAAGAAAATGCATTAAATTTTACCTTGTATATTATATATATTCACAGTACCAGACAAATGTTAGAAAATTGAGAAAACAGACACAATCTTCCTGAAACATATGAATAAAAGCAAAAGAGGAAAATAGCTTTTTGGTGTACAGTAATCCCTCGATTATCGCGGTTAATGGGGGACAAAAACCACCCGCGAAAAGAGAAAATCCGCGAAGTAGCGACACCCCTTCGAAAATGCTTAAAAAAATAAACAAAAAAAATTTCGAATCGGACTTTGAAGTACTTGAAAAATATTGTAAATTGTATTTTCCTTTGTGTTCATAATTTACATTGTCAAGAAATTATTTTAAACATAGCCGCACATATTCAACTTTTATCACCTACAATGCTTAGAGCTGAAAAATGTTAAACAAAATTCTATACAGACATCAGAAGTTAGAACTGCGTGTTATACATGAACATAGTAACAAAATTAGAACTGCCTTGAAGTGGAAGGATTTCCTGACAATAATATGTTGTATGGGTCCAACATAGCAAATTTTTAATCAATTCTTGTCATGCATTTTTGCAACTTTCTGTTTTCCCCATTTTCTAACATTCATCTCTGGTACCGTGAATAAAACTAGTGTGACAATGAGAAACTTGATCGCCTTTTCGTATGTCATCTACATCACTGGTGGTTTCCAGGTCAGGATTCCACGCTCAATTCCTCTTGCATGAAATGTTTTGAGATTTTATTCAGCCCAAACTTTATATTTTTGGGGTAATACTACATGAGTGGTACTACTGACATGGGCAGCCCTAAACATTTGGCGGCAGGAGTAATTACAAAAGTTTACAGTGCACAAATGTGCGTGTTTTGTGTTTTTCCACACCAATTTCCCCACTTGTCAGCGCTGCCGTCTGCTGTTTAACGGGCCTGCTGACGAAACGAGCGACGGGGCGTCAATTGGCGAAGCAGACGGAGGAATCGCGGCTCCTGGCTGTGCAGCCTGCTGGTTTCCCTCGCAAAAAAATAAATATTAACGCCCACCTTGCCACCCGGCCTCAATGTAAACAAGGCAAAACAGATTTTACTTTCCCGCCACACCTGTCGCATGCAGTTTTTTTCTTTCAAAGTGAGGACCATCTGCGTTTGGGACGGTTTGCTACTGCGGAAAAGTTTGTTTTTGAAACACCCTTTTGACTTTAATTGAAACATCATGCGCATGATACATTTAATAGGTTGGCAGGGAATCATGAAAAGTGCTTACCACGCTTTTTAGAAACTTCAGCGTTGCCGCCATTGAAATAGGCAGACTTTGAGTGGCGTTAATTTTACCGCTTTGCAAGGGGATTTTTAGGGTTTCTTCTCATGGTAGACACGTGGACCAAATTTCTTTTGGATAAGAAAACTGAGGGGGTTTATTTGCGTTTACTGGCAAATTATACATCATTGAAAAGACCCAGGTAAAATAAGTGGAAGAAATTAGAAAGGGAGTTACATTTTTCCGATTAAATGTTTATAATTGTAAGCAGATTATTTTTCTATTTAAATGTGTATATATTTTTATTGTTTTAATATTTTCTCTTTACTAAATATGTTTCTTCAATGTGTCAAACCCATGACCCATGGCTCAAATGTGGCCCACCACATCAGTTTGTGTGGCCCGCGAGAGCTTTTGAATGAATGAAAACCTTATTTCGAAGATTAAAATAAAAACAGGACAAAAACAATAACTCAACAACAAAATAATGTTATATAACATGTTCGAAAAGGGGTAGAAAGAAGCAGAAGCTTATTTTCCCTACCCCTTCATCTTCCCTATTAAATACATTTTACAGATCCTCTTCTCCTCTTGTGTCTAATATAACAAAGTCTCATGGATAAACATATTACATAGCTCAGATATCAATAATTATGATAAAAACAATAGTCACATATTTTATACACTAATCTTTGTCGCACCCATCCCTCAACGCCATAATAGCACTAGTCACCAAACGTCACTGCGGCACCAATGATAATAATAACAATAGCAATAATATTAATAATAACAGTTATGATATAACAATAGCAGCAATAAAAACAAAGTTAACCATAGTTGGAAACGCACTGTTTCCAATTTCTTATTGTCTTAAAAAAAAAGGTCAAAGAGTAATTTCACCAAAACTTACACTGTTTCCATTGCTAGATTCAAGCACTTAAGGAATTTCAAAGCCAATATTTTTATTTCTCAGTACCACTAATATATCTGTAATTTACATATCTTGCATTTGCATCTATTAAGACATGATTTTTAGATCTTCTGAAAATAACAAATATATTTGATTTGAGACAAATCTCTCCCCATATGGGTGATGGGTAAAAATTAAACGAAATGTGAAGCTTTTTCAGTCGCAAGAAGTTCTTCCGATTACAATTTACCACTGAGAAGCGCTACCTTCATTTTTTGTATGGCCTATAATAAATGCCATAATTTATACGTAATCCCTGCACTAATACACATTTAATTTCCCCTGTTTAGTTCAAGCATGTTCTCTTGGATGCGACCCATAGGAGGCAGAAGCTGTACAAACTAATGCCAGCTGCTCTTGAGGACAAGGGAAGAAGAAATACAATGCCAAAGCCAAGCCACCAGAAAGCAGTCACACAACATTGAATTCAAGCTTTTTCAAGAAATTTAAGCACCTGTGCGAACACTAATTTTAGTGAACGAGAAAAAAAAATTAAGGAAAAAAAATATAACTCTATAATCGTTTTATAAATGAATCGTATACACCCCAGAATCATAATTTATAGCCTCCAAAAGACTTTCAGCCCTACAGCTAAGGCACACTTTTAATGGGCACTGTGAGAATGTTCTTTTATATGATGTGAGTTTAACACCCCTGACTTAATCCCTTGTAACTCATTACCAATAACAATACAACCCACATCAAACTAAATTATATTTTCGATCCTTTTTATGAATTTATTTTTGTTCTGATAATAGAACTGGTAGATAAAGTGAGGTATCTGACATGTATTAGCTTGATATTTATATAAGTATTAGCACTAGCACATACCTAGAAACAAATGTTGGCTTGGAAATGTTTTGGCAGAATTGAGTATATTTTTTTGTTTTGCATTTTAGATACATTTACAGTTCTCGGCTATACCGGTTGATAGCGGCCGAACCCCCAGCGAACTGTGATAATCTGCAAAGTAGAAACCTTTATTACACAAAAACAAACACAAGTATTTGTTTAACAGATAAAAGTACAGTACTTCATAATATTATTTTACAAATAGCCTCTGTACTGTGAAACTATAAATTTCAAAAATAAAAAGCCACTAGGGAGCGCCAAAGATATGGCATATGGCTCATGAGCTGGTTTAGCGGGTGGAGCGGTCCAAACTTTGTTTGAAAGCATCTTCTGTTTAGCCAATCAGAATGCAGAACACAATCCATGATGGAAAATGAACCAGCGATAACCAAAGCGCGAAGTATCGAGGTGTTTCTGTATACTGTGGTATCATTTTATACAATCCTTTATCTCCTATGTGTTGGAAGCAGGTTGGCTTTGACCATCTCTTTGACCATAACGCTCCCCCATTACCCCCCTCACTTGCTTCCTTCCTTCCATTAACATTCACTAATATAGGTCACCTTGCACATTTCCTCTGTATGCAACGTTGCCTCAGACCGACCACCGGTTCAACCCTTGGAGGAGAGACCGAAGCGGGACATTCCTGTCTCCTGCAGGCACCAAACGAGTCAAAAACACACAAGAAGCTCAAGAGCAGACGGCTGGAATTCTCTAAAGTTCAGGGTGTCCCCTGCCCACAGCCCGAGAATAGCTGGGCTACAGCACCCCGCGACCCTAGTGAGGATAAGCGGTGAAGATAATGGATATGAAACTGTCAGTGTCACATAGATAGCTTTCGTTTGTCTTGATTAGCTGTGTCATTTTCAGTTTAAAATCATTTTTGTTACCCCTCCTTCCCTTGGGGAGAAACTACAATAAGGCCGGAAAGCTGCTGAATAAACAGCCACAGGAGATTATGCGGCGGTGAGCCAGATTAAATTGTAGGGAGTGACAAAGTACAAATACTTGAAGATTGCATTCACACAAACTCATCTCGTTACTACGTATACATACGCCGCTTCAAAGTGTTGCGTGTGTTGCATTTGTTTATAGTTAATTTTAGTTAGCACAATAATGACGGTCAGCACTCAACAACAGCATTAAGCAAAAAAACTTTAATTTGATTTATGTCTATTCTGTTTCAAAGTCCTACTGTTGTAAGTATCAAGTATTTCAAAAAACAGTGTTTAATTTAGGAACTCCCATAGAGGTATTTTTTTATTAAAAGTAAAAACTATGTTAATCTACATAAGAAGCAAATGAAGTATCATTTAAACGTGATTTTTTTTACATAAACATATGCATTTATTTTACATAATATGATGAATAATTGATGGCCATCATGCTGCTACAGGTACACAAAAAAATGAAAACAAAAGCTTACAGTAAGCTTGGCTGAAAAAGAAGAAAAACGGTGCAGTTTGGTCAATGATTCTCTGAGTTTGTGTTCTTCCATGTGCTTTAAAAGCTCATTTTTATTACACGGCACAATAGAGCGATATTTAGTGGCCAAATAATACACTGTCCCTTTAAAATTTGATCTAATTGCACTTGGGTTAAAGATGGCATTTTGCATCAGAGATTAGCTATAAAGAAGCGGATTAATTATGTTTTGGAGCTGGAATTTTGAAATTCCACTGTGAATAGTAAAGACATGGCAGTGTTTTAAGACTACAGTATATCATTTTAGATTTGCCCAAATCCATGGCAAAATATGTACTTAAATCCAACTGGTAGGCATTAATTTACATTTAATTAAAAATGCAAATAAACACCTCAGACAGCAGGATTGTCTTTTTGGGGAGGTATTGTGAAAGAGTTTTTGTTTTTTTCTAATGAATGTTATATACAGCAGTAGAAATAAATCCATTGCAGGAGAGAGGGGAAAAAACAGGTCCTTCCATCAGTGGATATAAAATTTATCACCCGAAGTAAATACTGGTTCGCTGTTGTGCCAGAACAAAGTCGATATACCCTTGCCAGTGTTTTTAGTGTGCCAATAGTTCAGTCTTTAACAACCCAAGGCAAATATTTTGTCTCTTATGTAGTAGATACCAGACTCACTTTTTACAGCGGCCCCATTTTGTGGGAAAAACAAAGCAAAAACAGGATCACTGAATTTCCTAAAAATGAGGAAGGCGTTGAAGCCGGAGCCTCGCATTGTGGGACGGCTACAGCAAGAGTGCACCTCGGCAATGCCAAATAAAACTAGATGTGAAAATAATAACCGATTTAGAGCATGCCTCCTTTGTGTTGACAAGAAAGAATAAAAATATCTTCCAAAAAGAAATGAGAAGTCTTTTGTTATGACAGCAATGCACAGGCAAAGACTTTGAAGTTGTCTGTCTTCCATCTTAAAATAGATCTTAAAATAGGCACTGCGGTGAGGAAGATAGTCGACTTATTTCTTGGAATTTTGCAATATTTCTCATGGTGTAAGTAATCCCACCGGGGCAGTACACCTTTAGTTAGGCAACCACAAAAAACTGAGTTGCACTATTTTTATTTCATTTGGAATCCTGTCAAAATTTTCTAAAGCGTATTCCTTGAATTGCAGCTCATGGGATGGGATGAAAGAGTATTGATGGGATAAAAGAGTATTGATGCCGTCCATCAGTAAGGAAATCATGATGGTAGCTGAGATAGTACTGGAGCCAACACTACCTCAAGGTCTGTTACTGGAAATCGGGACCCAGCGTTCTTTCCATGGCTAAGCCATTTCCCCTTCACCCTAGTTCTAAATTCATGACACACCCCAATATCTTTATTGGTTGGTTGGATCCCTTAACCACTAAGGTCATAGGGACACCATTTCCTGTGTTGTGCCTTGGGACAGTGCAGCCTGGTGGCGGCCGTCCCTCTCCAGGCAGACAAATGTTTCCACAGTCTCGAACCAGGGACTTTTTGCATGTTAGGCGACTGTGCCAACGACTGCACTACGGAAACGAAAAGCTTTATTGCTCCCTCACATCAATTTTAGTTTCATGGTTCAGAGACTGATAGGTGTGAGTTGGCAAAAAAAAAAAAAAAAAAAAAACACTTTCACATCCCTCAAGCCAACATAATGACTTGAAAAACTGTCAAAACTTGGCCGCGTTGTTTAGATCCTCCAAGGGCCAACAAGATGTTTGGAAGGGAGAATAAAATATATATACCGTATATTGAAAAAAGAAAAAAAATAACATTCAACTGCCGGCTTGTGCTAGCCACTAACTCCCACCTGCCTATCAGGTGTGAGCCTCAACAAGCTTGGACGGCATCTCTTGAATTTAAATGGGTGCGAGTTAATGTCAATCACAGAGCGACGCAACAAGAGACAATTTGGGCTCCTCGAAAGAGCGGCCTCATTAGCGGCTCAACGCTTGAATGGGGATCCGTGTAATGAAGGTCACAAAGCAGCTAGCGCACGTTTCTGGTACGGTTTTGAACGACACGGGCAAGTAAAAAATTGGTTCTTGACTGGCGAGAAAGTAAATAACAAGGTCTCTGAGCGTAACACGACAACATTTGTTGGACTTTGGACCCGAGAGTTGTAGTATTTGCACAAGATAATAGACTGAAGACGGGTCACTTCACATCAAACAGTTCATACTTAAGATGATTTATTTTGGTGAACTCTAATGTGAGTTAGACGCGAACTCGCACACTGGTGTAGTATTGGATTCATGGAACTGACTCAAGTTTTTAGATGAAGCATAACAGACACAGATTGTTAAATTGTAAAGGTTAATTGGCCAAAGTAGGTAACAAGTGGCAGCACATTGAAGCATTTGTATTATATTTATAGATTCACCAGTTGAGTCACTTGTTCATCATACCAGACTTAATTGAAACTTGGGTCTCAAAACTTTTATACATTTTTTAAGTTAATTGAGTTATCTGAATCTTTATAAATCCAGCAATTAAAACTTAATTCAACTCACATAATTGTGCAGTAGTGGATTCAATGGGGCATCACGGCGGTGCAGTGGTTAGCACGTGTGCGGCACAGTTCTGAGTTCGTGGGTTCGAACCCCTTGTGTGAAGTTTGCATGTTCTTCCAGTGCTTGCGTGGTTGTCCTCCGGGTACTCCGGTTTCTTCCCACATTCCAAATACATGCATGTCAGGTTAATTGGCCGGTCAAAATTGTCCTTAGGTGTGAATGAGCGAGCAAATTGTCTGTCCCTGTGTGCCCTGCGACTGGCTGGCAACCAGTTCAGGGTGTCCCCTGCCCACTGCCCGGAGATGGCTGGGATGGGCTCCAGCACCCCCTCGACACTACTGAGGATAAGCGGTGCAGATAATGGAGATAATGGATGGATTCGATGACATGAGCCAGAGACTCACCTGAGGCGATACAGACACGGATTGTTAAATTATAATACCGTTAATTGGCCCAAGTGCGTGGGTTTAAAATTAGGGCTTAAGTGACAGTTTATTTGTTTTTGGTGATAAACATCACAGACTCAAGTTTATTCTGTTTCTTTATTGAATGATTTGAATTATAGTTTGATAGTTATTGGGTCATGGGTTCGTTAAAGCAAACTAGCTCAATTTAAATTTGTTTCTTATGTTGTATGACTTAATTGGTATGTGTTATCTGACTCGTTATGAGTAAATAAAATCAATTTATTCAAATGTTGTCATCTGGTAAAAGTCACATGTTGGGTCGATTGATTAAATTTGAAGATTTAATCAACACTTGATAGAGAACGAAGTCATGGATGTTCCGCAGAGGAAATTAATGTGTTTGAAAACCACTAACAATTTTGCAGAAAGCTCAAACTCCATCCCAAGAAAACAGCATCTGTGTAATCTTGGATCCATATTTATAGACAACGGGCAGGATTAGCTTGCACCTGTTTTCTGGTATTTCAGTCTTAGAACGATGCTCAGAAAAAGCACCTAGTCATCTGGACATTCTCCACCATTTACTGAAGGCTGAGCCAGCAGTGAAGAATTGCATCTTAAAATTTGGGGTGGAATGGTAGCAGTGAACAGTTAGTTAGCAAATGGTTCAGGTAATAGTTAGCTGAATCAAAGAAAAGAAGTAGTCACTGGAACAATAAACACAGGTCACTTGGGGAAAGTTAGCTTACTCCAAAAACATCAGAAATGGGTCAGATTTTTTTTTTGTATTGGTCTACTGACTGAAGGGAGTGGCTAACTAGAAACAATTTACTGTCTTTAGCAGAATCAGATGATTAATTCGGGTTTGGGGATTCCCTGGAAACACTGAAGGCCCAGATAATTCAGTTATATTAGAAAGCTCACAAGATTTTGTTGAATTAGGTCACTGATTGGGACGGTTGAGTCAGGTTAATTTACTTGTATCAGTTAATTGTTACTTGTTGGTTCGCTAAAGTAGAAAAAACAAAGATTCCATGTGTTCATTGATTGTGAAAATAAAGATGTTTGCAAAACAGGTTTGCATAAGTACAGCTAAGGGCTGTCTTGTTTTTTTCCCTTCTTAAGTCCTACTTTGTGGGAATTCTTGGGTTGAAATATAATGTGCATTTTGGAGGCATGCTATGCTTACTTATTTTAAGAAATCCCGCCAAGTCAAATATTGCTGCTCCGAGAGTGTAACATTTTTAATTGAAAGACTTTTTGCTCTTGTTTTTTGAGACCCGGTTAAACGAGTGTGCACGGTGTCACGCGCTATGCAAAAATCACCGAACTGGCAAGAGGGAGAAAGGGGAAGCAGAGCAGACTGATAGCAGATTTTCCGTCCACACGCACATGCAAACAACAACAAAAAAGCTCACGTGGGCGTCAGAGGGACAAGGACCAAAAACATGTCGTGAGGTGCTAGAGAGACTAAACTCAGATTAACGCCGTGACAGCAGTGTAAGTTCAAGGAAAGGTGTTTTTTTTTATGTTTGTGCGATATTTCCGCACGGACGAACCTGGTAAACCTTTCATCTTTCTCAGAGCCAACAAACACTTGGCGACAGCCTGGAGATTTGAGTGTACCAATTCTAAGTAACAACTCATTACCCATAATTGCTACGTCATTACTGTACTTCAGTAGATTTTCAAGTATGCTTTGAAAGAACTTTGGCAACTTCAACCTATTCAAGTTAGGACTTTTCACACTGGGAAAAAAACTTGTCACGAGAGTGCGAAAAGAAGTGCCATACGTAACCTTGACCTGGAAAGTAAGTCTTACCTTCAACAAATGACTCCGAGAGCACAAAAAACAAACAAGGCTTAAAACCCCAATAATCACCTCACGAACCCAAGCAGGAAGCATGACCCCAAGCTATCATCTGTCAACTGTTGCCGAGGCGACGTCGGAGTAGCGTCAGAATGCAAATGCCAACGCCAAACTGCCATGAGCCGCGTTGAAACCAGACTCACTTACTTTTCTAAATCACACTGATGGATATGCAGTACTTTTTGTGAATTCGGCAGCTCCTATGGGAGTTTTATTAATTGAATAAGATCCTTTTCATTAGGAAACTCTAAATGCTTGAGAGCTATTGCGTGGTATTGCTCCTAGCTACCATACAAAAAAAACCCTAATAGCTACATTCACTACTAGCTAGCACACTGTATGCCAGTAATTACTGTTTTCAGTCTGTTCAAATAATCATGCTAAAATACAGTAAATTTTAAATAATACATTACGGATCACTTTCCATCTTGCTAGCCTAATCATTTTATTGACTGAACAGTGACAAATAGCAAATGAATGTTAGATAAAGGGCATCCTTTGTTTATGGTGTTGTAGCTTACCGGTCATTGAGGAGAGTCGATTTTAACTTATTTGCTGAAAATATGCTATTAGCTGTCAAAATTATATTCATTTAAACCTATGGATTGCCAGTTGGCTGTAACTTTGTTAAGAACTTAGTTTGATTTTGCAAAATTGGTCAAATTTAACATCCGAGAAGTGTTTCTACAACCAAAATTTACTATCTTTACCATCTTGGCTAAGCAATGAAATATGCCATTGTCAGCCATAATAACATGTTTTAATGCTGAGTATCGCATACTGCCCGCACAGTAAAATATATAACATGCATCATACTTGTCTTTAATTAAGGTATTACTTTGACAGATTTGGTCAGCCTGCATATTTCCCCCTTACAGCGGTTTCATGTAACTGTAATAGAAAGTACTCCAGGTATAAACACAGAGCAGTTCATATTCTGGCTAGCAATCTGAAGGAACATAAAGTGAACCAGGGAGTAATAACACGTTTAAAAACAGAAAAGCAAAAAACACTATGTTCAATTAGAAAGTTGTTTGATGCTACCCGCTAGAGACTGACTTGCGGCAAACGCGTTGCGTCTTGTGCATGGCCGCAAAATCGGCCGACGTTTATCATCATTACTTTAAGTTACATTTTTGTTTTGCTAGTTCAAAATTTTATCAAACATAGAACCTTGTAATTCAAGCTACTAGCCCTTAATGCATGCAGTTTGATGGGATGTCAAGTGGCAGCTAAGAAATCAAACCATAACTTTCACAGCAGTTGTGAATACTCATTTCACTTGGGTCATAAAGTGACAACGGTAGAGATTGACAATCCCAGAGTTTTTTTTTTATTTTTTATAAACCATACAGCGTTTATTACCCTTGTTTACAGCCGGCCGGGTACGACTGCGAGAGCGACTGCGTTGACGCTGCAGTCGGGACTTGCCCAGGAATCTGTAGTAGTATGATCGTCTCCCGGATCCCTTCCTGGTAATCCCGGCCATCTTTTTGCAGCCACTACGGAGTCTGATCACAAACCTAAGTCCTTTTCAGCGTGAACAAAAAGTTTTCATAGGAAAGTGCTCCTGCAATGCAACCCGTCCATTGTCCAAACATTCCACAGGGTAGGATGAGGAGATTGCAGCTGCTCAACTCCTGCTTGTCCCTGCTACTCCACCTTTAGAACACTCCCACCAACAACCCCTCACGACTCCCCCCACTTAAAAAAAAAAGGTTTCCCACAACAAGATCCCATAGGTCCGGACAAGTGCGTGTGTGAGCGTGTATCCTGGTGGGCAGGAAAGCTTCCTAGTGTGGTAGACAGAAAGAATGTTATCACACAAAAACCCAGTGTTGCTTCTTTGATAGCCAAAAGAAAGATCCCATTGTGTTGCAGTTAAAGTTACAAGCAAAACCTTTCTCGATTTAGAGGAAGAGGGTACATCAAGGACAACAAAACAAAATAAGACTTAAAAAAATATAACGGCCCGATATTTAATATCTGGATCGAGATAAACTGGCAACTGGTGTTTTGTTACCAGCGACATTTATGTCACTCAGGTGCCACTACAAAGCCACTATTGAAGGCATAGAGAAGAGGAACAGGTGTGTTTGTCTTTGAAAGGAGAACATAACAGTGAACAAACTAATCGTCGCAATCTGGGTTTTTCTTTTGCAAAGTCGGTGTGGTAACATTGAAATCGATCCCCAAATTTCCAGATTTTAGAGGTGCG
Organism: Urocampus carinirostris; assembly: GCF_059441175.1. Lineage (NCBI taxonomy): Eukaryota > Metazoa > Chordata > Actinopteri > Syngnathiformes > Syngnathidae > Urocampus > Urocampus carinirostris. Next base: position 13,709,284 of record NC_142364.1, read on the forward strand.
CTGAGCAAACAGAACCTCTGACTCAAGTCCTTGAACCTGACTCAGACCTATTACTGTGTTTAGGGCTTACATCAGAGGTTGTCAACCACCAGGTAGCCCCTTAAGAACACCTGTGTAGCAGGCGGATCGGTTCTGAGAAAAGCTCCCCAAATCAACTGGTAAATTTTTACCTTTTAAGGTAGAACCTTCCGCACTGCCCATCAAAGATTTATTTTCTGTCTAAACGTGGAATGGAATGAGTTGAGAAACGTTGTCCATAGCATTAGCAAATCTGCCCAGGGGTCTACCAGTTTCTTCCTCTGTATGTAAGGTACTGATGAATGAGGGTAAAATTATAGCGTCAAAAGGCCATTTTTCCAACTACAAATCCAAGATGACTTTGCTCTATGACTATGACAACAGTTTAAAGTACGCTTCAGGGTTTAGAAACATCATACGCTGTTAGTTTTTAGGCTTGTGAAACCTGTAAACCAAAATTATTATTACTACCTGAGGATATTAGGGTTTTACTTTGACACTTTTTATAACTTGCTTTTAACTCTGTGGCCAACGAGACATGCCTTGGAGGTGTTAGGCTATAACAGATGATCCAAACCTGCTTACGTCTCTGAAAAGATGTATTTTAAAAATAATATAATCAAACAATGAAATCAAAATTCCATTAAATATAAATGACTACTTTACTAACAGCACAAACAAAGCTAAAAATAATGCTGTTATAAGCTCTAATACTGATCCCCAGTGTTGGTACTTGGCCATCACTAATGAGAAACTCAGTCATCTCATTGATACCAAGATTGTGTCTCAGATATCTAAAATACATTCCCAAAACAAATAGATTATCTTGAAAGTAAAAATATTGTATAATAATGCATGGAATCATGCCGATTTTTCCAATGTCTTGTTTTTGAATTTAAAAAGGCCACAAGAGGGCTGACAATACTTGGAATAAACATGAACTAAAACCTAGTACTTGCTCAGTGTCCCCTTCCCCAGCTCAAAACAAGCTAATTTCATCAACTGATATTACACAATAGATAAGGGTCAGCAACCCTTTTGACTCAAAGACCCAGGAAAGAAAAATATTCAGATTTTCATTTCACTGTGTGACATTTGATGATAATGCCAGATCCTGTGTCTCATATCAACAAATATACCACTTAAAATGTGTCTCCCTCCCGCAGCTACTTAAAACCGAGAAGGCATGTTTGACCATCACTCCTATCGTAAATATTTGTTTTAAAATAAAATGCAACCAGAGTTATACTGTAAAAATGTCAGAAAAAAAAACAATTTAGAGGAGTGTGCTATTAGTGCAAAGATTGTTCTGTGTTTTTTCCTCAATAAGTGTCTCAACAGTAAACATACATTGTGCAATGAGATTTCATATACAGGATTACATAGAGACACACAGCCAAAAAGTCTGTTGGGGTGGAACACCAAGACAGTATACTGTAGTTGAGACTTTGCCCTTTGTATTCTAGACCGGATCTAAAGTCTCCTTTGTGGCTTTGGCTTTGCATACATTAAATTCGGAAAGAAAAGATTCTCATGGCCCTTATTTTATTTTCAAGCCAGATCTAGTTACCGTATTTTCTGCACTATAAGGCGCACCGGGTTATAGGGCGCACCCCCCAAAAATAGTTTTTCGTCATATATTTTCTATACATAAGGAGCACCGAGCTATAAGGCGCTACAGTGGGAACGTCAACAAAACAGTCAGATAGTCCAGTGAAACGTATTAACCCCTTAACACAAAAGCTCGCAAAGAAGCAAATACTTGTCTCAGACATGTACGGACACTGTGTCTGTACGATGTCACCAATCACTCAAATGCGTCATTCCATATATCATTAGGAAGGTTAAACTTTTGGGATTCAAGAAATGCCAACCACTTCTTAGTTTCTATTTTCTTTTTTTGCTGGCAACTAAGTGGAGAGCAAAGAAAGAATTCATTGTACAGGGAAACGTGGTTCTTTGCAGTGTATATGACAATAAACACTTTGAATTGAATTTTAAAATAAGGCTCATCACAGAAACGTCAAGATCAGTCTGAAACAAGATACTGGGAAAATATAAATCCGGGGTAGCTCACCAAAGTCGTCTTACAGCCATCACATTCAATAATGATACGCATCCATGGCCCTCTTACATCCGCGAGTGTAGTAAATCCAACCATGTAAAATATTTACATACTCCAAAACACGCAATAATGCGGACAAATAAAAGAAAAATGTCAGACAAAAAGCATCTCTGCATCGATGGACGTTGCTTGTCGCTAGTGGTCTGTTTAGCCCCATAATTCCTGTTTACAAATACAGATCACAGTAGTAAAAAATGTTTTCTCCAGGCCGTAGAGCAACCAAATATGTGATTCACATCTTTTTCGGCCAATTGCAGGCTTTGTTTTACGCCTTTTTAGCACTAGCCTGTAAATGCTAAAAAGGACCCGCCTCCTTTACCTCCGAATAACTTTGGCCAATAGTGACCGATTACAATGATGATTGACACTTTGGTCAGGAAATGGAACGCCGGTATATATATCCTAGAATGCACTGCGGACTACTTCGACAGGAGGAAATCTAGTCAGCGGCTGCTTGCCTTAGTTGCAAGACCTTGCGACTGAATATTGATGCATATATAAGGCGCACTGTATTATAAGGCGCATGGTCAGGTTTAAAGAAAAAAATAAAAGCTTTTAGGTGCACCCTACAAACCAGAAAATACGGTACTCATAAAAAGAGCAATAGATAGATAGATAGATAGATACTTTATTCAATACCTGCCTCGTGAACCATAAGTTCCTAAACCCTGCAATAGATAGATAGATAGATAGATAGATAGATACTTTGTTCATCCCCGAAGGGAAATTCACATTTCCAGCAGCATCCCTGAGCTGAGAACAATCGAAAATAACACGGGAGCTGCTGGAGTGGCTGCCATTCGTGACGGCGCCGGAAGAAAAGATTCAATTTGAATCATGTACAAACAAACAATTGAATCATGTACAAACAAACAAACAAACAAAATATTCATGTTTCAATAAGTGGAGTGTTAATAAAATGGGGGGAAAATAATTTCTGATACTGATATAACCAGGTAAAACTAATTTTAAGTTACCTGTCCAAATGAATGTTGTGCCATCTCACCTTTCCCACTCTCTCTCCTCTCACCTTTCCCACTCTCTCTCCTGCATGGTCAGATTCAAGCAATGAAAACACATTGGAACTCTTAAATGGATTATTATTACCTTAATGAAAAACCAAACAGTTTAAATATATTTTCCCTTTGCAAGTAACTACAATTGAACTGTACAAATAGTCAACACTTCTTTTTTGTATTCCCCACACACTCTAAGCATACTTTGAGAATCACTGATGAGGAGTTTACGGATGCAAAGGAGGCGGCATCGATCGCCGGCACTCAGCTCTATTGTCCCCGTATCAATAAGAAAGCCTGGCGCGGAATGTGCTCGGTTCTGTTTATTTAGCCATCGACCGACAAAAAGCGTACCCACGTGGCCCCCGCATGTTCAGGAAAGGGCCTGCACTTGACCAGAAGTCCTTTAGTTGCAATTTCCAGCAAATCTAAAATCATTAAGATTAGGACCAAGTTTTTCCAAACTACATTTCCTCCTTGATGTGTTTTTAACCGTGATGAATTATTTGACTTGGGAAAAGAATTTACCAAATCGGGTGAAAAAAAACCAAACCTGACGGAACCACAAGTTTAGTGTCAAATTTAACATAAAATCAAAGTAAATTATAGATTGTATATGTAAATGAAGCAGAAGGAGGGATTAGCCAAATCCTAGCACCTGATTAAAAACACCACATCGAGGCTAATGATTAGCTTCAGAATTCAATAACTATAGTATTATACTTTTACTGGTTTACAATTGTATTTTCCGTATTTCTGGTCTATGAGACGCAGCAGTTTATAAGGTGCACCCTCCAATTTCTGGCATGTTTGGGGTTTTTAGGTGCGCCTTATAGTCCTAATAATATAGTACTTTCATATTTGAATCTATTTACAGTTGATTCCAATTTTAGTTACAGTATTTCTCGTTTATTTAAGGCACATTTTAATTTCTCGCATATGCAGGGTTATTAGGTGCGTCTTACGGTACAAAAAATATCTTACCTTGTTTTAGGATCCGATTATTCAGTATGATTTTGTAATCCTTTGTGTCAACTCTGTATTCTTTTAAAGTTTGTTCTTTTATATTGATTGTCAAAATGGCAGCAGGCACAGTGGGAGTTGCTTATGGCTCTCCAACTAGTTTTTATTTTGTTACCCTTTTTACTTTCCTTTTTAAGTACATGTGTGGCCAAATTATGCCTACAATTGCCAGGAACTTGACCTGGGACTGAGGTTGGATTTTTACTTTTTTGATGAGTGATAAACACAGTCCGGAAGATAACTGGCTGCTCTTAGCCCAGTCTAGAGGACTTTGCAATACAGTAGCAGAGCTATCAACATTATAAATGACTCTTCCCACCCCCGCCATTTCCACATTGACCTGTTGCCCTCTGGTAGAAGTCCCTAAAAACACAGACAAACAGGCATGGAGACTGTTCTTCCCCGGAGCCATCACCATCCTAAACAAGCTCACAAAACTGAAAAACATATACTGTGACATAGTTTTTGTTTCTCTTTTTTTGTTGCTGCTAAATGTTATTGCACAGAACTGAAAATGTATACCGTGTGACTTATTTTGTTTTTTTGCGGTTAAATGTTTTTCCAATCATTTTCATTGCATCATTGTTACGATGCACTTTTATTTTTCATTCACAAACGTTGCACTAGTTTGTAACTTGGGCCAATCCCTAAGCACTATGCTGTAAAAAAATGTTCTGCCTTTCAGCCCCCAACCCCCCTTAAAATCTCTATTACTGGTTTACCCTGGAGTGACATGTCTAATATCGTTGCATCCAATGTTTCACAACGTTGGTATCAATATCACTAAAGATAATTCATTTTTATTCAATTGAGCAAAAGCACCAACAGGACCAGAATTACAAAATGGTTCAATACTGACTCCTAGCGGACAAAGCGGTAATACACAACTCAAACCAACAGCATCCATGTTTTCCTCTTGAACTCAAATATTCTAAAACTAGAATATGGAGTTATTAATCTTAATCCTACTTCCATGGAGATTTGTGTATTTTGCAGGTCAAATAAGTAATGCTAATACCCTCAGATTTTTATTTCAGATCCAAAGGACAAGATGGCTGCAGGGGGGATTATTTAAGTGTTAAGCCGAAGGTCATTGCATCATAAACCGTGTTAACTTTTCATCTCCCTCCTCTGTGGTCTTTTCTAATCAAGTGTTAAGATCCTGTAACATTGCTTTCCTAGCGAGAGCAATTTGCAGCCTGCAGGGTCAATTTGACCCAGCAGCTACATGAATTCATTAGATTTGGTTATGTTTTCTATTTGATACAACTTGTGTCAGCTCGACTTGGGCAATCATCTTTTGATAGACCAAAAGTACACGAAAGCAAAAACAATTTTAAGGTCATGACGTTTTTTTTATTAATGAATCAAAAGTTCAACATGGGTTAGTATGACCTGCGGTATGTTTAATAATCCTGAAATATTCAAAAAGTGTTTCTGTGCGTATGCGTAATGGGGATTGAACACTGTTGCAAAGTTAATGACTCAGTATGAATTCATTCTTTTTTGGGCTCTTAAAGATTGTCTTTAACATTTTAAGTATATAAATCTGTCCCTAAGAATCTCCCTATACTATTATTGTTATAGTGATTTTATTAATGGTCATCAATGAAAAATAAATCTCAAAATACATATTTGGACAGGATACTAATAGATAAGAGTTTACAATTTAAATATTAAGTGACATGAATATTCAGGTTATTGACCTATAAATGTGCAAGAGAAATCACATTTACGAAATTTGTAACCATTCAGTTTAAACGCTTCAATATTTATTTTTTATAATTTGTCACTTTCTTAAAACCCGATTTCCCCATATTTTATATTTCCAATGACCTAACTGTACTTGAAAGGACAGTGTTTATTATTTACCCCCCCCCCTTAGTTGTAAAAAGAAACGTCATTTAAAAACACTAATGATTTAAATAACAAGCAAATAATCCACCATCGTATAATCTTGAATTTTCTTAAATACTAAAGTTTTATTTGAGATTTGTTTCAGAATTTATTTGACATTATGTACACACGCTTCACTTAGAGCAGGGGTGGCAACCCAAAATGTTGAAAGAGCCAAGTTTGATAAAATAATAACTATAATATTCATATGTGTGTGTGTGTATATATATATATATATATATATATATACTAAATACTGTAATCCATCAAAACGTCTCGCACTAGTGAAAACCAGCGAAGGTGTTCATTAATTTGATTATTTATTGATACTTAAAAACAAACGAAGTATACAGGCTCAAGTAATGTTTAACAAATTCAACTACTGTACTTTCTAGACATCTTTTTTTACATATGACTTATAATAACTTGTAATCAATTTATAATTTATAGAATAATATTGGTACTTTATTGCACAAATGTACGGATATAAGACACGATCCACTTTACTTTAAAGTATACTTTGCCTCCATCATGTGGACATTATGGAAAACTGCATTTACCTTCCAGTTCTGTCCTACAGATACCATGCATTTCTCAAACATGTCTTTTAGCGCCAAAAGACCCACACGTGGCTCAAGAACAAGTTTCGAGGGTTAAGAAGTTCAAGATTGTTGGCAGTAGAAAGTATCTTCCTCTGTTTAGCCAATTAGAATAAGTAAACAATGCACAATGAAAATCCATGAATGGAAAAAATTACAAATGTTTTTCCTCCTACAAAAACAATATAATTTTCCATTATCAAACTTTTTGACAAGCGCCAAGGAGCTACTAGTAAGCGCCAAAGAGCTGCATGCAGCCCCAGAGCCGCTTGTTTCTGCCCCCTGTCTTAAAGGGAGTTGACACAATTGTTGCTGCTACAGAAACCGAAAAACCTTAAAAAGGCTGGACAAAGCAATAAGAAAAATGGTGCGGTTTGGTAAATCTGAGCCTCCGCAGTTTGCATTTTATCTTGTAGCACTACACTATGCACAACATTTAGTGGTCAAATCATACACACTGTCCCTTCAATTAAATTAGTGCTTACAGTGATAAAAACAAGTCAACAAAAATTGAAAATGGCTAAAAAAAAGTCAATCAACACCATGAAAAAAATCCGACAGTCATAGAACTGCGCTGATGTTTAAATAGTAGGCTAACAAGCGTCAGAAGTCAGCGTCAACCATATCCGCAAGCAGTAAAAGTGGCTCCCTACCCCAAACAGGAAGACGGAGACGTCATCAATCTCATTGATCCCTGGCGAAAGCTAACCCATGTTAGCACACGGTTTAAAAATAAAAAGCCGCCGTCCTGCGCCTCCTCCCTCCTTGCCTTGATTATAATCCTGTTCTTTTTTAATCTAGCGGCCAAGTGCCGTTTAAATCCCCCCAGCTCTTGGCAGGCGACATGCTAGCTAAAGAAGATAAACAGAAGGAATGCAAAAAGAGAAAGCCTGAGCTTGCTTCCATGTTGTGGGCTAACTTCTTTAGCTAACTTTGTGAGCTAACGTACCTAATTAAATACTTGTGGTTTAGCAGACAACATTTTATTTCATTATTTTTTCATGTATTTGGACAGAACAACTGGAAGCTCCAGATTTAAATACGGTACTTTGAGGGGTCGTGTTGGAATATTGAAATGTGTCACCGCGGATAAAGTCACGATATTATACCTCAAATATAACCTTTTTATTATTCCAGTCATTTATAACTCCGCCTATTTAGTTGTAATTCATACACTTCATGATCATTCCGGTATTTGAGTGATATCATTTTTCTCGACGGTTTCCCATACCCTCAAAGTCTATGGCCGCCACCAAGGATTCATTTGTCTCGCCAGAGTCTCATTGACTTGTATTATTAAATAAATAATAAAAGTTTTAAATACATATACAGTCCATGCAAAGTCAATCAAATTAAGATATCTCATTACATAAAAAAAATATCAAACGCAATGGTGTGCACGTCTGCACGCTTTATGTCCTTTCACTCGCCTTTGGTCAATTTTATTTCTGTCCCTGTGCTCATTTGGTAAAATACTATACGTAGCCATAATACAATACAACTTTTACTTATATCTGTACATTCGAGGAAACTGTGCGGGTCAGATGTATCGACATTTCGTTCTGTATACACGTGTACTAGAATGACAATAAAGTAGATCTGAATCTGAATTTGTTCCCCGAACAGAGGGAGAGGGGCGTCCAAGCAGCACTAGTGAGCACAGGAACCGGTCAAGAGAGGAAAGAGTGCAAGACAAAGTCAAGTCATGTTTATTTGTAAAGCCCTTTATCACAGGATGTCTCAAAGTGCTGCACAGACTACAGATTATTGCAAACCAGACTATTATGACACCATCCTCTGATCTAAAACCTACATGAAGGGCAAGGAAAACCTCAAAAACCTCAGTCAAGTCCAGTCAAGTCATGTTTATTTGTGACACACCCTTAATCACAAGGAGTCTTCAAAGGGCTGCACAGACCACAGACTATTGCAAACCACAGACTGTTATGACACCATCCCCTGATCTAAAACCTACATGAGGACAAGGAAAAACTCAAAAACCTCAACATGAGGAAAATGAAGAAACCCTGAGAAGGGACCGCACATGAGGTAATCCCCCTTCCCGGATGACCAGGCTGCAATGGATGTTGCAATAACAAATATTGTCAACATAAAATATAGGTTATTTACATGCTATAAAATAGAAGTGACATAGAGGACAAAAAGGAAATTTAAAAAATGAGGGAAAATGATCCCAATTTGGACTCACTTAATGACATTAATGGCTCCAAAGCAGAGTGAATTGTCCATCACTGAGAGAAGAACCCAAATCAGTTCATCTAAGCTTAGGCACTTGTTGTTCCTGAATGCCAATCTTCAGAGACTAATGATTTTTCTTTTTGTATGACACATTCTAATTTATATACTTGAATTATTTTAAGATGCTCTGCTTTGTTACAGTCTACAATGGTTAAAAGTTGAATTGAAAATAGTTAAACATTCTTCTAGTTAAGAAGTTTTTTATGGAACTGAAAAGTTCATATTCTTAATCATGATTTTTCTGTCTATTTTATTTTTCAGGGATTATGTGTTGCTTGATTTTAGAGTTGCTTAGCATTAAAAGGTTCAAAGTTTATATTAGTTAAAGTTGACTGTACAATGAAATTAATAAAGGCTAGCATAATGTCATAGTATGATGAGGGGTGGACCCCTGAACCCCTAGGTTCATAGTGGCACCATTTCCTGTGGTGTGTATTGGGCAAGTACAGCTTGGTGGGACCCTTTCTCTTATGGCCAACAAATGTTTCCATCCAGTCTCGAACCGGGGCGAATGCGCTAACCCCTGCACTACTACATTTGGGATTAATTCATTTCATGCATAACGTTGCGTTATCATTCAAAATATGTGGGTTGAGGAAACCCCAAAAATCTGAAGACCCATTTGGGAGCCAAAGAGAGGGTTTTCTAAAAATAGCTGGAATTCCCATCACTAGAATACCTGTCAACTTATACGTTTTCCCTCTATTTTATACACTTTTAGACCATTTCAGATTGCCAATAGTAAAATGGCTAACAATTTTAAAAAAGGGAACAGACAAAATGTCTTCCATTAAGGCAAGAGGAAATACTTGGTTCATTTTTACTCTTGCTTCACTCATGATTTATTTAGGTCACATTTGTTGGAGCTACTAATTTCATAATAGCCATTTCCAAAACTAAATGACTCAACATCACATCATTGTTGACTGAATAACCTTTTATTTTGTAATTAGCATTTTTTTTCTAATCATTCCAGGGTAGACCTTTAATCTCAAAATGTATGAATACCTTACTCACTTATTCCATTTATATATTTTTTTCAACATTTTTTTTTAACAAAGAAGCAGTTCCTCCACAGCTTAAATTGTATACATTCGGTCTCGATAGATTTAGCACCTTTTTTTTTTTTTAATCCTTCAGTACAGGGGTCTCAGATTCGATTAGCTTGGGGCTAGGGTCTGGGTGAGATTAGGCCAAATCCAGGTCTTCCACCAAAAAATATTTCACTCTTTTCAAATATCATTTTTTCTCCACACAAAATAAAATCTAAAAATAAAATAACATTTCGAATTAATATGAAAATAAATATATCAATCAGTAAAAAAATGAATCCACAATTTGCTAGGGACAGTGTGTATTATTTAGTCCCTCCTGGTGGTAAAAAATGTCATTCATTCAACAAAGGATTTTTATTTTTAAAAATTCAGCAAAAATACTGACTATATAAATAAATGAAAAAAAATAAATGCTGTAAGAGCCTTACTTAGAGAGAGATGACATTGTCTACCATCTTGCTGCTACAGGTAACAAAAAATAAAAACCTGGCGAAAAGTTGAGCAAAAAAAAAAAAAGGAAAAAAAAAAGAAATGGTGCTTTAAGGTCACTGAGTCTCTGTAGTTTTCATTCTTAATTGATATTTTTACCACTCGTTTTCTGGTACATGAAAGAATACCACAGCATCTAGTGGTGAAATAATACATACTGTCCCTGTAATTTTCCCATTCTAGCGGGGGCCTCAAACTATCATTCATAGCGCCGCCAAAGGCCCCCAGGCCGTGAGTTTGAGACCCCTGCTATAATACGATATATAAAACTTGTCTTATATTTGAAACACAACAAGCTTGACATTGAGGGAAAAAGACTGAAGGGCATTATCTTGGATTTAGCTGTCCACTCGTTGAGTATTAAGTAACACTCAGTGTTGTGACGTCGGAATCTGAGGAATTCGCAGCTTCTCTTGAAGCCACAGAGGCTTCATTGTCGACATCAACAATGGGAAAAATTTGTTAAATGACCATGCGCATTTCAAAATGCTTCCAAAACAAAGTGCCTGTGCACGATTTGTAATCTTATGCAATTCTACGTAATTAAATGAAGCGTAAGCCTAGCCAGAAGCTACGCAAGCGTTGGAAATATGGGCACCATAACAGAACTTTTATTTGCTAAAAAAAAATAACCCTTTATTTACAACTTAGTAGGTAGCAAATAACTTATATGGTGGGGTGCTTCGTCTGAAGTGTCCTTAAGATGTTGAAAGTAGCAAATTTCTATCTATTAAGTACGTGTTAAAAGTGCCCAATTGAGTTCAAAGAGCCTTTATAAAACCTTTCCCGCCACGCCCATCTGCTTTTATCTTACTTGTAAGCACAGCTGTTCCGGGACACGCAACACATTAAGAAGAAGGAAAGGAGCTAAGTGAAGAGGGATTTCATGCCCCCGGGTTCTTTCTGTTAGTGTAGCCTAAAAATGGTAAAACTAAGAAAATGCCTGTTTTTGAATAAGGGAGCCAAAACCCAAAACCCCCCAAAAGAAGAGTTTATTAGTACTTAACGAATGAGCTGATGAGGCTGTAATAATAGCTTCAAATAAAAATAAATGATCTGCATTTATATAGCGATTTTGAAGTCAATGACTTCCCAAAGCGCTTTACAATGTGCTCCTCATTTCCCAATAGCGGCCTTGCAGCCATGTAAGGCGCTAACCTGCTCATTGGGGGTATTAGGCGTCTTACCCAAGGACACTTCGACATGTAATATGGACGAGCCGGGATTCGAACTGGGATCCCTTGAACCTAAGACGAGCACTCTACCTCCTGAGCTACTGCCGCCCCCAGATGAGATGGCAGCAGAGAGTAAAAGTTTCAAATTTCAGACAGCACCTTTAAGGTAAGCAAAGGAGCAGCCTTGTCATAGTCAAAACAAAACTATTTGTGTTTTGTTTACCAGGTTCTTGGTCAATACTGACTTAGTAGTTTTAAACCTACCAAAATATAATCAGTAATGATACGGACCAGCAACAAAAACAAAAAAGGAGAACAAATAATAGCTACCTAGTGACCAACATGACCTGATGGACACACAAATATAAAACATCCAAGTATCACCCCACCTTTGATGAGTACTAATTTGGGCAACCAAGCCAAAAGCTACCAGATACTGCATTTTGTGTTACTTTTAGTAAACATATTCCCTACAATGCATCTTTCTCATCAATCGCTACAGGACTGTAGACACTAAAAGAGGAGGTTGCAAAGTTCAGTCCGCACACAGCTGCTGCAACAAAAGATAATGGCTGCATTTTCCTTAAATATAGCATCCCTGTTGTGGCTTGGCTGGATCACGTGGCAGGAAGTGAGGTACGTTTGAAGGGAAAACGGGGAACCTCAGGGAGCGGAGTTTATGTTCCCGTCTTTCCTGTTTTCCGTTTTAGTTCCTAATCCAACCTCTTCTTTCTCTGATGATACTGTAAGTAGGAATTAAAGTTGGACACTATCCTTTGTCACACATTTGACAACCTAGGAGAATTACAGATGCTGCTCTACTTACGAACGATTGTTCGTAAGTTGAATTTGTTGTTTCAGTGCTAGATTTTGTATGTTTGTATAAGTAACCTGGATTGTTTTGTACTAAAAATGAACATTTCATAAAACAATATGCTCTATAAAGATAAATAAAGTGAAGTTTAACTGACTTGTGGAAGATGGCCTTCAAGAGTTAGGCTACTTCCTCCTCCGTTGTAGAAAGTGGGTTTAAAAAAGCGATCCAAACATTTTCTCAACCGCATCAATCTTTCTTATTCCACTTTTATTTCAAAGGAAACGGCTCACCTCTCCTTTACACTTTACATCAACCATAATGAATGGATGCACAAGATATTAAACAATAAAAACGCCAAAGTTCTTAACGGGTTAGAGATACAGTACAGTATACGTAGTATGTTTACACTCGAACTAGGAAGTAGAAGCTGGATTTCTTCTTCAGGGTGGATGCTGGGTGACCTCTCACTGCGCCACGCGGCAGAAAAAAGCACTATTGTAATGTACTCTATTTGGAAAAAGGTGTACACAATACAAAATCTAACTTACAGTAATGTCCAGTTATTTTTAGACATCCCAAAAAATGTTCGAATCTACCATTTTTCGGAAGTCAAATGGTCGTGTTTTTGTCAAAGTGAAATTAACTTGGAAAGGCACAGAGAAATGGTATAAAGTTAAAATAGAATGTAAAATAAGTACACTTGAACAAAAATAAAACTGCCCTAACAGATAAAAGTATGTTTTAAGACAACTCAGTTTTCTTGCAAAAATTGTTGGTTTTTGCGATCGTTGACCAGCTACTGTATCTCAGAAGAGAAGTGTGTTATAATATAACTATATTTAAATAACAGCTTCGTAATAAAAAAAGGTATTCAGTACAACAATGCAAAATGCCAATTAGCAACATGCGTCCCGTCATACACCAACCACTCAAAATTCTTGACGCTTCGCTCGCGACTACATGCCCCGCCAACAAATTCCAACTTACAGCAACGTCAGAGCTGCCAGGCGCCCTCACTTGTCTATGGATTTACAAGTGGTTAATTACATATACTCTGTTTGAGAAACTGGAAGCAGAGCAAAGAAAACGAGGGCAAAACCTCCTTAGTAAAAAAAACAAAACAGTGAGGTGTTTGTGAGGTGGGAGGGGGAAGAAGGAGTAACGCTGTCTGCTTCTCCCAAACACCTCATGAAACGGTCTCACTTTGAGTTTTACCATTTACTCGGGTAGCAAGGACGAAGAATTGTCAAGTCATGTTTATTTGTATAGCCATTAATCACAAGAAGGCCTAAAGGGATGTACAGACTACCATTGCACCATCCCCTGAGCTTGTCTTTCAACTTGCACAATGGTCGGAGGTCTGTGCGGTGAAGATTTCACCAAGACTGCGGGAGTGTTGAGTATATTGCGGGGAAGAGTAACATTGTTGTTCAAGATCGAAACCTCACCACTACGGCAAGAATTGTTCTCGGCGTGAACAGGACATGCAGGCTAGTGTGTGTGGAAAGTCCTAAGCGAGCCGTTCACACAACTGTTGCAGCTTTGCACATTCAGACCACCGGACCCTTTGTAGTGAAATGTGTCCTTGGCACAGATTAATCCAGATAGAAGATGGAAAATGTCCCAAGGTCAACTCGAGCCTTCTCATTTTGTTTTTCAAGATTGTAGCATGCTTGGAAAATGCAGCTGTTTGATCATTTGAATCACTCTTCAGTATGGCGGACAATAGCCATTGTCCTAAAAAGACGGTGGTAATAGCCGTAGTAGTTCTTTATCTTTGGTACAACATCAAAGGGATGAACTTGAGCCCTCCACAATCATGCAATTGCACTTTGAAAATGGTGACAGCCAGGTTTGAAACATTAGATCTTTGAAAACCTTAAGAAGACATCAATGGATGTACATCTCAAATATTAGAGCACCAAGTTCGGTCTTGGTATATAAATCAGAAAATATCTTAGCTAAGCGTCATTGCTTCCCAATTCTGCAATGCAGGGTCTCGTGATGTGTGAAACTTGAATCTGGCATAAAATGGAAGCAGGTCTTGGGTATTCAACTACATACTTCTCTCTGAAAACTCCCAGAAACTCTTGGGTAAAACGTGTTGATCTCTAATGCTGAAACAGCACCTTACAAAAGCCGGCTTCAGATAATAAAATGCACGAAAACTTAGTTCAGCAACAAAAGGGTCGTAGTTGTATGGTTTAAGGTGTTAAAATTTAGATGGCTTAGTTATTTTGTTGTTGTTGTTGTTGTTGTTGTGATAAAGGGCTATACAAATAAATATGACTTGACTTAATAGTATGTTACAGTCTGATACTCAAGAGTTGACTTTAGGCCTTTGATCAAGAGCATCAGTATAACACAGCAACAGAAAGTTTGGAAAACAACTTCAGGTCCAATAATCAGATGTGAGTATGACACTGACAACTGTTTTTGACATAATGGGGATCAGAGCAGAAAATATCGCTATTTGGACACTTCATCCAGGATATTATCTGAAGACAGCAAACCCTACCGATAACAAATCAACAGTGTTGACGTAAGGTGCACACAGAAACTGCCATACGGGGAAAGACAACCTTCAAATCTCTCCGTCCGCCGTATGTTTCTGGCAACCACAATTGAAGGGAATGTGGTCACCCCCCAAATCAGGCCGTATTTCCCGCTGGTTCACCCCCTCATAACCCTCCCTTACCCCATTTCTCCCACCCCCCAACGGTAATCCCTCTTCCCTGCCTCACTTCCTTCCCCACAGCTGCCGGCACTCTAATAATAGGACAACAATGCCCCCAAGACGCACATTCACAGACACAACTATTACCACAGCCTGGAAAAGTTCACCTAATGCGTAAAATCTGATGAGTTTCGCCACACACTCTGTGGCATAAAAACACAAGTCGCCATTGGTAACAGATGACAGTGTGAAATCCGGGGAGGCTTTTCCTTACCTCAGAGTCTCATCCCGAGAAATAAATCCCAACCAAAGCAACAAGTAGGAGCTTGGGTTTTCCTTTTTTTGCGCCGTCTGCTTCCCTTTCCCCGTCATGCAGGAGCTTCTCTGCAAGTTGATCAACCAAGCAACTCCTCCGCTATGTGAGAGTGTCTGAAAGAAAGTGAGGGAGTGCATGTGTGTCCTGGTCGAGGACTCCTGCAGGGCTGGACCCCCCCCTCTACAGTTCTGCCACCTCCTCCCACACACTTTCTCACAAAGCCGGAGCGTCCCGTTCTTTTCTTTTCGTCTTTGCTGATTTCAGTTAGGAGGTAAACGGTTGAGTCCCCCCACTCATTGTTGAAAGAAGGTAGAGGGAACAACGTGGTGTTCCTCAGGGCGAAGAGAGTGGGAGGGGGAGGAGTCAAGAGCGAAATTCCAACATCACTGCCCGGCCAATAGGACGCTTAGTTGCAGGCCGAGCGAAAAACCGCGGGGCCAGGCTCGGGCTTTGCCAGAAAC
Source organism: Urocampus carinirostris (assembly GCF_059441175.1). NCBI lineage: Eukaryota > Metazoa > Chordata > Actinopteri > Syngnathiformes > Syngnathidae > Urocampus > Urocampus carinirostris. The sequence goes on from NC_142364.1 coordinate 13,725,210, forward strand.
ACTCTGTTTTCTCCAACACTGAAACCCCTCGCTGGTTTTTAATGCAATCACTGCAGAAACTCAAAGAAAATCAAAGAAAAAGTACTTTAGTTCTCAGTTGTGTTTTTGTTCCTAAACAGCATTTTTGACCCCTCCAAAGACAATTCACCCTAAATGTACAGTATTATCGGTTGTTAGTGGGTTTTCATGAGATCAGAATTCTACTTCGTCTATAGACGTTCTAAAATCCACAAGTGACAACTCACACAAAGACTAGCCAAGCAAGTTTTACGAAAGACAACACCCACCCCCCATGTTGGAAGAATGACACTCGTATTTCGACGTGGGACATTTGTCAAGCTGAACATTTGCCTGCAAAGGTGACATAAGACAAAATGCATCCGCCCCCCCACACCCCCAGGCACAAACTCCGTTTATACACTTCACATGACACCTTATGCTATCATCTAGTCACACTAATCAAAAGATTCCTTGTATCATCAGTGGAAGATTAAACTGC